>NC_051399.1:48100876-48131335 GCF_015228065.2 Penaeus monodon
CAAAAACCTCTTACAACTCGTGGTCATGGATTGTTGATCTGCCTGTTTCTGTTTGTTTGTTTGTTCGTCTCCTTCCGCTTGTTTGTTTACGTGGCCGTCTCTCTCTCTCTCTCCTCTCTCTCTCTCTCTCTCTCTCTCTCTCTCTCTCTCTCCATCGTCTCTCTCCTTCTCTCCTCCTCTCTCGTCTCTTCTCCCTCTTCTCTTCTCTCTCTCTCATCTCCCATTTTCTTTCCGAGTCTTATATTATCCGTCTCTCTTCTCCCTCTCCCTTTCCCCTCTCCCTTCCTCCTTTTAACACTCTTTCCTCTCCTCCCTTCTTTTTTTCCTACCTTCTTTTCTCTCTCCATACCCCACGCTTTCTCTCCCGGTTCTCTTTCCTCTCTGTTCCCTCCTTTCCTTCCTTTCCTCCATCCACCTCATTCGCGTACCCCGGCGGTCGCTCATTTAAATAATGGTGAGTTTCAAGGTGATTTACGGCATACATGCGTTCCATCTTCCTCCTCCCTCTTTCCTCCTTCCTCCTCCCTCCTCTTATCTCCCCCTTCTCCTTTTCTCGTGTTTCTCCCTCCTCCCTGTTCCATCTACCTTTGCCCTCCTCTTTCTTCCCTCTCTCGTCTTCTCTTTCCTCCCCTCATCTCTCCTTCTCCTTCCTCATCCCTCTCCTGCTTCTCCCTTATTTTTCTCCCCCCCCTCACTCTCTCCTCCTTTCTCCCGCCTCCCTCTCCCTCCCTCCTCTTCCTCCTCCCTCCCTCTCACCTTCCTCTTTCCTCCCACCCCCCCTCTTCCCTTTCCCACCTCCTCCCTCCTCTTTCCACCCTCCTCCTTCCTTCCTTCTCCCTCCCTCTCTCCTCCCTCCTCCCTCTTCCCTCCTCGCTCCTCTCTCCTCCCTCCTCCCCCCATCGCCTCTCCATCATCATTATCTGTACTTTATTATGCCCGATGGTTACCGTACATTTGCATGTTCATTTTCTTAACTGTTCGTCTGTTTGTTTATTATCATTTGGTAACAGATTGGTTATTTCGCTCTGTTTAATTGTTTTGTATTGTTTGTTTGTTTATATAGAAACTCATGTGTATTCGCGTGTCATGTTTCTGTTAAATATTTGTTTAAGTTTTCGCTCATTCGTGATTTTTTTCACTCATGGACGAGGCTCGGGCATAATTTTTCGTCATTATTATTATCTCAAGTTCTAATTGATTTGTTATATGCCTTAGCTCATTTATCTGTGTATCTGTCTGTCTATCCGTCTGTCTATTTATCTTTTTATTTATCGGTTTACCCATTTATACCTATATTTGTCTGTCTATCTGTGTATCTGCCTATCTTTATCTCTCTCTCTCTCTCTCTCTCTCTCTCTCTCTCTCTCTCTCTCTCTCCTTTTTTTCTTTCTCTCTCTCTCTCCCTCTCCCTCTCCCTCAATCCCTCCCTCCTTCTCACCCTCCTTCCCTTTCTCTCACCCTTACTCTCTCTCTCTCTCTCTCTCTCTCTCTCTCTCTCTCTCTCTCTCCTCTCTCTCCTCTCTCTCTCTCTCTCTCTCTCTCTCTCTCTCTCTCTCTCTCTCTCTCTCTCTCTCTCTCTCTCTCTCTCTCTCTCTTCTCCCCATTTTTCTTTTTCTCTTTACATATCTAATCATGGGTTTCGGCGTCTTTAATAGTCTTTGTATCCTCGTTTCCGTCGACGCTGCTGCTGCCACCTGTGAGGGGAGAGGCGAGCGTCGGGCAGGGATTTATGTTCATGCATTCGGACAGCTGCTCGCTCTCTCACATGAA
Source organism: Penaeus monodon (assembly GCF_015228065.2). Taxonomy (NCBI): domain Eukaryota; kingdom Metazoa; phylum Arthropoda; class Malacostraca; order Decapoda; family Penaeidae; genus Penaeus; species Penaeus monodon. Next base: position 48,102,647 of record NC_051399.1, read on the forward strand.
TTATTGTGCATGTTTTCCGTTTGTGTGTGTGTCTGTCTCTGTTTGTGTGTGTGTGTTTGTTTGTCTCTGTCTGTAAGCATGTTTGTTTGTATGTCTGTTTTGTTTGTTTTATTTTTCTTTCTGTCTGTTTCTCTCTCTCTCTCTCTCTGTCTGTGTTTCTCTCTCTCTCTCTCTGTCTGTGTTTCTCTCTCTCTCTCTGTCTGTGTTTCTCTCTCTCTCTCTCTCTCTCTCTCTCTCTCTCTCTCTCTCTCTCTCTCTCTCTCTCTCTCTCTCTCTCTCTCTCTCTCTCTCTCTCTCTCTCTCTCTCTCTCTCTCTCTCTCTCTCTTTCTCTTCTTTCCTTATCCACATACACGCCATCACACACACACAAACACATATATTGGCTCATTTGCATAATGCTCGCCTCATTAGCCGCCGCTGCACATAACTGTTGCAATTTATTCGGTGTGACGCCGATGCTTTGCAAGACGGAGGCTGGTCTCCTGTCGCTGGAAATCTTCTTATCTTTGCCTCTGAGGATTTACAGATGATAAGGGCCTTTGAGTCTTATCGGGAAGTCTGTCTGCGTCTCTCTTGCGTTCTCCGTCTTTCTGTTTTCTCTTTTTCTCTGTATGTCTGTCTCTATGTATATCTCTCTCTGTCTCTGTCTCTGTCTCTCTGTCTTTCTGTCTCTGTCTGTCTGTCTGTCTGTCTTTCTCTGTCTTTCTCTGTCTGTCTCTCTGTCTCTCTGTCTCTCTGTCTCTCTCTCTCTCTCTCTCTCTCTCTCTCTCTTTCTCTCTCTCTTTCTCTCTCTCTTTCACCTTTTCTCTTATTTCTCTTTCTATATCTATCTCTACATTTGTTCACCTTAAATCCGCTTCTTTCTTGTTTTGTTTATTCAAATTTGGCGAAAAATTTAACTTTGATGATGACGAATTTGTCTTTTATTTGAGAAGAAGGTAAAGAAAAAGAAAAAAAAAATTACTGCCAGCTGTACTGTAAAAAAAAAAAAAAAAAAAAAAAAAACATGCAGGCCTAACAAGAAAAACAGATACTAGAAATAATAATGATAATAATAATAGTGAGAGTGATAATAATAACGACAACAACAGCGAATGATGAGGATGATATTAATAGATTATAATGATAGTAATCCAGTTCAAAATCTGCGATCTCCCAAACCGGGCTAGAAAATGTTAATGGACTGATCGACGCCCCTAAAGTGAGGTCGTCGATCGCTCATAATTGGCGGCGAGAAATCCACTTGCGTGTGGAAATCATGTGTCTTTGTGGGGTTGGCTGATTCGTGTGGGGGTCAGAGGATTGGGATTGTCTGATCCTCGTGTCAGAGGATTGTTGTTGGTCCCCCCCCCATTTGTTGTGTGTTTCTACGGCAAAAAAAGGAAAGAAAGGAAAATTGAACTGGATTTTTTTTTTCATTCGCTTTCGCTTTCTGTCTGTCTCTCTATCTCTTTGTCTCTGTCTCTCTGTCTGTCTGCTTGTGTGTGTATGTGTGTGTGTGTGTGTGTGTATGTGTGTGTGTGTATGGTGTGCGTGTGTGCGCGCGCTTTTCCATGTATGTTCTTATATACATTCGTGTGTCTATGCGTTTGTGTGTGTGCGTGCATGTGCGTATGCCTCTGCGCCCGTGTCGACGTGTGCCGCCGGGCTATACATAACCTGCATACAGTGACGTTATTTTACCGCCGCGCTTATCGTTGCCAAGTTGCAAGTGCATTAAAGCAACGCACTGCATTCCGTCCCTGTTTGTTTAGCCTCTGTGGCCAAGTTACGCCATCCTTGAGCCAATCCTTCGCTCTTGGGAACCAGGATACGGAGGAAGAGGAGGAGGGAGGGGGAAGGGGGAGGGGGAGGGGTGTAAAGGATTCGGGTGGAGTGGGGGTGGAAGTGGGGGGGAGGATAGTCTAAGTCCTTAGAAATCTTAATCCTTTCAGCCTCTCTCTCTCTCTCTCTCTCTCTCCCTCTCTCTCTCTCCCTCTCTCCTTCTCTCTCTCTCTCCCTCTCTCCCTCTCTCCTTCTCTCTCTCTCCTCTCTCTCTTCTCTCTCTCTCTCTCTCTCTCTCTCTCTCTCTCTCTCTCTCTCTCTCTCTCTCTCTCTCTCTCTCTCTCTCTCTCTCTCTCCCTCTCTCTCTCTCTCTCTCTCTCTCTCTCTCTCTCTCTTCTCCCTCTCTCTCTCGTTCTCTCTCTCTCTCTCTCTCTCTCTCTCTCTCTCTCTCTCTCTCCTCTCTCTCCTCTCTCTCTCTCCTCTCTCTCTCTCAATCTCAATCTCCTTCCTTTCCTCTTCCCTCTCCCCCCCTCTCCATTCCGCTCCTATCTCTCCCCTTCCTTTCCCCTCCCCCTCCCCCTCCTTCCCTCTCCCTCCCCTCCCTTCCCTCTCTCCACCCTCTCCCACTCCCTCTCTCCTCCCTGTACGTCAAGGCAGCCGCGGCATTGTCACTGTGGTTGGCACTTGATGATGACTCTCCCAAGATTGTGTCGTGTGTTGTGTTCGTGCGAGATATACTTAGTCACGCCCACCCTTTGTGCTCCCTCGTTTGGCCTATCCTCTCTCTCTTTCTCTCTTCCATTCTTTTTTTTCTTTCTCTTTTGCTCCCTCTCTTTAATTCTTCCTCCCTTCTCAATCTTCCTCTTCCTCTCCTTCTCGCTCTTCCTCTCCTTCTCCCTCTCCTTCTTCTCCTTCTCCTTCTCCTTCTTCTCCTTCTCCTTCTCCTTCTCCCTTTCCCTCCTTCTCTCTGTCGGTTTCCCTTTGTGCCCTTGTTGGAGGTCTTGATTTGCTGGTGTTGTTGGGGTCTTGTTCGGTCTCTCCGTATGGGCAGTGGCTGGTGCTATTATTATTATTATTATTTGTTATTATTATTATTATTGTTATTGTTATTGTTATTGTTCTTATTATTATTATTATTATTATTATTATTATTATTATTATTATTATTGTCATATATATATAATATATATTGTCATATATATAATATTATATATATATATAATATTATATATATATTATATATATATGCATATTATATATGTATATATATGATATACATAATATATAATATGTAATATATATAATATAAGAGAAAGAGAAAGAGAAAGAGAAAGGGAGGAGGGGAGGAGGGGAGAGAGAAAGGAAACAGAATAAACTGACAGACTGACATAGATCCTGTCAGCTGATTTTGGCAGCCGTCAAGCGTCAGCCGAGACAAGGCGAACATGAGGGTTGACCTTGTGTGTGCGTAGGTATGGGTGTACTTGTGTGTACGGACAGAGACAGAGAAAGAGAAATAAAGAAATAAATGAATAAAGAAATAAAGAAATAAAGAAAGAAAAGAGGGAGAGAAAGGAAGAAAAAGAAAGAGAAAGAGAAAGAAAGAAAGAAAGAAAAAAGGATGCAGGAAGAATGGGAAGAGATAATGGAATAAAAGGAGATAAAAGAGAGTGAAGAAGCAACCTTACGAATCCAGGAGAAAACAACCACAGAATTACGATGACACAACGAATAAAAAATAAGAAAAAAGAGAAATAAAAAAAAAAAGAAAAAAAAGAAAAAAGAAAAAAAAGAAAATGTAAAAAAGAAAAATGAAAACAAAAAAGAAAAAGAGAAAGAAAAGAAAAAAAAAAATGAAAAAGAAAAGAAAAAAGAGAGAAAAGAAAAGAAAAAGAGAATGTAAAAAAGAAAAAGACAGAGAGAAAAAAGAAAAGGGTGACGATAGACTTAGACGACGGAATAATAGCTAATGGCCTTTGAGAAGCCGCCTCGCTCAAAGGCCTATTTACCTTTCGCACCTGTAATCCCCGTTTCTATAGGCCTATGAGGGACGTCTCACTCACGTATTCTGCTGTGAATAAAAGATACGCGATGTGTTTTAATGATAACTTATTTTTCTTTCTTTCTCTCTTTCTGTTTCTCCTCTTTCTATCTTTCTTTTTCTTTTTATCGTTTTTGTCTTTGCCTTTCTCTGTCTCTTTTTCTTAGTTTTCTCTCTCTCTCTATCTGTCTCTCTTCCTCTCTCCCTCTCCCTTTCCCAGCCCCCCCCTCTCTCTCTGTCTATCTCTCTCTCTCTTTCTTTCTTACTTCCTCCCTCCTTCCCTCCCTCCTCTTCGTCTCCCTCCCCTCCTTCCCTTCTCTCCCTCTCTCCCTTCGTCTCTCGCAACTCGCACTCGTTCGCCCTCGCAACTTGCACGGGTCGTTACCACTAATTCTCGATCACCTTTACAGCTCGTACACGGTCATCCATTATAATATTCACACTGTCACCCTTACTCTGTTCCTCGCCTCCTACTCTCTCACCTTCGCAGTCCTTTCTCTCTCTCTTCCTTACTCGACTCCTCGCCTTTAGCTCTCACCCTCACAGCTTTTTCTCTCTCTGCCTTACTCTTTCTCTCTCTGCTCTCTCACCCTTGCGAATCTTACTCTCGCTCTTAAAACTCTTTCTCTCTCTGCTCTCTCACCCTTGCGAATCTTACTCTCACTCTTAAAACTTTCTCTCTCTGCTCTCTCACCCTTGCGAATCTTACTCTCACTCTTAAAACTTTTTTTTTCTCTCTCTTCCTCTCGCATCTTTAAGAAAATAATAAAAACTCTGTTCTCACGCCGCGATTGATCGTCATGCAAATCCAGGCCGCCCGCCGATTGATTTCAACCACATATCCATGCACGGAGGACGGTCGGACGCCGGTGGAATGTTGCAAAACCCTCAGCCTGCAACCTTGCATACAGACCGGTGCAATGTCACTCTTATTTGGACTGTCGAGAAACCTGCGCGGATTCCTGGCTCGGGTCGTGAGGAGACACGAGGAAGAGAGAAGAATGTGTGCGTTTGGGGAGAATCATGTGGTTTTGGGCGGGTCTTCCTCTTGTGTTTATGTGTGTTTGTGCGTGTGTTTGTATTGTGTGTGTTTATGTGTGTTTGTGTGTGTTTGTGCGTGTGTTTGTATTGTGTGTGTTTATGTGTGTTTGTGCGTGTGTTTGTATGTGTGTGTTTATGTGTGTTTGTGTGTGTGTTTGTATTGTATGTTTGTGTGTGTTTTTTCCTGTTATTTTTCTTTCTTAGCAGCAGCTGGGAATGTTTTTTTTGTGTGTGTTTTTCGTTTTTATTATGATTTAAAAAAAAAAAAAATATTATTACTATTTCCTCGTGTCTATCCAAAAGGCAGTTCACGTATTTATTTATTTATTTATGTATTTATTTATTTTTTTTTTTTTTATCCTTTGGCAGGGAATGTGTGTTTTGGAGCAACTTTCTGTTGTTTTTTCCTTTTGTGCTTTTCGTTTATTTATTTATTTCCAATATCTGTGAATGTGTTAATAACAGCTAATGCGTGATTTTGAAAGTACTATTTTTTTTTTTTCACATTTTTTATGAATGTTTAATTTTATATGCAAATATAAACAGGAGTAAAGGTGTTTAGAAGAACAAAATGTTTTTTCTTCTTCGTTTGTGTCTCGTGTTTCGTAACTGTGATAATGATAATGATAATGATATCAATAATGATAATGATAATAATGATAATAATAATGACAATAATGATAATGATAATGATGATAATGATAACAATGATAATCATAATGATAATAATGATAACGATAATGATAATAATGATGATAATAATGATAATGATAATAATGATAATGATAATTATAATGATAATGATAGTAATAGTAATGGTAATGATAATGATAATAATAGTAATAATGATAATGATAATGTGAAAGCGTTTGTGATTATGAAGTTTGGATCCAATTATATATTTGTTTTTGTTTCGTTATTGACAATGTTCAGGTGTCAATTTCACGTCTGTTTGAAAGCGAGTATTTTCATTTATTTTTACTTTTGTACATTGGTTTAATCTTGACTATTTTCTTTAACTTTTTCATTTGCAACTTGCAATGATGACATTATGCTTACACGAACTTTGGCAAGAATTGTGTTATAGTCTTGCAAACTCTGAAGATAAAGACTCAAGATTAACATAGAAACATAATGAGCAAAATAATGGAAGTGAAAAACAAGGAAAAGGAAAATATAGATAAAATATAAGGAAAAAATATCAAATCGAACACAATAAGCTAAATAACAAAAAAGAAAAAGAAAATCTAAATCAAATACAATAAGAAAATTAATGAAAATAGAAAAAAAAAATCAAACAAGCAAAAAAAAACAAACAAACAAAAAAAAAAGATAAATAAATTGAAAGACTAAAGAAAACACAATAATCGAGAGAGAGAAAGAAAGAAAAAAAAAGAAAACAGGAAACTTGACAGTGTTAAGTAAAACAAGATGATAGACATATGGGATTTCTTCTTATCACGCCTTGAGAAGAACTGGCATGACGCTGCAGTGGCCTTGAGGAAGTCCTTCGTGAGGGGGGGGGGGAGGAAAAGGGAGGGGAGTGGAGAACGAGGGAAGAGGGGAAGAGAGGGGTAGGGAGGAGGAGAGTGGAGAGTTAGGGAAGAGGGGGGAGAGAGGGAGGAGGCGGAGAGATGGAGAGAGGAGGGAAGGGAAAGGAGGAAAAGGGGGGGGGGATAAAGGTGAGGGGACGAGGGGAGAAGGAAGGGAAGAGAAGGAGGACAAATGAGAATGGAGGACGAGGGAAGGGGAAATACACAAAAGGGGAGAGGAAAGGAAGGAAAGGAAAGGGGGCAGAAGCAGAAGTGGAGAGAAAGGAAGAGAAAAAAGACATGGAAGTAGAGACGAAGTCCAAAGGGAAAGGAGAAAAGGACGAGACAGGAAGAGTGGGAACGGAGGAAAAGGCAATGAAGAAAGAGGCAAAGGAAGGGAGAGGAGGAAGAGGTGGGAAGGAAGGCGCGGGGGCAAACATGGGCGCGACTCCGGGCATTGTTGCGGTAAGACTCCGTGATCTGCAACATTTCAACGAGAGGGAACTGGGTATCTCACCTGGGCATCTCCGCGGTGCTTGGGCGCGTCTGCTGCCCTGCCGGGGTTGCCGCGGGCCAAGCCGCCAGGGGGGGGGGGGGGAAGGGGGATTTCAAGGAAAAGTCTAGGGGGGGGGGATGGAAGGAGAAGCAGATGTAGGAATGGGAAAAGAAGATGAAGAGGACAAAGAGAAAGAGAAGAGGTGGAAAAGGGGAGAGGAAGACGAGGAGGGGGGAAGAAGAAGAAAGAAGGAGAAGAAGGAGAAGGAAGAAGAGGAAGAAAGGGGGGGAGAGGAGTCATGAAGTGGACTGGGGGAAAGGGGGGGGGGTGTTGGGTCACGTTGCAGAAATATTGATGTTGCAACCGGTGGTGCTTTTGAATATATGGAGGACTGCTAAGTGATGCCACGGATACCATTTACACAAGCTGATACGCACTCACTCCCTCGCTTGTTATACACACAAACAAAACCAAAAACAAAACAAAAACAGAAAACAAAAAAAGAGAAAGATGAAACAAAAAAAAAAATAAGAAAGGAGGAGAAAGATTAGGAAGGAAAGCAAAAGAACAAGACAAAGAGGTAGAAAAAAAGAAAAAAAAGGAGGAGAAAGAGGAGGAAGGAAAAGCAGAACAACAAGAACACGAAGTAAGAAAGAAAGAAAAAAAAAAGGAAGAGAAAGTACAAAAAAAAAGAAAGAAAAAAAAGGAGAAAGACAAGGAAGGGAAAAGGATTAAAAAAAATGTATTACAACTCGCCACAGTGTCAGCGTCTCGGCCACCAACCGACCTCCCGCCGACGTCAGCATCTCCCGGCTCCTGACGCGGCTGATCTCCGTGTCCCAGCGCTTGCTTGCTGACGTCGCGGTGTCTGCGTGTCTCTGGGCGTCAGGAAGTTGCTGTCTTCGCCTATGTGAAAAATGCGAATGAGATTATTATTGTTGTTGTTGTTAGAGGGAGAGAAAGAGAGAGAGAAAGAGAAAGAGAGAAAGAAAGAGAATCAGGGAAAGAGTAAAAAAGAAAGAGAAACAGAGAAAGAGTAAAAGAGAAAGAAAGAGAATCAGAGAAAGAGAAACAGAAAAAGTAAAAGAGAAAGAAATAGAAACAGAGAAAGAGAGAGACACACAGGCCCACTGGTCGACATTCGCCGCATGCGAGTTGACGGGCGGCCCCAGTGCCCTAGCGTCGCGTCCCAGGCCCGGGTCGTGGGCGTGAGGGAGCGATGGAGTGATGGAGGAGGACGGAGTGACAGGCGGGTGAAGGCTCCGTGACGGCCGCCAGAGCGAGGGCGGGTGTCTGCACGCCCACGGACGCCCGGCGGTAAAAGCGGAGGGAGAGGAGGGCGTGGGCGTGTCGCTGGATATCCCTTCTCTGCAGATTGTTCGCTTCATTTCTTTCTTTTGTACCTTTTTTTAATTGTTTTCCTTTGACTTTCTGTCTGTTTTCTCTCTCTGTTTTTAAGTCTGTTCTGTCTCTTTCTCTTCCTCTTCCTCTCCCTCTCCCTCTCTCTCCCTCTCTCTCATTTTCTCTTTTTCTCCCCCATCTCCTCCCGCACCAGATCATTCCAGTGTCTGGGTCCTTTCTCCCCCATTTCCCTTTCTCCCTCCCCACCTGCGTTTATGTCTCCCTCAGTCTCCTCAACCCCGTCATCTCATCACCTTTCCCCTCTCCCCACCCCCCTCTCGTATCCCCCCCCTCTCCCCATCTCCTTCTCGTCGTACTCCCCCTTTCCTCTATGTCTCCCTCCCTCCCTTTTTTTTTACCCCTTTCACATTTCCTCTCCCCTCCCCTCTCCCTTCCTCTCACCTCCTCACCCTTCCTCTCGCCCCCTCTCCCCTCCCCTCTCCCTTCCTCTCACCCCCTCTCCCCTCCCCTCTCCCTTCCTCTCACCCCCTCTCCCCTCCCCTCTCCCTTCCTCTCACCCCCTCTCCCCTCCCCTCTCCCTTCCTCTCACCCCCTCTCCCCTCCCCTCACCCTTCCTCGCCCTCACCAGCGCAGGTAGAGTCAAGGAGGGACTTGGCTGGCGGCGCAACCGCGAGGGAAGGAACGTCAGTCCGGCGTCCGTTCGTCCGTTCGTCCGTTTTGCGCGTTTGCTCGAGTCGTGTTCTGTGGATAATTTGGTCCAGTGGATTTGCCTCAACATTTGTATCACTATCATCATCATCATCATCGTCGTCGTCATCGTCATCGTCATCGTCATCGTCATCGTCATCGTCATCGTCATCGTCATCGTCATCATCATCATCATCATCATCATCATCATCATCATCATCATCATCATCATTATTCTTAACACTACTGTATTTTTCACATTTCACTCTATTTGAGCTGTAATATTCTCTGCATTTTCATTATTCTTTTCTTTGATTTTGAGAATCATCTTAATTTCCATTTTGCGTTTTGTTCAGCATTTGTTATTTCGTGTCTGGTCTTACTCGCGGCAGAAAAGAGGCTGCGGGGAATCTTTCTCGCTTCGTTGGTTATGAGGAGCTGGGTCGCTGTGGAAGAACGAGGGGGGACGAGGCCAGATCTGCTCTTTGTTTTGGGATATGCTGCCTCTCTCTGTCTTGCGTGTCTGTAGTTGGATTTCTCTTGCTTTTGGTCTTGGTCTGGGTCTTTCTTGATCTTGAGTTCTCTTTCTTTCTCTTTTTTTCTCATTCTTTCTCTCTTTCTCTCTTTCTCTCTCTCTCTCTCTCTCTCTCTCTCTCTCTCTCTCTCTCTCTCTCTCTCTCTCTCTCTCTCTCTCTCTCTCTTTCTCTGACTCTCTCTCTCTCTCTCCCTCTCTCTCTCTCTTTCTCTTTCTCCCTCTCTTTCTCTTTCTTTCCGTTTCCCTCTTCCTTCCCCCCCACCCTACAATTTCCACCCTCCACCTTTTCCTCCTCCCCTGCCTCCATCCTCTACTTATTTCCCTTCATCCATCCATCCATCTTTCCATACATCCTTCCATCCCTCCCTTTCTCTTCTCTGTCCCTCTTTCCCTCCACATCCCCCATCACTTCCACTCCCTTCTTTCCTCCTTCCCCGCCCCTCTCTCCTTCCCTATCCCTCCCTATCCTCCTTCCATGCCCATCCCTCTTCCTCTTTCTCCCTTTCTTCCTTCCTCCTTCTCCGCCCCTCTCCCTTCCCCCCAACCTCCTTCTCCCTCCCTCCCTCCATACCCAGCGAATTACACAACACGAGAATCGCATGTGAGAGGAACGTGTCTTGCCCTGCTTCTCAAGGACCACCTGTCCCGCACCTGCTGCCCCCACGAGGCCGAAGGAGGGGGAGAAGGAAAGGGGAGAGAGGGAGAATGGGGAGGACGGAGAGGTGGAGAGGAAGAGATGGGGATAGGATGGAGACGATGGAGAGAAGGATAAAGGGGAAAAAAAGGGGAATGTGGAGAGAAGGACAGAGAAAGATGGGGAATGGGAAGAGAGGGGTCGAGGATAGAAAGGGGATGAGATAGAGGGAGAGGGGAGCGGGAGAAGAAAGGAATGGGGGAGGGGAGGGGTCGAGGATAGAAGATGGGGAATGGAGAGAGAGGGGGAGAGAGGGTGAGCGGGTTGAGGATAGAAGATGGGGAATGGGGAGAGAGGGGGAGAAGGACGAGGATAAAGTCCCCGCGGCAGGTGAGGTTGGCAAAGCACCCGATGTTTTTGTTCGACGTCAGCGTTGTTGGCGGGATTTGTTTTAATCGATAGGCTGTGGTGTGGGCATTGCCTCGGCAGAGTTGCTCGTTCGCGCCACGGCCCCGAGGGGGGGTGGGGGGTGGGGTTCTTCCGATGGGCGTGAGGGAAAGGGACGAAGGAGGAGTGCTTGGGAAGGCGAGGCTGATTTTTTTTTTTTGTGGAGGATGAGCGTATTCTCTCTCTCTCTCTCTTTCGCTCTCTTTCTATTTCATTCTCTCTCTCTGTCTGTCTCTCTCTCTCTCTCTCTCTCTCTCTCTCTCTCTCTCTCTCTCTCTTCTCTCTCTCTCTCTCTCTCTCTCTCTCTCTCTCTCTCTCTCTCTCTCTCTTGCTCTCGTTCTCTTCATTTTTCTCTTTCTCTCCCCTCTCTTCCCCATGCCCTCTTCGTCTTCCTATCCCTCTTCTTCTCCCTCCCCCTCCCTCCCTCCTGTCCATGTGAAAATACAGGTCTCTGTAAGTGCGTTTCTCTACCTGTCCAAGCGGGTGCGTGCATATATGCATGTATCTGCGTGTCGGTGCTTTCAGTTAATCAGCCTCGCGTGCATTAATCCCCCCCGGATAAGATTTAACATTCAACGCTAAAAGCCGGCACCTCCTTCCCCTCCATTAGCCTCGGGGCCTGTCCTTCGCGGCGTCAGACAGTGCCACGGACAAGAAATGCTGGCGGGGGAAGGGTGCCAAATGTGCCGATCGCGGTCGCGGCCTCGCCACTTAGTGCTCTTTATGGCCGCCCCGACGCGCCGATACATTTAAACGCATTTGCCCCTCGTGATAGCCTGGTGGGGGGGGGGGGAGATAGGGGATGGGGGAGGGCTCCTGAGGAATTAAAGACGGGTTGTTTTTTTTGTATTTTTGGTTTCGTTTACATATATATGTGTATTTGTGTGGAGTTTTTTTTTTGTGCGTGTCTGTTTGTGTGTGTGTGGACTCGCACGCTCGCACGCACTCACGCACCCACGCACGCACTGACGCACGCAGTCACGCACGACCCCCCCCCCCACACCCACACACATACATACGCACATACAAGCGTATCATACACTGTTTATTTCTCCGCATCTACACAAACATTAAACCCCTAATTACCCATAATGAGCGCAGCCCTCGCCACAGAGCACCCATTCGGACACCTCGACAGCCTCAAGAGCGGGAACCGAAGCTAAAATCACTTCACTTAGAACCCGCAAGAAGTAATCCCAACCCGCGATTTATGGGGGGAGAAGGAATCCTCACCCGCGATTTATGGGGGAAAAAACTCTTGCTTATTAGAAGTATTTAAGTTCTCGGTTTTCTCTCTCTCGCTCCTTAAGTCCTCGACAAGGATGGCGTTGTGCGAATGGCTGCTCGAGGCTTTGGCTTAATCAGGGCGAAGTACCTCATCTCCGCCACGAGCATCCCCCCCCCTCCCCCCTCCGCCTCTTTCTGGTTCTCCTTCTTCTTCGGGATCTTTCTTCTTGCTTTTCTTCTTCCCATCATTCTCATTTTATTCTCTCTCTTTAATTCTTCCTTTTTTTTTTTTTTTTTTTTTTCATTTCTTTCTCCTCCTCCTCCTCCTCCTCTCTCCTCCTCCTCCTCCTCCTCCCTCCTCCCCCTCCCTCCTCCCCCTCCCTCCTCCTCCTCCCTCCCTTCCTCCCTCCCCCCTCCCTCCTCTCTCCTCCTCCTCCTCCTCCTCTTCCTCCTCCTCCTCCCCCTCCCCCTCCCCCTCCCTCATCATCATCATCCTCCCTCCCCCTCCTCCTCCCCCATCTTCCCCCCCTCCTCCGTGGCCCCTGCCCATACCGCTTATCCCCCCCCCCTTCTACCACCCTCTCTCCCTCCCTACCCTCTGCTTTTACTTTGCCAATTATGCCTAAATTGGCTGATATATTCTATCCGATCTTCAGCAGCCGTGATATGACGTCACAAGAGGTGGGGGAGGGGGAGAGGGGGGGGAGGGGATGGAGTGGAGGGGGAGGGAGAGGTGGAGGGATGGAAGAGGAGGGGGAGGGAATAGAGGATGGTGGGGGAGAGGTGGAGAGGTGTAGGGGGAGGGCAATATAATGGGGATGGTGGGGTGTGGGGAATGGGAGGGGGGAAGGAGGGGGAGGGGAGTGAGAGGAGGGTGGAGATGTATAAGAAGAAGTGGACGGCAGTGAAAGGAAGTGGCATCGGGAGGTGTCGTGCATTTGAGGATTGACCTCCAGAGTGCCAGGGATTGAGGAGTTGAGAAGGAAAGGAAGAGAGAGAGAATGAGTGAATGAATGAATGGGTGCGAGTGAGTGAGAGAGAGAGAGAGAGAGAGAGAGAGAGAGAGAGAGAGAAGAGGAGAGAAGATAAAAAAGAGTGAGAGAGAGAGAAAGAGAGAGAGAGAGAGAGAGAGAGAGAGAGAGAGAGAGAGAGAGAGAGAGAGAGAGAAAGAGAAAGAGTGAGAGATAACGATAGAAAGAAAGAGTGTGAGAGAGAGAGAAAGAGAGAGTGAAAGAGAAAGTGAGAGATAAAGAGACAAAGAAAGAGTGAGAGAAAAGAGGGAAGAGTTGGAGGAAGAAGAGGATTGTCAGATGGAAAAGGAGGAGGGAAGAGAGAAAGGAAAAGATGAAAAGAGGCGAAATTAGGTATTGATGATTTGAACGAGAGAATGAATGAGTGACTGACTGGAGTAAGTAAATGAATGACGGAGTGAGTGAATGAGCGAGCGAACGAAAAAAAAAATATATGAACGAACGGAACAGCAAATGAATCAGTGAATGAACGAAAAGAAGCCAAAAGATAACGAACGAAAGAGAGAGAAGGAAAAGAAAGAAAGAAAAAAAATAAGTGAAAGAGAAAGAGATGAGAAAAAAAGAGAAGAGAAAAAGAGAAAAATAAAGAGATAAAGAGAAAGAGAGACAGAGAAAGAGAGAGTAGGTATACGTGCGAGATAAACGTGATGCTTGAGCCTGGCAAGTGTGGCCGAGAGCCCGGTGCTGGAGGGGGGGGGAGGCGCCACTTCCGGCGCTGGGAGGGGGAGGGGGGAAGGAGAAAGGGGAAAGGGGGTAGGGGAAGAGGGAGAAGGAGAGGGAGGATATAAGGAAGGGGATTGAAAGAGGAGAAAGGAGGGAGAAGGGGGGATAAGAAGAGGGAGAAGAATTTGGGGAATAAAGAAGGAAAATGCGGGAGAGGATAAAAAAGGAAAAGAGGAAGGCGAATAGGAAATGGGGGCAGAGGGGGAGGGGGGTAGCAAGGAGGAAGGGGGGGCGGAAGGAGGCGTTAGGGAAAGGAGGAAATAGGAAAGCAATGGAAGAAAAGGGTTGAGGAAGAGAATGGTAGGGAAGAAAGAAGAAGAGAGGACGAAAATGGAAAGGAGATAAAAGAATAGGAAGAGTGGAAAAGGGTAAAAAAATAATGATAAAAGAGAGAGAGAGAGAGAGAGAGAGAGAGAGAGAGAGAGAGAGAGAGAGAGAGAGAGAGAGAGAGAGAGAGAGAGAGAGAGATTGAGCAAAGGCGAGAGAAAGAAAGAGAAAGAGAGCAAGGACGAGAGAAAGAGAAAAAGAGCAATAGAAAAAGAAAGAAAAAAAAAGACAGAGAAAGACAGAAATAGAGAGAGAGGGAGAGAGAGAGAGGGGGGGGCCACGCAGGTTGATTAGATAAGCAGGTACTGACTCCGCCTTCGGGTGTCCTTAACATTCAACTCCGCGAAGCTAATGCATGCTGTGTCCCTCTCTTAAGTGGCTGGCAACGTGAGATAACTTTTCTTTTTTGTCTCTTACTCCTACTCCTTGTCTCTCTGTTTGTCTCTCTAATTTTGTGTGTGTGTATGTGTGTTTGTATGTATGTGTGTGTGTGTGTGTGTGTATGTATGTATGTATGTATGTATAATGTATGTATAATGTGTGTGTGTGTGTGTGTGTGTGTGTGTGTGTGTGTGTGTGTGTGTGTGTGTGTGTGTGTGTGTGTGTGTGTGTGTGTGTGTGTGTGTGTGTGTGCGCGCGTATTATGCATGTATGTGTGTGTATACATGTATGTATGTATGTATATATCTATTTATATATGTCTAGATATCTCTTCGTTTCTCTTTCACACATTTCATTTCCCGTTTATTCGAGATTTTTATTTTAAACATATTCGCATCAAGCACCCTCTTTCTTTGCATTTAAATCACTTCCCTTTTTCTGGATAATAACAAACCGATCGATAGTAATAAGAAAATATTCCAAGAAGGTCGGAAATATTTTGCATTTTGATTCGATTGTTAACGAAATGAAGCAGCCACAGAAGAATTTTTTTTTTTTTTTTTTATTTTTTATTTCATCAAGAACAGGCTTGGAGGTGGGTGTGTTGAGATGAGTGTTGGGGATGGGTAGGTGGGTGTGTGGGTGGGGAAGGGGGAGAGGTGGGAGGTGGGGAAGAGGGAGAGTGGGAGGTGGGTGGGTGGGGGAAGGGGGAGAGATGGGAGGTGGGTAGGTAGGAAAGGGGGAGATAGGTGTGTGGGGAAAGGGGAGGGGGAGAGGTGGGTGGGTGGGGAGCAAAAGGACAGAAGGTGGGGAAGCGAAAGGGGTGGAGGGCGAGGGGTAGGGGTGAGGGGGGAGTAGCAGGACAGGAAGTGGGGGAGGGGAAGGGGTTGTTAACAAGTAGGGGAAGTTCAGGGATAGAGGGGCAAGGGATAGGGGAAGGGTAGGGATAGAGGGGACAAGGAGAAGCGTAGGTGAAGAAGGTACTAAGAAGAGAGAAAACAAGGTAGGATAGCAGACGGTTGCAACGGATGAGGGGGGGGGGGTATCTGAAGTGGGGGCAGGATGTTGGGGGATGATATTGGGGGTGGGGGGTGGGGGTATGAGGGGGTAGGCAGAGGTTGGCTCGTTGGCGTAAGCGGCGGACCAAGGCCGGCGTGTGCTTGGGGCGAACACTGGTACTGCGGCCGAGTGACTGACCTCCTCCCGCCGCCTCGCCCGGCCTCCTCCTCCTCCTCCTCCTCCTCCTCCTCCTCCTCCTCCTCCTCCTCCTCCTCCTCTTCTTCCTCCTCCTCCTCCTCCCTCCTCCTCTTCCTCCTTTTTCTCCTCTTCCTTTTCCTCATTTTTCTCCTCTTCCTCCCTTTTCTCCTCTTCCTCCTCCTCTTCCTCCCTTTTCTCTTCTTCCTCTTCCTCCTCTTCTTCCACTTTTTTTCTCCTCTTCCTCTTCCTCTTCCTCCTCCCCCCTCCCCCTCCCCTCCTCCTTCCTCTTCCCACCCTAGCACGTACTCACTCCAAGATCATCACAACATGAAAACTACAATTAAGAATCATGCTGTGACCACGGCGGCTCAAACATGAACCTACCGTAATATATATATATATATATATATGTATATATATATATATATATATATATATATATATATATATATATATATGTATATATATATATCCCTCTCAACTTCCTTCACCCTCAATCGATCCACTCGACCACCACCTTCCTCCATCCTCCCTTCCGCCCCCCGTCTCTCCTCCCCAGCCTTCGTCCACCCTTCCACTCTTCCACCCTTCGTCCACCCGTTCGTACCCTCCGTCTGGATGTTTGTGTGTGTTTTTGGTCCCCGCTGTTTGTTTGTTTGTGGCTGGAGGACTTGAATGTTGTTTGTTTGTTCGTTGCTGTCCCCCTACCCCCCCCCCTCCCCGGTCCTGCTTCGTGTTTGGTCACGTGACTCCAGGGCATAACATGGTTGCTTCGTCTTGTGTTTTTTTTTTCTTTTTCTTTTCTTTTCTTCCTATCTCTGGTGTTCCTTTTTTGGGGTCATTATTATTATTTTTCATATTGGTTTTCGTATAAGTGTTGTTGGTGTTGTTGTTATCTTAATAGGCTGTTTCCTTTTTTATTTATTTATTTTTCTTGTGTTCCATTTTTGGGGTCAAGATCATTATTTTTATTCTTGTTATTATTTTTGTTGTTATTGTTGTTGTTGTCGTTATTATTATTGTTATTATTATTATTATTATTAATATTTTATTATTATTATTATTATTATTATTATTATTGTTATTATTGTTATTATTATTATTATTATTATTATTATTATTATTATTATTATTAATGTTGTTGTTGTTGTTGTTGTTGTTGTTGTTGTTGTTGTTGTTATTATTATTATTATTGATGGTGTTGTTCTTGATATTATTGTTACTTCAATATTAATGTTTCGTTACCATCATCATCATTATCATTATTATTACCATTACCATTATTACCGTTACTATTCTTATCATAACTATTTTATCTCTACTATCACTTCATTTATAATCATCATCATCATCACCATCTGCACAACGTCATCACTACGATTAGCATATACATGGCAGAGTGCTGGTAATGGTGACTGTGCAATTTGCGGTGTTGATTTGCAAATGCACAGTTTTAGTCGTCTGCAAACAGCTTTTCCTCGGGTTATAATTTCTTATAGTCTGTAATTGCCCGAAGCCAATTTTGGACGAAAACTTAAAGGAATATTTTCATGAATCGATAGGAACTGCAATACTATGTACACGCAAGAGGCATTTCGTCCAAAGTGTTTGTGTGTTTGTGTTTGTCTGTATTTGTTTGAGTGTGTTTGTGAGATTGTGTTTGTGTTTGTGTTTGTCTGCTTGTGTTTGAGTGTGTTTGTGAGATTGTGTTTGCGTGTGTTTGCGTGTGTTTGTGTGTGTGTGTGTGTGTGTGTGTGTGTGTGTGTGTGTGTGTGTGTGTGTGTGCTTGTTTGTGTGTATGGTTTTATTTGGTTGTTTTGGTATGTGTGTATAGGGGGATCTTTTTGCTAAAGAAAACTACATGAAGGAAAGAATTTGAAAAAAATAATAATAAGTAGATGAAGAAAGAGAATCAGAAGAGAAGAAGAAGAAGAGAGAGAGGAAAAAAAGGAACAGAAAAGAAAAAGGAAATAGGAAAAAGAAGAAATGTAAGTATGAGCGAAAATTTTCTTCCCTTCCTTCTCATTCTCTCCTTTCTCTATTCCTCACTTTTATCCCCTTCTTCCTAATTCCTCCCCCATCATCTACCTATCTCTCAGTTCTCCCCTTCTTCTTGACGTCTTTCACTATTCTCTCTCCTTCACCTGATCGCCTTTCCTCTTCTCTGCCCCTTCCCCTAATCGTTCTGTCCTTCCTCTCTTCCTCTCCCCTCTCTCTGTCTTCCTCTCTCTTCCTCCTACTAATCTCCTTCCTTCCTTTCCCCTACCTCCTTCCCTTCCCCCCACCCCTCCCTCTTTCCTTCCCCACCCTCCCTCCCTTCCCCTCCCTCCCTCTTTCCCCCCTCCCTCTCTCAATCCTTCCTTCTCCCTCGTCCCCTCCTACCCTTCCCTCCTCCCCCTCCCCTCTCCATCCCCCCTCCCTCCCTATCTCCCCCTCCTCCTTCCCATCTACCCCTTTTTACCTCCCCCTCCCCTTCCCCCCCCCCCCTCATGTGTCCTGGTCCAGTTCTATGAATGAGATTCGTGATGCGCTCAGTGTCAAGGTCACGGCCGCCAGGGGGACGCGCCCTCGTGCGCGGTTTCTGCTTGCGTGCTTTGTCGGGTGGGTGGATGGGTGGATGAGTGGGTGGATGGGTGGATAGGTGGATGTTTGGGTGGATAGGTGGATGTTTGGGTGGATAGATGGGTGGTTTGGTGGATAGATGGATGGGTGATCGGGTGAAGGGGTGGTTGGGTGGATAGGTGGATGGTTGGGTGGATGGATGCTTGCTTTCTTGACCTTTTAGTGACTTGCCTGTTGATTTTCTTTATTACTTGCTTTGCCTACGCGCTGGCTCATGCTTGTCTGGCTTTATTGAAGTCGTCGCCCGTTTTTGTTCCAAGCTTCGTGCGAAATTACACAGGATTTCGTCACGTCACGAACCGCTCTTGGAAAATTGTTTCGTTCACCAGACAGCATCTGTTGCAGTGTTGGAGTATGATCTCACTCCCTGGCAGGACGCGGGGTGTGGGTGGTGGGGGAGGGGGAGGGGGAGAGGAGGGGGAGGTGGGAGAGTGAGAGGAGGAGGAGAGATAGGAAGTGGATGAGGAGGGGGAAGGGGGGGAGGGGGGGAAGGGAAACTAGAGGGAGATGGGAGGCGAGAGAAGAGAAGAGAAGCAAGAGAAATGGGGAAAAACGTGGGGAGTGGAAAAGGAATGAGGGGAAAGGGAAGTGAGAGGTGGAAGGGAAGGGCAGGGAAAGGAAATGGGTAGGGGATGGCTTGAGGCCGAAGAGGGAGAGACAAGGAGGCGGTAGGAAGGAAGAGAAGGAGAAATGGGAAACAAGAGGCGAGGAGAGAAAAGAAAACGAAAGGAGAGATAAGGAAAAAAAGTGAAGAGTAAGGATATCTGGGGAAATAAGGATAAATAAGAGATAAAAGAGAGTAGCAAAATAATATAAGGGGTGTGGGGGGGGGGAACAGGATGGATACTGAAGAGAAAAACGAAGAGAGGGAGATAGAAAGAGATAGAACGAAAGAGAGAAAACGAAAGAGAGAAAGAGAAAGAAAGAAAAAGAAAGATAAAGACAAAGAGAAAGAAAGGAATGAGAGGAGAAGAGAAGATAAAGACAAAGCGAAAGAGAAGAATGAGAGGAGGAGGAGAGGAGATGTACCCTGGACGCAGTTCAGGGAAGTAGTTGATTGAAAAGATAAAAAAAAAGTAAATGAATGCTGTCGGTCCCTCAGATCTTTTTGCAAAAGGACGAGGAAAGAGAAGGGAGGAGGGGGAAGGGGGAGAGGGGGGAGGTGGAGGGAAGGGCCGAAGGAATTGAATAAGTGTGATTTATTGTCTCCTTGCATCTTGGGTTTGGTCGCCATGCAATGCCGCCTTGTTGCATGGCGATTAGTGCAGGGAATTGTGTTTGGTTAACAAGCTCTACTTAAAATGTACGATTCAGGCGTGCACCTAGGGTTAATGTTTTTTTTTTTATAACTCCAGAGGCTATTACTCTCCCCGTTTTTCTTTCGCTCCTTTTTTCTCTCCTCTCTTTCGTTCCCTCTTTCTTATTTCATCGTCTCTCTCTTACCCATTATTTCGTTATTTTCATTCTTCTCTGGCTCTTCTCACTCTCTTCCACGCAGCTTCCTTCCTCTCTGTGGTTTCCTCTCTTTCTCTTTCTATATATCTTTCTTTTCTCCCATTATTTCCTTTCTCATTATTTTTCCTCTCCTTAAATTCTCCTACCTCTTTATTTCTCTCTCTCTCTCTCTCTCTCTCTCTCTCTCTCTCTCTCTCTCCTCTCTCTCTCTCTCTCTCTCTCTCTCTCTCTCTCTCCCCCACACACTACCACCCATTCTTTTTCCCTTCCTCCACTTCTCTTCCTCTAGCCATTTCCTCCTTTCTCCCTTCTCCCTTCCTCCACCCCTCTTTCTCCCCCGTCCCTCCCCACCCCATTCACAGCACACCTGCAGCCTCTCCCACAAGTCATACTGCATTGCTGTTCAAAGAGCCAATGGCATGATGTTTGTTATAATAATCAAGTTTTCTGTCATGTTTTTTTTTTTCGGCGAGAGAGGTTGCTGTTGGGTAAACAGGTGTGATCTTACCTTTAGGATTGGGTAAGGTAAAGGGAAGGTAGGGGATGCGTTTATCCTGTTTGAAGCGTAGGGTTAATGAAACCAAGGCAAAGGTAAGTGTAATTCTGTCCTTACTTTAAGGCAAAGATTAGGGTAATTCTATCCCTGTTTTAGCGGTAGGGTAGGGTAAGGGAAGGGAAGGTTAGGGTAATAATTCAATCCCTGTTTTAGACGTAGGGTTGGTGAGGTCAAGGGAAAGGTTAGGATAAATCTATCCTATTTTTGGCTTAGGGTTGGGGAAGGTAAAGGAAAGGTGAGGGTAATTCTATCCCTGTGTTAGGCGTAGGGTAGGGGAGGGTAAGGTAAAGGTAGTGGGTGGGTCTACCCCCCTACCGTCTTCCAAGGTGTGATGATGGATGGACGTTCCTCGGAGGAGATAACGCTGTAATTTGCTTTTCTTATTACGTCGATACGTCACCGTAGCCCCTCGCTGTTGTTTCGTTCATACATAATGCATATTCCGATTCCTTTGGATCATTTCCTGTCATATTATGCGAAACTCCTGTGACCGCTCGAGGGAGGGGGGCTTTCTCCGCTGCGGGACCCTCTCCCTCCACCAGGCTCTCCTTCTCCACCAGGACCTTCTCCCTCTACTAGGCCCTCCTTCTCCACCAGAACCTCCTCTTTCACCAGGACCTCTTTCTCCACCAGAACCTCTTCCTTCGCCAAATCCCTCCTTGGTCCTCCTTCCTTGGATCCTCCTGGAGTGCTCCTTGACCAGGGGTCCTCCTTGACCAGGCCCCTCCTTCCCTCGACCCTCT
Source organism: Penaeus monodon (assembly GCF_015228065.2). Taxonomy (NCBI): domain Eukaryota; kingdom Metazoa; phylum Arthropoda; class Malacostraca; order Decapoda; family Penaeidae; genus Penaeus; species Penaeus monodon. Next base: position 48,123,449 of record NC_051399.1, read on the forward strand.
TCTGCAGACCGGCTAGCGAACGGCCCCGCCCTTTGGACACCCGCCAGCACGAGGCACTAAGCAGGTGCTTCTCCTCCTGCTATAGCCCTTCCCTCGCTCGGACGCCCCTCGCTGTCTATCGGGCGAGTCTATCGCGGCGTATCAATCAGGGAGAGCGCCCTTGGGAGGGACTAGAGGCAGGCGACCAAGATGGAGTTCTTGTGATTAGCGGATGCTGGTACCCGCCCCTTGTTTGCTTGTGGGACGCTCTGCTATACTAATAATGCCTGGTTAGCTTGAGTCAGGCGTTTTTTCTCTCTCTCTTTCGCTCGTTCTTCCTTTTTTCTTCCTTTGTTGCAGCTGTTAGGGTGCCCTTTTATGTTATGTTTCTGCTTTCTTGTTATTTATTTGTCTATGTGCCCTTTTATGTACTTTTATTACTTGTTATTTTCTCTGTGTGTCTATGTATCTGTTTTTGGATTTTTGTAATGGTTTACTTTGCTTGTTATCTTTATTTACTTGTATTTACTTTTATTGTGTCTATTTACGGGTTATTTTTCTTTATTTTTTGTTCTTTTTGTTTTATGTACCTTTTATGTATCACTGAATTATTATTTTCTTTGGCCTTCTAATTTATCAATTTTTTACTTACTCTTCATTCGTTTTCTCCTTTTTTTCTTTTTTACTTTTTTGTTGTTTTATGTATTGCCTTTATCCTCTGCCATTCTTTATTTCCTTTTTTGTTCTTCCTCTTTACTTACTTCCTTTCTTTTCTTTCCTCCTCTCTTCATTTATTATATAATTCAGTTCCTTGTCCATGTCCTTACTTCCTTCATTCCGGTGTTTTTATTTTTTATTTTTTATATATATATTATTGTTATGTATTTAACCGATATCGATTATATCTTCGTATAATCCCAAGCGGTTAAATGCATCTCTTACAATGTGAAAACATTCATTCTCATTCATACCTCTTCTGCATTTGTCAACATGAATACGGGTCACCATGAAACTGTTAGACTGGGATTCGTCGTCGGCAGAGGTCGACACGCCCTGGCCGATCCTGTACCTTCATGAGCCATCTCTATTACCCTACCCTGTGACTCATCCTCGCTCCTATAAGGCCGCAAGGGGATTGAGCTTGCCTTATACTTTTGCTCACGGTATGAGGCAGGCAGGGGTGCAAATGTGTGCGGTTCCTTTAGGTCTCTGTTTCTGTTTCTGTCCGGTCTCTCTCTCTCTCTCTCTCTCTCTCTCTCTCTCTCTCTCTCTCTCTCTCCTCTCTCTCTCTCTCTCTCTCTCCTCTCTCTCTCCTCGTCTCTCTCTCTCTCTCCTCTCTCTTTCCTCTCTCTTCTCTGTTTTTCTTTTTCAGTTCTCGTTGCTCATTTTCGCTCTCTCTTGCATATCTCTCTCTCTCTCTCTCACTCTTTTCCTCCCACTCTGTTTCTCTTTCTCCTCCTCCTCTCCTCCTCCCTCCTCTCTCCTCCTCCTCCTTCCTCCTCCTCCTCCTCCTCCTCCCCCCACCCTCCCATCCTCCTCCTCCTCCTCCCACCCTCCCATCCTCCTCCTCCTCCTCCCATTCCTCTCCCCCTCCCCCTCCCCCTTCCATCCTCCTCCCCTCCCCTCCCCATCCAGAAGGACCCACCTGCCTGCATCCCCTCGCCAGGAGTCGCAGTCGCAGCGGCGGTGGCGAAGGGCGAAGGCAGGTCTACGAGGCCTGTGTCAGCGGGGGAGGGGGGGAGGTGTCAGCACTCCCGCGACATGTGTTGTGTGTGTTCGGGCGATCTGTTACGGAGGGCGCAAGGGGAGGGGGTAGGGGGTTGAAGATGGGGGATGGGGGAGTGGTTTGAAGGAGGGTAGGGGGTGGGTACGGGTGAGGGTGAGGGTAGAGGTGGGCGTGGGGGTGGTTTGGGGAAGGGTGGGGGTGATATTGATTGAATAGATGGTTGGGGGTAAGATTGGGAGTGGACATAGGTAGGATTGGTAGGATGAGGGGGGGTGAGGGTGGGGGTAGGGTGTGTTAAAGGTAGTACTGGGGGTGCGGGGGGTAGAGACGAAGCGAAAGAGGGACAGGGTGGGGGTGGGGGAGGTAAAATAGGAATAGGAATGAGGCAAGAGTGCGAATTTCAATCGTTTTTCCCAGTTTACTCATAACTAAATTTCTTTCATGAAAATTACCTGTTTGTAGGTCTACATATATGTTCAATTCCGTCTCCCTTTCTCTCTGTCCTTCTATATATTTTGTCTTATTTTCTCTCACTTCACTCGTTTCCCCTTCCCTCCCACTACCTTTATTATCCTCCGTTACTATTTTTTTTGTTTTTAGATTTTTTTTATTATTATTACTATTATTTTTAAAGGTCGCTTGTTCGTTATAATATCGAGGATTTTCCTTTTCCTTCAGTTTGTTTAGCATTTTCCCGACGAAGTAAAATTAGAAGAATATCATCCAATGCAGGAAAAGGTGAAATAAACATTGATGCAAGGCAAATAGATCGGTATAAAGTGCATAGTAAAATCAGCTATGCACTACGACTATGAACATTTGGCGTAGAAATGCTATGTCTATAGAAGAGAGGACTCGCGCTCGCACACACGCACACACACGCACATATATGTATGCATGTATGTATGTTATGTATGTATGTATGTATGCCTGTGTGTATGTATGTTATGTATGTATTTTTATATATGCATATATGTATGTATGATATGCATGTATGTTATGTATGTATGTATGTATGTTATGTATGCATGTATGTATGTTATGTATGTATGTATGTATGTATATGTATGTATGTTATGTATGTATGTATGTATGTATGCATGTATGTTTGCCTGAATGTATATATATGTAAATATGTAAGAAGGTATGTATTCATGTATGTAATATACGTATTATTTATGCATTTATTATTTATTTATTGGTCTTTTTGGGGAGAGACAATGAGAGAAATGTTAGATAGGGAAAGGAGAGATAGAAGGAATAAATAAAAATCATTTAAAAAAGGTAGCAAGAAGAATGGGTGAGAGAGAAAGAAAAAGAAAACTGATGAATAGAATGATCAAGAGCAAAAAAAGAAGCCAGAGGAAGTATGAGAAAGAGGTTAGTGAAAATAAAAGGCCCATAAATTGAGGAGAGAGAGAGCGTGGTGGGTGGTGGCAAAAACAGAAGGAAAAAAGCTGTAAAAATAAAAAGAGATTGAGAGAGAGAAGGAGAGAGATGGGGAGGGGAGACGGGGAATGGGGGAGAGGAGGGAAGGGATGAGGTAGGGGGGATGGGGGAAGGAATAATGAGGAGAAAAGAGAGGGAGAGGGATGGGGGGGAAGGGAGGGGGAGGGTGGGGAGAGGGGAGGGGGAAAGATACATGGCGAAGGGGGAGGGAAGTTAAGAGGAGGGAATAATGGGGAGAGAAGGAGAGAGGGAGAGGGGAGGGGAGCTGGGGAAGGAGAGATGGGGAAAAATGGGGAGGCGGAGAGAGAGAGCGAGAGTGGGAGAGAGAGAGAGAGAGAGAGAGAGAGAGAGAGAGAGAGAGAGAGAGAGAGAGAGAGAGAGAGAGAGAGAGAGAGAGAGAGAGAGAGGAGAGAAAGAGGGAGACACAGGAAAGGGGGGAGAGGGGAGATGGGGGAACGGGTAGAGGGTAAGGGAGCGATGGGTAGAGGGGGAGGGAGAGGTGGGGAGAGGGGGAGGGAGAGGTGGGTAGAGGGGGAGGGAGAGGTGGGGAGAGGGGGAGGGGGAGGTGGGGAGAGGGGAGGGGGGAAGAGAATAGCAAGGCGCTGATCGAAATTCCGTGTGTGAAAGTGCCCCGATGCCCCGATCGATGGCCCGCGGGTGTCATGGCACGGATGTGGTGTCATGTGTGTCAGCTAAGTGGTGTTTATTGTAAGGTACGATTGATGGCTTTATGACTGTTTGACACGTTTAAAAAGAAAGAGAAAAAAAAGAGAAAATAGAATGATTTTTTTATTCTGGGAATCTGAAATCCGAAAATATTCCGATCTCTTTTCACATTTGAGATAAAAAGATCCTGTGGTCTGTTTACTCGTTAATCATACTCAACACCATCAGTCATCACCACCACCACCACCACCACCACCACCACCACCACCACCACCACCACCACCACCACCACCACCATCACCGCCACCACCACCACCATCACCTACCATCATCACCATCACCATCACCAACACCATTATCATCCCCCTTACTCAGCGAGGCGAGGTCAGAGGCTCTCAGATGACCTGGAGGTCACGTCCAACATTGGCCAAAGGAGTGAGTGGGGAGAGGGAGGGAGGGGAGGGGAAGGGAGGGGGAGGGAGGGGAGGGAGGGGAAGGGAGAGGGAGGGAGGGGAGGGGAAGGGAGAGGGAGGGAGGGGAAGGGAGGGGAGATGGAGGGAGGGGAGAGGAAGGGAGAGGGAGGGAGGGGAAGGGAGAGGGAAGGGATGGGAGGGGAAGGGAGGGGGAGGGAGGGGAGGGGAGAGGGAGGGAGGGAGGGGAGGGTAGAGGAAGGGAGAGGAGAGAGGAAGAGGGAAAGGGCAGATGATGGGGAGAGAAGAGGGTAGAGAAGGAAGGGCAAATGGGGAGGAGAAAGGAGAAAGAAGGGAGGAGAAGGATGGCGGAGGAGGAGGGAAGGGGAGAAGGGAGAAGAGAAGAGGAGGGAGAAAATAGCAGGTGGAGAGAGAGAGAGAAGAGGGTAGAGGGGAGGGGCGAGAGAGGAGGAGGGGGAGGGGGAGGAGGAGATGAGGGTATGATTCGGCGAACTGTCAATTAAAGTGATGAATCTCCCGTGAAGAAAATGGCTGGTTGAATGGGCGTTTGGGGACTTGGTTGAGTCGGGTTGAAGACGCGAGGGAGGCTCTTGTCTCGTCTCGGCCGTGGAGGCTGTCTGTCTGTCTGTCTGTCTGTCTGTGTTTGACTTCCTTCCTCCCCTTTCTCTCTTTGGTTCTGTCTTTCCGTCTCTCTCTCTCTGTTTCTGCCTCTCTCTCTCTCTCTCTGTCTATCTGCCTTTCCCTCTCTTTTTCTCTGTCTCTCTTGTTTATCTCTCTCTGTTTGGCTGGCTGTCTTTTCACACACACACACACACACACACACACACACACACACACACACACACACACACACACACACACACACACACACACGCACACGCACACGCACACCCCACACACCCACACACACACAACACACACACACACCACACACACACACACACACACACACACACACACACACACACACACACACACACACACACACACACACGCACACACACACACACACACGCACACACAGCCTGAATAATATTTTAGAAATGATTACCGAATGTTTTTTTGAGTGACGTATATTGGCCTAATTACAAGGTTTATTTCTCACCCTCCCTTTTAATCCTCCTTCTCCGCCTTTCCGCCTCTTACCTCCTTCCTTCTGCCTCCTATCTCTCCCTTCTTGCTTCCCATCTCCTTTCTTCTTCCTACTTCTTCCCTTCTACCTCCTGCCTCCTTCCTCCTTCCTTCTCCCTCTTCCTCCTTCCTCTTCCTCCTTTCTCCTACCTCTTCCTCCCTCCCTCCTCCTCCTTCCTCCCTCCCTCCTCCTCCTCCTCCTCCTCCTCCTCCTCCCTCCCTCCCTCCCTCCCTCCCTCCTCCTCCTCCTCCTCCTCCTCCTCCTTCCTCCCTCCCTCCTCCTCCTTCCTGCCTCTTATCTCCTGCCTCTCGGTCCACTGATAATCACTAGCCGGTCCTGGCTAGTCTCAAGGTGAAGATTGCAGGTGAACCACAAGACCTATTTATCTGCTGACTTCACCTTCTTTCATTCGCTTTACGGCTCCATCATTCACGTGTCGCTTCATTACTTCATTCACTTTTTTTTTTTTGAGTCATTCATTCGTCTTCTTTCGCGTCGTCACCAAACTCGCTTCTCTCTAGGAAATGGAGGGAGGGGGGGGGGGGGGGGGGGGGGGGGCCGTGTTCTTTTGTGCGATTCAGTCCGAACCCGATTCTGTGGGAGATTTGAGACCAGTTCTGATGCGTTTTTTGTTGTTGCTTTTTTACATTTACTTATGTTTTACTTCTGTTAATCTATCTATTTATCTACCTATCTATCTATCTATCTATAGGTTGATAGAGAGAAGAGAGGAGGGGAGAGGAAAGATGAAGAGGGGAGAGGAAGGGTGGGGAGGGGAGGGAAGAGGAGGGAAGGGGAGGGGAGAGGAGAGGAGGGAAGAGGAGAGGAGGGAAGAGGAGAGGAGGGAAGAGGAGAGGAGGGAAGAGGAGAGGAGGGAAGAGGAGAGGAGGGAAGAGGAGAGGAGGGAAGAGGAGAGGAGGGAAGAGGAGAGGAGGGAAGAGGAGGGAAGAGGAGAGCAGATAAGAGCAGAGGAGAGGAGAGGAGAGACAGACACCCAGTAAAAATGAATAGCCTGTGTTTATCTGTTCTATTAAGTATCTATCTGTCTGTGTGTCTGCCTTTCTATCTTTCTGTCCATCTATCTATCAGTATTTTCGTGCTTCCCACTTCGCACGGAAGACGACCCCAGCGACGACCCTTTCCCCTGGTCGTCATCAGCGTCCCTTTGCGTTCGACGACCCCAGCGACGACCCCAGCGACGACCCCAGCGACGACCCAAGCCGGGTTCAACGAGTCCTCAGGTCCGGCTGAGAATCGGCGGCGACTCGTACATCTTGGTGTCTTGGCGGAACAGTTTTTTTCATTTTGTATTTATTTATTTATTCTATTATTTATTTAATCATTCTATTATTTATTTATTTATTCATTCGTTTAGTTATTTGTTTGTTTGTTTGTTTTTCTTTTTGAAAGGGTATTGACGATAGAAAAGATAGTGGTGATGAGAATGTAATGATCGTGATGGTGATTATTTTCTTTATCATTATTATTGTTTTGGTATTATTGGCCTTATTATTTTTAGTATCATAATAATTAGCATTATGGATATTATATTATTATTATTATGATGATGATGATGAGGATTATCATTGTTATTACTATTATTATTATTACCCTTGTTATTATTATTGTCATTAATATCACTATTATTATCAGCATTAGTATTAGTATTATTAGCAATGATGTTTCTATTGTTGATGTTGTTGTTGTTTATGTTACTGCTGTTGTTTTTGTTGTTGTTATCCCTGTTATTGTAAAACAAAAATCTTTCGGAGAATGACAGTAACCTTATTAATTACAATTAATCTCTCGTTCCAGGTATGTCAGCAGGAGATTCCGTTGGCGCGCGGTATGTCCTCGGTTCATGTTCTCTTGAAGTGTTCTAGTGCGGAAAAATAGGGGAAAAAGATTCAGTTTTTGTTGATGACGTTATCGACACTGAATGTCTATCTCTGTGTTTATTGCGTAATGTATCTGTCTGTCTGTACGCTCGTCTTTCTGTCTGTCTATCTTTTTATCTATCTATCTATCTATCTATCTATCTATGGTATCATAAGCGTTATTTTGTATGGTTATCTAAGATTCAAGGTAAATGCGTGTTCGTTTATATAACACGCACACGCACACGCACATGCACACGCACATGCACATGCACATGCACATGCACATGCACACGCACACGTACAGGCGCACGCACACGCACACGCACACGCACACGCACATGCACACGCACACGCACACGCACCCGCCTGAGTGAGTGAGTGAGTGAGTGAGAGAGAGAGAGAGAGAGAGAGAGAGAGAGAGAGAGAGAGAGAGAGAGAGAGAGAGTGGGGAGGTGAGAGAGTGAGAGAGTGGGGAGTGAGAGAGAGGAGAGAGAGAGAGACTGAGACTGAGATGAAATGAGAGTGAGATGAGAGTGAAGTGAGGTGAGAGTGAGAGGGAAGTGAGGTGAGAGTGAGAGTGAGAGTAGAGAGAGAGAGAAATAAGAGAGATAATAAAAGGCCCCC
>NC_051399.1:48133935-48158935 GCF_015228065.2 Penaeus monodon
ACTCCTTTTGCACCATACTTGCTCACTCATTAAGATATCCACTGTACCGTAAATCTAACTTATGTTTTTTCCACCATATTTATATATTCATTCCTTATGCTTGAGTAATTCCTACGTTTATTATTTTTTTCACTCTACGCAATCCTGGTCCTTTTTTCTTCTCTTACCGGAAGCGAGCGAGGATGCGAGTCACTTCCGGAAGACGAGGGAGAAGCGAGCTCTGTGTTCCTTCAGCTTCCGGGAGAAATGACCCAGGGGAAGGAAGTGGGCTCATTTTGCCTTTGATTTCGTTTTCTCTTATTCTTGTTTTATTTTGTTTTATTTGTTCTTGTTTAGCTTTGTCCTTAAGATTTTGTCCATTCTTTGATCTCAGATTCTGTTCCTTCGCTGTTTTTTTTTTCTTTTTTTTTCTATATATCTCTGTCTGTCCGTCTGTCTGTCTGGCTGTTCTCTCTCTCTCTCTCTCTCTCTCTCTCTCTCTCTCTCTCTCTCTCTCTCTCTCTCTCTCTCTCTCTTCTCTTCTCTTCCAAACTTCATCCAAATTAAGATTCCTTGCAAACGAGGTTGTACCTTACGGCTTTGCAATTAACGAAAGCAGGTAATTAGCTCCTCTCAGCCAACAGGTTTTGATCATAATTGCCACCATCATCACTATTATCATCTTTTTATTAATGCCTAGTATTAATATTATCTTTTATTAATTCATATTATCTCCCGACATTAATTCCGGGCAAAACCAACCCCGTCGACGAATTAGCATACAATGGCGGTCGAGGGGGACTTCTAGCTTATTGATTCGTCGCACTGACAGGAGATTGAGTAGGAGGGGGAGGGGGGAGGGAAGGGGGTAGGTGGGGAGGGGGTTGGAAGGGAGGGGGGAGGGGGGAGGTGGGGAAGGGGTGTTGGAAAGGGGGTGGGGGAAGGTGGGGAGGGATAGAATAATGGGGAAGAGTGTAATAGGGGAGAGGTTGAGGAGAGGAGGGAAGTGGGGAGTACCAAGAAAGACGGGGGGGGGGTAGATAATGGGGGGGTTAGGAGAGGTAGGGGGGGTTAGTACTAGAGAAGGGAGGAGGAGGGGGGGAGGGGGGTGGTATAAAGGGCGTGGGCAGGTGTTTTGGACAAAGGTATGCTAATAGATGAGGTTGGTCCTGGTGTTTGTGGCACAGGTGTGGGGGTGTTACGTATGCGCGAATGGGCGGGGAAGAGATGGGGGGGAGGGAGGGGGTGGGCGGGGCGAGGAGAGGAGGGAGGGGGTGGGCGGGGCGAGGAGAGGAGGGAGGGGTGGGCGGGGCGAGGAGAGGATGGGGGAGGGAGGAGCGGAGAGGAGGTAGGAGGGAGAAGAGGAAGGGGAATGAGAGGGAGAGGGAAGGGATAGGCGAAAGGGAGAGTGGAGAGGAGAAGGAGAGAAGGAGAGGGAGGAGGAAGAGAAGAAGGCAAAGGGGAGGGAGAGGAGGAGGGAGAAAGGAGGACAAAGGGAGGGAAGGATAGGGAGGAGGGAGATGAGAAAGAGGAGGGAGAGGAAGCGGAGGGAAGGAGGAGGGAAGGAGAGGAGGCGGGGAAGGAGGCTGATGCACTTGATAGAGTTGCAGAAGGGGTCAGTTAACGCGGGGGGGGATGCTGTGAGCCGAGGGGGGGGGGCGGTATCGAAGTTGATTTTACCATTTCTTTTGTCATATTTTCTTTCTTCCCTCTTTTTCTCCCATCATTTTCTGTCTTTTCTTCTCCTTTCACTTCTATTTTTCCTTTGTTCTTCGGTATTGTCATCTCTTCTCTTTTTTCTCTTCGTCTTCTCTCACCTCTTCCCCTTTCTTCTCTTTAATTACATCATTATCCCATCTCTCTTTCCTTCCCTTTCTCTCCCTCTCTTCCTTTCCTTCCCCTCTCTTTCTCCTCTACTCTAATCTCCCTTTTCTCCTCTCCATCTCATCTCATCTCCTCCTCTCTTCTCCTCTCTTCTCTTCTCTTCTCTTCTCTTCTCTTCTCTCTCTTCCCTTCCCTTTGTTCTCTTCCTCTTTCTTCTCTTCTCTTCTCTTCTCTTCTCTCTTCTCTTCTTTTCTCTTCTCTTCTCTTTTCTCATTCTCTTCTCTTCTCTTCTCTTCTCTTCTCTTCTTCTCTTCTCTCTTTCTTCCTTTCCTCCTCTCCCTCTCTCCTCTCTTCTCTTCCTCTCCCCTCCTCTCTCCTCTTCCATCTTTCTCTCTTCTCCTCTTCCTTTCTCTCCTCTTTCCTCTCTCTCCCCCTCCTCTTTTCTCTTCCTCTCCTCTTCCTTTTCATTTCTTTTCCTTTTCTCCTCTCCTTATTCTCTATTCTCTCCTCTCTTTTCTCTTCTCGTCTTCCTCTCCTATTTCCAACTTATTCCACCTTTTCATAATTATTGCTACCCATTTTCTTATCTCACTCATTTTCCCCCCCACTCTTATTTATTCTTATTTCTTTCTCTCGTCCGTTTTATTCATTCTATTCGTTTTTTCCTCCTTCTCATTTCTCTTTCCGCTTCTTCGCTTCCTTGGCGTTCTCCACCTACGTATTAATTTTTATCCATTTCGCCTTATCTCTCTCTTTTCCTTATATACTTTCCCTCACACCTATGTTATTTCCGCCCCCTTCCGGCCGTTTTGGGCGCACGAGGAGTTGTTCTTTCTTATTCGTTGGTGGCTCTACTTCCGTCAAGGTTATTTCAGACAAGGGCGGTGTGGGCGGCCCCGATGATGGATGGTGACTGTTATGCGTGGGCGTGGGGGCGTGGGCGTGGGCGTGGGGGCGTGGGCGTGGGGGCGTGGGCGTGGCGGCGTGGGCGTGGAGGGGGTGTGGGCGTGGGCGGGGGGCGTGGGCGTGGGGCGTGGGCGTGGGGGGGGGCGTGGGCGTGGGGGCGTGGGCGTGGGGGGGGGGGGCGTGGGCGTGTAGCGGCTCCTTGCTCCGTTGAGTGGGCGCCGCAGAACCCGTGGGCGGTTTTCGAGACATGGCGTTTTTTTTTTTTTTTCCCCGTCTGGGTCGCTCGTCTGGGTTTCAGTCTGTCTTTAGGCTGGTGTGCTTGTTTCTGTGTCTGCTTGAGTGTCTGTCTGTCTGTCTGTCTGTTTGACTTCGTGCCTTCTTGTCTGTCAGTCCCTCTCTCTCTCTCTCTCTCTCTCTCTCTCTCTCTCTCTCTCTCTCTCTCTCTCCCTCCCTCCCCCCTCCCTCCCTCCCTCCCTCCCTCCCTCCCACCCTCCTCCTCCTCCTCCTCCTCCTCCTCCTCCCCCCTGTCTCTCTCCCTTTTTGTTTCTGTCTCGTTCTTCCTCTCCCTCCCTCCCCCCCTCCTCTCCCCCCCCCCCTCCTCTCCCTTGACCCATGACCCAACCAACCTGCCTTCCTTATCTGTTTCTCCTTCCTTTTTATATTATCATTCTCTCCTTCACCTCCTCCTCCTTTCTCATCTTCCTCTTCATCACCCCTTGCCCTATCTCCACCCACGCCCACGCAAGGGCACCGCCGAGTACCGGGAAGACGTTTTTGCGGGCGTGAGGAACCGTGGGCGGCGTAGGACGTGGGCGGGCCGGGCGAGGCTCAAATACGCCCGGGTACTCCGCCCTGCGCCGCCGCTCGCACCTGGGGGGGGGGAGAAGGGGAGGGGGAAGAGGAGAAGAGAAGGGGGAGGGGAATGCGGGGGAGGAGAGAGAAGGTGATGAGGAGAAGGGGGGGGGAGGAGAGGAGAGGAGAGAGAGAGAGAGAAGAGAGGAGGGAATGAGAGAGAGGGGAGGAAGGGAGAGAGGGAAAGGAATGAGGGAGATAGACGAGGAAAGGTGAAGGAAAGGAAAGGAAAGGAAAACGAAGGGGAAGGGGAAAGGGAAGGGAGAAAGGGGAAGGGAAGAGAAATGGAAAGGCAAAGCAAGGGTAACTCGCTCCCTGGCTGGCTAGTTAGGGCAAGCAGGCAGGCAGTAAGACTCGCTTGCTGGCTGGCTAGTTGGCAGGCAGGCAGGCAGGCAGATATGCAGATAGGCACCATCCCCATCACCGTCGTCGTCATCATCATCATCATCATCATCATCATCATCATCATCATATCATCATCATCATCATCATCACATCATCATCATCATCATCATCATCATCATCATCATCATCATCATCATCATCATCATCATCATCATCATCATCATCATCATCATCATCATCACCACCACCTTCCCTCCTCCACACTCACCCCCACCACTCCCAAAACCCCCACTACCCCCACCACCCTCACCACCACTCTCACCCCCTTCACCCCCTACCCCCACCCCCACCACCCCCACCATCCAATAAGCCAAGTGGCCTTACATAACCCCGAGAGTGGATTACGCGAAGCCACTTAACTATACAATTTGATAACAAGAAATACAAGTGATTCTGAAACAGATCCCACAGGTTCAAAGCTTGAGGAACTGGTGGGGCGGGTTATTGGGGAGGAGGAGGGGGGGGGAGGAGGAGGAGGAGGGGGGGAAGGAGGAGGAGGAGGGGGGGAAGGAGGAGGAGAGGGGGGAAGGAGGAGGAGGAGGAGGGAAATGAGAGAGGAGGAGGGGAGGAAGAGGGAGGAGGAGGGGGAAGAGGGTAAGAGGAGGAGAGGAGGAAGGGGGAGGGAAAAGAAAGAAAAGTGGAGGAAAAGGGAGAAGGAGAAGGAGAGGAAGAAGGGAAGGGTGAAGGAGAGGGAGGGAGAAGTAGGAGTTAGAGACCAGAGGAAGAACAGAGAAAAAGGCATAAACGGGAAACAGTGCCAGAAGAAACAAGAAAAGGAAAGGTGCGAGACAGATAAGGGGGGGGAAGGGGGTAGTGACAGGCTTCCTCCTCCCTTCCCCTCCTCCTCCCCCTCTCTCCCCCTCTCTCATTTCCTCCCTTCCCTCTCTCCCTCTCTCCTCATCTCTTCCCCCCTCCTCCTTCTCCTCCCCCTCCCCCCTCCTCCTCATCTCCTCCCTCTCTCCCCCTCCCCTCCTCCCCCCTCCTTCCCCCTCCTGCCTCCCTCCTCCCCCTCCTTCCCCCCCTCCCCCCATCCCCTGGCGATCAGAGGGAGGCACCGATCAGCCGTCTGCCCATCAGATAACGAGCTGAGTCACTGATGGGCGGCGATGATGGGCGGCGGATGGGCGCGCGACGACGGCCACGCCCACCTCGCTGGCCAAACGGGACACTTCGATGAAATGCGGAAAGGAGAGGTGAGGGGGAGGGGGAGGGGAGGGGAGGGGGAGGGGAGGGGGAGAGAGGGGGAGAGAAGGGGGGAGAGGGGGAGGGTTAGGCAGGGGGGAGACGAAGAGGGGGGAAGGGGAAAGGGAAGGACAGGGACACGGACACAGACACAGACACAGACACAGACACAGACACAGACAGACAGACAGACAGACAGACAGACAGACAGACAGACAGACAGACAGACAGACAGACAGAGACACACACGCACACGCACCAAGGAGAGAGAGCGAGAGTAGGAAGTAGACAGACATAACAAAAGAGGAAGAGTGAAAGTAAATGGAAAAAAAAGCAGAATAAGGAGAAAAAAGAAAGAAAAAAAGAAAGATAGATAGAAAGATAGATAAAAAAAATGGGTGTTTCGTTATGTGTTATAATTAGAAGAGAAGAGATATGACTTGCAGATCAGAGTGGGGGGGGGGGGGCAGGGAAGGGGGAGGGGGGAAGGGGGTTCCCTAAGGAGATCATTTTTTTCTTTAAATTTGTTTTTGGAATATATATTTTTTTCCCCTTTTTCATGAATATTGGTATCTCTTCTCTTAATTATTCATTCATCTCATTTGTTATATTACTATTTTTGTTTCTGTTCTTGTTACAATGGTAGTGATAATGATGACGATAATGATGGTAATTGTTATCAAACTTATTCCTTTGTTGCGATCGGTCTTCCTTTTCTTCGAGTTCTTCGTCATCTCTCCTCATTTACTTCATCATCATCGTCATCAGTTTATTTTGCTTGTTCTTTTTCGTTTTTTTTTTCTCTTCTTCCTCTTTTTCTTATCTTCTTCTTCTTCTTCTTCTTCTTCTTCTTCTTCTTCTTCTTCTTCTTCTTCTTCTTCTTCTTCTTCTTCTTCTTCTTCTCCTCCTCCTCTCCTCCTCCTCCTCCTCCTCCTCCTCCTCCTCCTCCCTCCTCCTCCTCCTCCTCCTCCTCCTCCTCCTCCTCCTCCTCCTCCCCCTCCTCCTCCTCCTTCCCTCTCCTCCCATCTCCCCCTCTCCCTCTTTCTTCCCCCTCCCTCTCTTCCCTCTTCATTATCTCCTCTCTCCCTCTTTCACAAAACACAAAAATGAAAATAGAAATACAAAACGAAATAGAATCCCGCTGCTAGAATCTTGCCCTCTGTTCCATTTTGGCTAATGATGTACTCTGTCCCTGTTTAGAGCTAATGAGATGTATTAGATGCAGCCAGCGCAGGTAATTAGCATATGATGAAAGCTAATCAGGAGCGAGATAACAAAATACCGAACTTAGGACTAGCGCTCAATTCGTCATTTATATTCGTGTGAGTGAATTTGCCTTTTGAGAACTAAATGTCTTTTCCATACGCATTAAAAAGGAAAAAAAACAATAATAATAATAAAATAAAATCTTCAGACATCATTTTTGAGATATATCTATTTCTCTGTTAATTTGTTAATGAAAAGAAGAAGAAGAAGAAGAAGAGGAGGAGGAGGAGGAGGAGAGGAGGAGGAGGAGGAGGAGGAGGAGGAGGGAGGATAGGAGGAGGAGGAGGAGGAGGAGAGGAGGAGGGAAGAGGGAGGAGGAGGAGAGAAGAAGAAGAAGAAGAAGAAGAAGAAGAAGAAGAAGAAGAAGAAGAAGAAGAAGAAGAAGAAGAAGAAGAAGAAGAAGAAGAAGAAACATTAACTACACATTTATTTATTTACCTATTTATTGTCCTATTAAAAAAAATCTAAATATATGTATAGAGAGAGAAAAAGAAAGAGAGAGAGCGAGAGAGCGAGAGAGCGAGAAAGAAAAAAAAAAAAGAGAAGAGAGAGAAAATGACGAAAAAGAACGAAAGAGAATAAGAAAACTGCGTGACAAAAGGCGCCATCCCTCAAACATCTTCCGACGGACGCCTCGAGGAGCCGCCCCTGTCGCTGCAGGAGGGGAATGCCTTGGCGACCCGTTTGCCAGTCAGCCGGGCAGGGGACGCGAGCCTCGGACGGGAGGAGGGAGGGGGGAGGGCAGCAGAAGGGGAGGGGGTGAGGAAGGGGGAGATGAGGAAGGGGGCAGGAGGGGGTGAGGAAGGGGGCAGCAGAGGGGGAGGGGGTGAGGAAGGGGGAGATGAGGAAGGCGAGGAGGCAAGGAGGCGAGGAGGCAAGGAGATCAGGTGAGGGTTAAAGGTTGGGCGGTATGAGGCTACCGATGTCTTCCCCCCCCCTCCTCCTCCTCCTTCCCCTCCCTCCTCCCCATCCCACCTGCTCCATCCCTCCCCCTCCCCCCCTATCCCGCTGCCTACCCCCTCCCACTCCCCAACCCTCTTTTCCCCCTCCCTTGCCTCCCCCTCTCTCTCTCCCCTTCCTTCTCCCGCGATCTCTCCCCCCTCCCATTCCTCCCCCCCCTCTCTCCCCTTCCTTCTTCCCCCACAATCCCCTCCCCCTATTCCCCCTCTACCCTCCCCCCCCCTTACCCGGCGGTGCCCTGCGATGCCCTGCGATGCCCGGCCGTTGGGGGGGAGTTCCCGCTTTACTTTTGCAGTAGCATTTTTGGGCCGCCCACGAAACGCCCCCCCCCCCCCCATCCCCTCCTTTTCTACGCTGCCCTATCCTATCCTGTCATATCCTATGCTATCATCCCGCCCTTCTTAACCTTTCCTTATCCTCGTCTAATCCTTCTCATCCTTATCAGCCTCCCCTCCCCTTCCCCTCCTCTTCCCCCTACCCCTTCCCCCCTCCCCTTCCCCTCCCCTCCCCTCCTCTTCCCCTCCCCCTTTCCCCCCTCCTTTTCCCCCCTTCCCCTTCCCCCCCCCTTCCCCTTCCCCCTCCGCATCCCCCTCCCTTTCCCCCTCTCCCCCTCCCCCCCCCCTCCCCTCCCCCTCCCATTCGATGCGGACGGACGGAATGTTAATGAATCTTGATAAAGCTGAGCAAAGCGGTCGTAGTGAATGCTAGGCGGAAATGAGGCGCCGGGGGGGAAAGAGGGAAAGGGGGCAAACTTTTAAATCATTTAAGTTTGAATCATAAAATAAATAGATGAATTAAATAAAGATGAATAAAGTCGAATAATAAATAAAGTCATAAGTAAATAAATTCATAAATAAAGTCGAATAAAATAATGAAAGGGTGACAGGGTTTAAATGGGGAAAGTTAAAAAAGGGAAATCTTGGCGATAAATAAAAAAAAAAAAAAAAATTGGGAAAATGAAAAGAGAAAAAAAATATTAATATTTTTTTTTTTCGCTCATATTTTAATTTTTTTTCGTTTTTTTAAATTTTAATTTTTCCTTTTTATTATTTTTTTTTTTTTGTGTTTTTGTATTTTTTTCTTCATGGGAGGGTGGATATAGCAATAAGACCCCCACAATATTTAAAAAAGGGTTTGGGAAAGATATTAAAAAGGGAAATTTTTAAAAACGATCGTTTAGTTTTTGGGACTGATAGATTGATAATTTTAAAGATTTTGGGGGATTTGAGCCCCCCTTCGGTTTTTTTCGTCCTTTTGTTTTTTTCTTTTTTTTTTTCTTGTGTTTTTCCTTTCTTCTCTCTCCCCCATCCCCCCTTTTTTTTTTGGGGGGGGGGGGTTTTTTTTAAATCATCCTCCCCTTTTATTCTTTTAAATTCTATTTTTTATCTATTTTCCCTTCATTTTATATTTTATAAAAATATTATATATTTTTATAATAAAATTTTTTTTTATTATATATTTTTTTTTTTTTTTTTTTTTTAATCTCCTCTCTCTCTTTGTCTTTTACGTTTTCTCTCATTTCTTTGTTTGGTCATTTATTTATTTTTTTTATAAAAATTATCAATTTAATTTGGTAATTAATTATTGAAAAAATCTGGAAACGCGTTTTTTTTTCCCTCGAATTATTTTTTTTTTTTTTCAGAACCCTTTCCCGTGTTTTTTTGGCCTTTTTTCAAATTTTTCCCGATTTTTTTTTCTTTTTCGGCAATTATTTCCTCTTTTCGTAACTTTTTTAAAAACTATCAAAAAAGGGGGGGGAGGGAAAAAACCCAAAAAAATCGAAAAGGGGGGAAAGTAGATTTGGATAAAAACTGACATAGCAGAAAAGTAAAAAAAAAAAAAATAAATAAATAAAAAATAAAATAAAAAATAAATTGGAATTGATAAGTAAATAGATGAACAAATATGTGGATAACTCAATATATAAATGAATAAGGAGGAGGAGAAGGAGATGAAAGAGGAGAAGGAGAAGGAGAAGGGGAAGGAGAAAGGAGAAGGGAAGGGAAAGGGGAAGGAAAAGGGGAAGAAGAAAAAAGAAGAAAGGAGGAGGAAAAGAAGGAAAAGAGAAAAGGGGAAGAAGGAAAAGAACGCTAGAACAGAAGAAGAAGAAGAAAAGAAGAAGAAAAGAAGAAAAAAAAGAAGAAAAAGAAGAAAAAGAAAAAAGAAAAAGAAGAAGAAAAAAGAAGAAGGGGAAGAAGGGGAAAAAACGATTAGCCAGAAGTAAAGTAGAAAGAAAATTTAAAAGGAAGAAAGGGAAAAAGAAGAAGGGGAAGAAGAAGGGGAAGAAGGAGAAGAACGATTAGAAGCAGAAGAAGAAGAAGAAAGAGAGAGAGCAAGACAGAGAGAGAGAACGTTTTCTTCGCGACATCAGCTGGGCCTTCGACTGTAGGTTCCTGTCACGCCCGCGCTGACAGCGTGGGCGGCCTGTGGCACCGGCGAGGGTTTATGGGCGTGGGGAAGATAAAAGTCAAGTATGCATTCGGGGATTTGGGTTTGTGTGCATGTGTGTTTGTCTGTCTGTCTCTTCTCCTCATTCTTTTGTCTCTCTCTTTCCCCGTCTTGACTCAGTCGCCCTCCTTGTCTGTCTCTTCATTTCTCGCTTCCTCTCTCTCTTCATTTCTCTCTCTGTCTCTGTCTCTTTTATTCTCTCTCTCTCTCTCTCTCTCTCTCTCTCTTTTTCTTCTCTCTCTCCTCTCTCTCTCTCCTCTCTTTTCTCTCTCTCCTCCTCCCCGCTCCTCTCCCTTTTTCCTCTCTCTTCTCTCTTCTCTCTCCCCTTTTTCCTCTTTTTTTCTCTTTTTTTTTCTCTCTTTTCCCCTTTTTTTTCCTCTCTCTTTTCTCTCTCTCCCCTCTCTTTCTCACTCTCTCTTTCTCTCTCTCTCCCAAACCCCTCTCACATTCTCTTCTCTTATTCTCTCTCCCCTTTGCCCCTCCTCCCCCCTCTCAAAACCCCTTCCCCCCCCCCTCCCCCCCTCCCTCTCCCCCTCCCCCTCCCTCTCCCTCCCCCCTTCTCCCGTCTGTTGTCCCTTCCCGTCCCGTCCCGACCCCCCCCCCCATCTCTCCCCTCTCTCCTCTCTCTCTCTTCCCCCCTCCCTCTCATTTTCCCCTCTCTCTCCCCTCTTCTCCCCTCTCCCCCTCTCCTTTTCCCCCTCCTTCCCCTCTCCCCGCTCCCTCCTCCCTCTCCCTCTCCCCCCCTTTCCCCTCCCTCTCCCTCTCCCTCTCCCTCTCCCTCTCTCTCTCTCTCTCCCCCTCTCTCTCGCCTTTTCCTTTCCCCTCTTCTCTCTCTCTCTCTTCCCCCCTCTCCCCCCCTCCCTCTCTCTCTCTCTCTCTCCCCCTCTCTCTCTCCTCTTTTCCCCTCCTCTTCTCCCTCTTCTCTCTCTCCCCTCTCTTTCGGGGCTCTCTTTTCTTCCTTCTCTTTCTCTCTCTCTTTTCTCCCTCTCCCTCTCCCCCCTTTCCCCCTCCCTCTCCCTCTCCCTCCTCCCCTCCCCCTTCCCCCTCCCTCTCCCTCCCCCTCTCTCTCTCTCTCCTCCTCCTCTCTCCTCTCTCTCTCCCTCTCCCTCTCCCCTTCCTCTTTTCTCCCCTCCTCTCCCCTCTCTCTCTTCCTTTTCCCTCTCTCCTCTCTCTCTCTCTCTCTCTCCCTCTCTCTCTCTCTCCCCTCCCCCCTCTCCCTCTCTCTCCTCTCTCTTTTTCCTCTTCTCTTCTCTTCTCTTTTCTCTCTCTCTCTCTCCTTCTCTTTCCCCTTTTTCGCTCTCCCCTCTCTCCTTCCCCCTTCCTCTCCTTTTCTCTTCTCCTCTCCCTCCTCCTCTCTCCCTCCCTCTCCCTCTCCCTCCCCCCTCTCTCTCTCTTCTCCCCTCTTTTCTCTCTCCCCTCTCTCTCTCTCTCTCAAAACCCTCTCTCTCTCTCACCTCTCTCTCTCTCTCCTCTCTCTCCTCTTCCAAATTTTCCCGCGTTCATTTGTGGGAGAAATTTTTGGGGCATGGGGGGGGGTGGGTAGGGGGTAAAAGGGGAGGGGGAGAGGGGGAAGGGACTGATAACTAATTTTAAAAAATTTTTGGGAAAAAAAAAGGGAATTTTAAATAATCGGGGGAAAATATGAAGAGGAAAAAAAGAAGGGAAAGAAAGAAAAAACGTGAAAGGTGGGTGGGGAAAAGGGGGGTAAAGGAAAAACGAAAAAAAAGAAAGGAGTCAAGGGGCCCCGAGAAAAGGGAAAAAAAGAAAAGAAAAAAAAGAAAAAAAAAAAAGAAAAAAAGAAGAAGGGAAAAGAAAAAGAAAAAGAAGAAGAAAAAGAAGAAAAAAGAAGAGGAGGAAAAGGAGAGAAAATGAAGAGATAATCAGTAGGAGAAGAAAAAATATAATAAAGAAGAGTAGAAGAAGGAAGAATGATAATAAGAAGGAGGAAAACGAACATGGGGGAGAAGGGGAGGGGGGAGGGGGGAGGGAGAAAGGAGATCGAGTGTAAAGGAGGGGAAGGGAGGGGGTATGAGGGAGGGGTGAGGGAGAAGGGACAGAGGTATGAGGGAGGGGGAAGGGAGGGGGAGGGGAAGGGAGAGAGGTATGAGGGAGGGGGAAGGGTGGGGGACATGAAGGAGGGGGAGGGGAGGGGGAGGGGAGGGTCAAGTCCTGATCGCGCTGGGCGGAGCTCCGTGTCAGTCAGAGTACGTGTTCTTTGATTTTTTTTCCTCGTTTTTTACATTTTATCTTTCGGTCTCTCTGTCCCTGTCTCGGTCTCTCTCGCTCATTCTCTCTCTCTCATTTGCTCTCTGTCTCTGTCTCTCTTGCTCTCTCTCTCTCTCTCTCTCTCTCTCTCTCTCTCTCTCTCTCTCTCTCTCTCTCTCTCTCTCTCTCTCTCTCTCTCCCTCCCTCCCTCCCTCCCTCCCTCCCTCCCTCCCTCATTCTCTCTCCCTTCCTCCCTCTCCTCTCCTCGTTGGGGACTCGCTCCGTCTTCCTTTGTCTTCGTAAGGTCTTCGTAAGGTCTACTGAGGTCTATTTACTCGACCTAATGCATGATTCGCCTTCCTTATCCTTCCTGCAGTTGCGTTCTCTTGCTCACCTTCTGTAATTCGTGAGATTTCTGGCGTTGCGAAATAGATCGATCGGTGACTTGATTGAACAGGTCGATAGATGGATAACTGGTCGATAGATAGACGAATGAATTATGAAATGAGGAGATGCGTGGGTTAATTAGTAAAGAAAAGAGAAAAAAATAAAGGTAAAAACTTACAAGGTCTTTTAGCTTTGGTTTTAACATATAAAAAACGGAAAAAGAATAAAGGTATATCTTTGTCAATCAAAAAACCTTGAAATATCACTCATTTTTATCTTTCGTTTTTTTTTTTTATTAGAATTTTTTACTTGTCACTTATGGGTGGACCCTTGTGGAGATGATATCATTGTAAAAGCGATTGTCATTTCATGTTTTATTCATGTCTCTGGTGTGTATTAGCTTCCTGTTGGGATTTTTATTATTATTTTATTTTTCCTTTTTTTTGTTATCTTTGTGTTGTTGTTTTTCAGTTTTCCAATTTATGGCGAGTTAGGATAATTAACAGTTCAGGTTCTGCTGTAGAAAAAAAAAAAATCTGAAGGGATGTGAAGGGGGGAAACCTAATCAGTTTACGCTCGTTTTCACCCATAAACCCAATCACAAAAGCAATAAAATAAGGATATAAAACAAGCGTTCGCACCCATATACCCAATCAAAAACTCAATAAAAATAAATAAAAAAAAAGGACGATACAAAACGCGACATACAGCAGCACCTGTAATATAATCCCAAAGATTTTCATTCATGTTAAAAAGTTGCCCCACGTAGCCCCTCCTGGGTGGTGTTGCCCACTGGAGGTCGTCGATTTATGCGCCCAAGGGAACAGGTGCGACCGGACTCTCATAGCAGGTGAGGCGGGGGGGGGGGGGGCTCGAGGTGGCTTATTATCATGTTTATTATTACATGTTTAAAATCTTATTATTGTTATTTTATTATTATTATTATTATTATTATTATTTTATTATTATTATTATTATTATTATTATTATTATTATTATTATTGTTATCATCATCATCATCATCATCATCAATCATCATCATCATCATCATCATCATCATCATCATCATCATCAATCATCATCATCATCATCATCATCATCATCATCATCATCATCATCATCATCACATCATCATCATCATCATCATCATCATCACCATCACCATCATCATCATCATCATCATCATCATCATCATCATCATCATCATCATCAATCATCATCATCATCATCATCATCATCATCATCATCATCATCATCATCATCATCTTGTTGTTGGTACTGTTTGCTCTGTTGTTGGTGTTTTACATTGCTGTAATTATTATTATTATCATTATTGTAATAATGGTTATTATTAACCCATAACGATGATGAGGGTTGGAGGTGACGACGACGAGTGATAGGGAGAGAAAAGATATATATATATATATATATATATATATATATATATATATATATATATATATATATATATATATATATATATATAATGTGAGACAGAGACAGACACAGATAGACAGACAGAGACAGAAGAAGCGAGCGAGAGGGAGGGAGACAGACAGACACAGAGGAGAGCGAATCCCGGCCACGAGCAGGTCTTTGCGGAGACCAAGGGCATCACACAAGCGGATTTTAATGGCCAAGGAGGGCGCGGACACGGGCGAGCGGCGGAGATAACGGGCGAAGGGCGTGAGAGGAGGCGGAGGCGATAAACATGGGAAGTGAGAGAATGCCCGAAGACTGTACTGGATGGAAGAGGGGAATGAAGTGGGAAAGATTGATGATGGAGAGGAAATGTGGGAGAGAGGAAGGCATTGGATGTGTAAGACGACAAGGAAGATAAATAAAGAAGAAGAAGAAGAAGGAGAAGAAATATTAGCAGCGAAAGTAGGCAAAAGAAGAAGAAGAAAAGCTATCGATCCTTTTGTCATCTTTCCTTGTGAATTCTCCTTTGATAACAGACCCAACGCACCTCCTCGGCCGTCGCCTCCTTCCTTCCTTCCTTGCCCTGTCGCCTCCTTGCCTCCTTCCTCCTTCCTCCTTCCTTCCTTGCCTCCTTCCTTGCCTCCTTCCTTCCTTCCTCCTTCCTCCTTCCTTCCTTGCCTCCTTCCTTGCCTCCTTCCTTGCCTTGCCTTCCTTGCCTCCTTCCTTTCTTGCCTCCTTCCTCCTTCCTCCTTCTTTCCCTCCCCCTTCCTCCCTTGCCCCGTTGCCTCGCGGAGACCCAAAACCTGGACGTGTGTAACGAGAGAGCCCAGCATTGTGCAAGGCTGGAGGTAATGAGTATGTGTGGTCCGCCTCATGCACACACACACGAGCCACGTCCTTGTACAGGCAGAGGCAGGCGATCAGGGTGGGTCTTTCGATCTCCTCCCCCCTCCCTTGCGTCTCCCCCCCCCTCCTCTATCTCTCTCTCTTTCTCTCTCTCTCTCTCTTTCCTCTCTTTCTCTCTTTCCTCTCTCTCTCTCTCTTTCCTCTCTCTCTCCTCTCTCCTTCCTCTCTCTCCTCCTTCTCCTCTCTCTCCTCCTTCTCCTCTCTCTCCTCCTTCTCCTCTCTCTCCTCCTTCTCCTCTCTCTCCTCCTTCTCCTCTCCCTCCCTCCTCCCTCCATCTCCCTCCCTCCTCCTCCTCCCCCTATCTCCCCCCCTCCCCCCTCCCCCCTCCCCCTGTCTGTCTCTGTCTCTCCTCTCTCTCTCTCTCGTCCTTCTCTCTCTCTCTCTCTCTCTCTCTCTCTCTCTCTCTCTCTCTCTCCCCTCTCTCTCTCTTCTCTCTCTCTCTCTCTCTTCGTCTCTCTCTCTCTCTTCTCTCTCTTCTCTCTCTTCTTGCCTCTGTCTCTGTCTCTGTCTGTCTGTCTCTGTCTGTCTGTCTCTCCTCCCTCTCCCTCCCTCTCCCTCTCCCTCTCCCTCTCCCTCTTCCTCCCCCTCCCCCTCCCCTCCCCCTCCTCTCCCTCCCCTCTCCCCCTCTTCCTCCCCCTCCCCCTCCCTCCCTCCCTCCCCCCCTGTCTCACTCAGCCTCCACTACCCTTATCTCTCGTTCTCTCTCTCTCTCTCTCCTTCCTTCCTTCCCTCCTTCCCTCCCTTCCTCCCTCCCTCCTCCCTCACTCAGCCTCCACTACCCGTCTCTCTCCTCTCTCTCTCTCTCTCTACTTGTCCTAGAAATATTCTGCTTACCCATTTTCCTCCTTCTCATCATCCCTTCTACTTTTGCTTCCCCCGTCTCTTCTTTTTCCTCCTCCTCTCTTCGATATTCAATCTCCCCCATTTTCCTCCTCCTCTTATCTTTTCCTTCTTCCTTAACCAGTACCTCCCCTAATTCCTCACCCCCCCTCTCCAAGTTCCCCATCTCTCCCCCCTCCCCACCTTCCCCCTCTCCTCAACGTCCCCCCTCTCCCTCCTCAGCGTCCCCCCTCTCCCCTCTAACGCCCTTATAAAGGAGCGAAGCAGCGAGAGATCAAGGGCGGGACACTTCTGCAGGAGCGACGCGTGCGGGGTTCTCAGTGCTTTAGTGGTGGTCTCGTTTTCCTATGTTTCTCTCTCTCCCTCTCTCTCCCTCTCCCTCTCCCTCTCCCTCTCCCTCTCCCTCTCCCTCTCCCTCTCCCTCTCCCTCTCCCTCTCCCTCTCCCTCTCCCTCTCCCTCCCTCCTCCTCCGTAACTTCGAAGAGGAGAGGAAATTACCGTCTTTCGATAAGTGTCTTAGACGGAAGGAGGAAATTTCTCGTCTACCCCCCCCCCCTCCCCACCGGGCCAAGGACCCGACAGGAGGAGGGCGGCCAAAAGGGCGGGAGGACCTCGATGAGTTTATCGCAGGACCAACGCCCCCCTTGCCCAGCGTGCGCGCACGCGCGCGTGTGTCTGCCCCTTCCCTTCTCCCCTCCCTCCCCCCCTTCGCTATCACATCACGTTGCCTATTATCGAGCTCGACCCCGCGGGGAGCCAATTAGAATTACATCCTTGTTTGTGTCTCCGTCGGGAACGGGACGCCATCTCGTCTGCTGGGGGCGGCGGCCGTGTGAATTCCCCCCCCCCCCTCCTGTAGGATCTCCCCGTCGCGTTTAGCTCCTCGCCGTCTCCTCCCTCCCTCTCCCTTCCCACGCCGCGGCCGACGCCCTGATCTTATCGTGGGCATCTACAGCACACATTAACACAGGCGCTCGGATGATGTCGTCTACAGAGGCGTCCAACCGTTGGGGCTCATAGCAGCCTGGGCTCGGGAGGGGCAGAGGGGTGGGCAGGGGAGCGGGGACAGGGGAAGGGTAAGGGACAGGATCTGAAGGGGAAAGGGCACGGGACGGAAGGGGAAAGGGTAGGGGGCGGAGAAGGGGCAGGGGACCGGGCAAGAGGAATGGGACGGGGAGGAGGCCCTCGGTGTCTCAGGGCAACTTCAGGAGGTCGTCGTCAATGGTGCTGGGTCTCTTTGTCAGGTCTTCAGGTGCGGGGTCCTCCTGCCTGGACTTCGAGTGTTAAGCTACTCCTTAGGCCTCTGAGGAATCTGCAGAGACGGCGCCCACAGGGTGTGGCTCTTTCCAGCCTCCAAAACATAGGGTTTAATGCCCACGTCTCCTGGTATTGGAATCACACCCTTATTCTGTAATAATTGCCTGAGTAGGTTTCATGTCGAGCCAAATGTAAATAGAACAACGTAGGGGAGAACAAGGAAACACGAATATGCCGAAGGCTTTTTCGAAGTACTGCATCTTCTGTATACATTTATGTTTTTCATGTATTCAGTATTGCCCCGAAGAAGCAATGCATCGAAAAGGCCTTCGTCATCTGCGCGTGTTTTCTTGTTTTTCATTTCACTGATTTTCTTTACAAACTTTGCTGACGGAGCGCAGAAAACCCACAGGATTCACACAGTTTTCTCTCTTTTTTCCCTTCGATCGCATTGTTTCTATATTTTCATTTCTCTGTTCATCTATATTCGCACCATCGTCATTAACCCCGCCCACCCTTTCCTCAGATCTTCGGCTCTCTTGCTTCTTCTTCTTCTCCTCCTCCTCCTCCTCCTCCTCCTCCTCCTCCCCCCCTCCTCCTCCCCCTCCTCCTCCTCCTCCCCCTCCTCCTCCTCCTCCTCCTCCTCCGCATCGCCGACCTCGGTGTGGCATCAAGTCTCCCAAGTGTTGAGGGGGAATATTTTAATCCAAAATTGGCGAAGCACTTTTAAGGCAAAGGAAAAAAGAGAGAAAGGAAAAAAAAGTACATTCCCGCTTCGCTTCTTCATTGTGGAATTTCTTCCTTTTAATTCCTATTATTTCTTGTTTGTGGGTAAAAGGAAGAAGAAAAAGAGAGAGAGGGGAGGGGGGGGGGGAGGGAGGAAAGAGAGAGAGAGAGAGAAGGAGGGGGAGAGGGAGGAGGGGAAGAGAGAGAGAGAGAGGGAGAGGGAGAAGGAGAGGGGAGAGGGAGAGGGAGAGGAGGGGAAGAGAGAGGGAGGGAGAGGGAGAAGGAGAGGGAGAGGAGGAGGGGAAGAGAGAGGGAGAAGGAGAGCTAGAGACAGAGGAGAGAAAAAAAAGAAACGAGAAAAGTAAAAGAAAGAAAAATACTGGGAAGAAAAGATAATGATAATGGGGAGGAAAAATAAGGGTAAGAGAAATAGAAAGGGAAGAGAGGAAATTAAGAAGAGAGAGAGGGAAAGGAGGAGGCTTGGGTAAGAATCAGAATAGGAGGAGAAATGGATGAGGGAGGGGGAGCAAGAAAATACAAAGAGGAGAGAGTGAAGAGGAGAATAAGAGAAAGAGGGAGATAATGAAAATAAGTGTAATTGTGAAAGTGTTGAAGTGTGTATGGAAGGAAAAGAAATAAAAATAGACAAACAGACAGATAGAGAGAGAGAGACAGAGACAGAGAAGGAGAAAGAGACACAGACACAGAGAAAGAAAAATAGACAGAGAAAGAGAAAGGAAGATATAAAGAAAAATAGAAAAACACAAAGACAATGCCTCTGATAAAGAGAAAGAGAAAAGGAAAGGGACAGAGACAAAGACACGCACACACACAAAGAGAGAGAGAGAGAGAGAGAGAGAGAGAGAGAGAGAGAGAGAGAGAGAGAGAGAGAAGAGAGAGAGAGAGAGAATAGAAACTGAGACAAAAAGAAAAACATGCGAAAGAAAAGAGAAAGAGAAGAGAGGCACTCGCTCCCTGTCTCTCCTCAGCGCCCCGTCCGTCCGTCCGTCCGTCCCAGCGCCCCGTCCGTCCGTCCGTCGTCCCAGCGCCTCCGTCGCGTCCGTCCCAGCGCCCTCCGTCGTCCTCGTCCGTCCGTCCTCCCCCATGAAATCCTTGTGTTTGTCCTCCGACGCCCATATCGCAAGGCCCGAGGTCTGGCGTGGGCGTGATGGGGGAAGGGACGGGCGGCGAGGGAAGTTGTGGGGAGATTTTGTTGTTGTTATTATTGTTGTTGTTGTTGTTGTTATTTTTATAATAATGATAATGGTAATAATAATAATATAATTTATTATTATTATTATTAGTTATTATTATTATTATTGTTATGATGATGATTATTATTGTTGTTATTTTTTTTTTTCTCTTCTCTTTTGGGTGACTGTTTTATTTTCTGTTTTATTATTATCATCATTATTTTTTATTTCTTTTACTTACTTTTTTCCGCATTTGATTTATTTACTTTCTTTTTTATTCTTCTGTTCTTTGGGAAAAAAATCTTATATCTATCTATCCATCCATCTATCTATTATCCTTTCTCTCTCCTTTCTCTCCCCCCCCCTCTCTCTCTCTCTCTCTCTCTCTCTCTCTCTCTCTCTCTCTCTCTCTCTCTCTCTCTCTCTCTCTCTCTCTCTCTCTCTCTCTCTCTCTCCTTGTTTTCGTTCCTTTTCCTTCTTCCTTTTCCTCCTTTTCTTTCCATTTCTTCCATTTCGTCTTCTGTCTCCCCTTCTTCCATCTTCTTCACTTTTTTCACTTTTTCTTTTTTTTCTTTCTCTTCTTATAATTATTGCTTTCTCTTTTTCTTTCTTTCTCTTCTCGTTTCCTTTCTCCGTTCTTTCCTCTTCTCTCTCCTTCTCCTCCTTCTTCCCTTTTCTTTCTGCTCCTCCTCTTCTTTCTTCCCCTCTTTTTTCTCCCTTCCTTTCCTCTCCTTCTCCTCCTTTCTCCCCTTTTTCTCTCCTCCTCCTCCTCCTCCATTTCCTCCCCTCTTCCTCTCCTTTCTCCTCCTCTCCCTCTTTTCCCCTCTCCTCTCTCCTCTCTCCTCTTTCTCTATTTTTCCCCGTCTTTCCTCTACTTCTCTTCCTCTCCCCCTCCCTCTTTCCTCTCCTCTCCCCTCCCCCCCTCCTTTCCTGCCTCCCCCCCGGGTATTTTTAGCCCCCGGCGCCGGCACTCCGAGGGCATCTCTCACCCTGAAGTGCCAGTGCCATGATACGCATTAATGGACCTCGGGAGTGTTGAGTGCCACTCGGGGATTGTCTCTTCCCCTCGAGGGCCATCTTCCGAGTGCCAGGGGCGTGACTGGGAGGCTTCATTTGTTTGTTTGTTTGTTTGTTTGTTTACTTGTTTCGTTTATTTATTCGTTTTTTGTTTACTTGTTTCGTTTGTTGTTTGTTTGGTTACTTGTTTGTTTTTATATTTCTACTTGTTTGTTTGTTTCTATTTTTTTACTTGTTTGTTTGTTTTTTACATGTTTGTTTGTACACGTGTGTGCATGTACATGATTCTGATATGTGCTATATATTCATATATTAGTACGGTAATGAAAAACCGAATTAATGAAAAAAATAATGAAAAATGGAATTAATGAAAAATGGAATTAATGAAAAAAATCGAATTAATGTAAAATATAATTCATTAAAAACAGTATCAATAAAAAATCGCTTTAATGAAAAGCAGTATTAAGGAAAATAGAATTAATAAAAAACAGAATTAATAAAAAACAAAATTAACAAAAAACAAAATTAGTGAAAAATGAAATTAATGAAAAAGACAATTAATGAAAACAAAACAAACAATTATTGTCATTCACCCCAACTTCCCGGCCACGTGACTCTTCCTCAAAATCAAAATACGCGCTCTGCTTATTCTCACTTATCGAGTCTATCCACAACTTATATGGTATATGGTATATGGTATATGGTGTATGGTATATGGTGTATGGTGTATGGTGTATGGTATATGGTATATGGTATATGGTGTATGGTGTATGGTATATGGTGTATGGTATATGGTATATGGTGTATGGTATATGGTATATGGTGTATGGTATATGGTATATCGTCTTCGTTTAACGGTAGGTTCATGTCTGAGCCGCCGTGGTCACAGCATGATACTTAATTGTAGTTTTCATGTTGTGATGCTCTTGGAGTGAGTACGTGGTAGGGTCCCCAGTTCCTTTCCACGGAGAGTGCCGTGGTACTTTTTAGGTAATCATTCTCTCTTTTATCCGGGCTTGGGACCAGCACTTGACTTGGGCTGGCTTTGGCCACCCAGTGGCTAGGTAGGCAATCAAGGTGAAGTTCCTTGCCCAAGGGAACAACGCGGCGGTCGGTGACTCGAACCCTCGAATTCAGATTGCCGTCGTGCCAGTCTTCCGACGCTCCAACCATTCGGCCACCGCGGCCTTATATGGTATATGGTGTATGGTATATGGTGTATGATGTATGGTATATAGTATATGGTATATGACATATGATACATGGTATATGATGTATGGTATATGCTATATTACATATGGTATCTCGTATATGGCATATGATATATTAATATCGTCGCTGCATTTGACCCCCACCCCCTTTCGAGAATAGACAGATAAATGAATATCTGTATTACGAAATAGATGTACAGATAGACAAATCAACAAGCAAATACATAGCTGTGTAACTAAGACATACAGACAGATAAATAAACAAATGAACAGGTAGATAGATAGGCGAATAAGTAAATGAATAGATAAGCAAATCGACAGATGAATGAATGAATGAATGAATGAATGAATGAATCTTAGCGTTTATTCTTCATCCCGACGCTTATCGTAGGTTGGTCGGGAGGGGGAGGGGGGGGGAAGGCCATGTGGCTTCCGACGAAGTCAAGTGCGAGTAGAAGCCTCATTGAAACCTTTTCTCTTAACCTTTTTAGTTTTCTTGTTCTTTATTATTATTGTTATTATAGTTATTATTATTATTATTATTATTATTATTATTATTATTATTGTTTTTTTTTTTTTTTATTATTTTTTATTATTTTATTTTTTTCTGATATTTCTTTTTTTTTATTTTATTTTTTTTTTTTTTCTTTATTTTATTTTTTCCGGTTTTTTTTATTATTACCCCCTCATTATTTTTATTTCTTATCTCTTATTGTTCGTTTACTCCTTCCATTATTATTTTTTACATTACTATTCTTCCTCTTATTCCTTATTCCATTTCCTCATTTTACTTTTTTTTTTTTATATTATCACTATTACTCTCTATTCACTATCTATTCCTTTTCCCCTTACTACCCCTTCCTATTCTTCCTAATACTTCTGGGTTCTGATTCTTTTTCGTCTTCCTTTCCTTTCCCCTTTTTCCACTCCTTTTCACTTTCCCTTTTCCCCCTTCCCCTTTTCCTTCCCTCCTTTTTTCCTCCCCTCTTCCCCTCCTCCTCCTCCCTTTCCCTCCCTCCCCCCTCCGCCCTCCTCCCTTTCCCCCTCCCCCTCCCTTTCCCCCTCCCCCTCCTCCTTTCCCCCCTCCCCTCTCTCCTTTTCCCTCTCCCCTCCTCCTTTTCCTCCCCCTTTCCCTCCCCCTCCCCCTCCCCCTTCCCCTATTCACACATATATTATTCTCCTCTAACGTCCCGAGGGGGGGGGGGGGGGGGGATAAGGAGGAGGGGGAGGGAGAGGGACGGGGGGGGGCAGTTGTATAGATATTTGTGTCTTTGTTTCTTATATTTCCTTGTTAATTGGCTACTGTGTTTGTTTCGTATTGTTGATTTTTTTTGTTTTTTGT
The DNA here is from genome assembly GCF_015228065.2 of Penaeus monodon. Taxonomy (NCBI): domain Eukaryota; kingdom Metazoa; phylum Arthropoda; class Malacostraca; order Decapoda; family Penaeidae; genus Penaeus; species Penaeus monodon. The sequence continues at coordinate 48,156,264 of NC_051399.1, forward strand.
AAGTATATCATCTCAAGAACGAATGGAATGGAAGGAATGGAAGAAAATGAATAAACAGAGGGAATGGAGGAAATAGAGAGAACAAGGGAAACAGAAGGAAAAGAAGGATCACAAGGAACAGATGGAAGAGAGGGAGTAGAAAGAAGAGGAGGAATAGAAGGAATAGAAGGAATTGGAGGAACAAAAGGAACAGAAAGAATGGAAGAAGCAGAAAGAACAGAAGGAATGGAAAAAACAGAAAGAATATAAGAAACATAAGGATAGAAAGAACAAGAAAGAACAAGAAGATAGAAACAGAAGGAACAGGGGGAAAGAAGAATAGGAAGAACAGAAGGAACAGGAGGAACAGAAGGTCGAAACAGGAATGCCGAAACCTGCCCCTGGTATGCCGCCCGCGCCGCCCGCGCCGCCCGCCCGTGACCTTGTTTATCCGGGTCGTGCATTCGTGACGCCGGGGGGGGGGAGTGGGAGGGAGAGGGAGAGGGAGGGGTAGGGGGGAAGGGAGAGAGGGAAGGGAAGGGGGGAGAGGGAGAGGGAGAGAGAGAGGGAGGGGTAGGTGGAGAGGGAGAGGGAGATAGAACGAGGAAGGGAAAGGGAGGGGTAGGGGGGAGGGAAGGAGGGAAAGGGAGAGGGAGAGGGAGAGGGAAAGGGAGAGGGAGAGGGAGGCAGAGGTGGAAGGAGGAAGGGAAAGAAGAGGAGGGAGAATGAGAATGAGAAAGAAAGGCATAACGAAAGAGGGAAAGGAAGAGGAAGGGAAGGAAGGAGAAGGAAAGGGAGCGGGACACTGAGAAAAGGGGAGAAGAGAGAAACGAGAAACCGAAAGAGACCGCCATTGTTGGTTCCGGGTTGTTACCGAGATACGCTTAACCATTTTTCTTTTTTTCTTTGTGATAAGCTATTGTTTTTTTCGTTTCTTTTTTCTTTCTTTTTCTATCGTGTATTTATCTTAATTTCTTTATGATACTTTCCTTTTATGCTTCTCTAATTATGTGTATGGGAATAAGGTCTCAAAAAAGAAACAAAAAGAAGAAGAAGAAGAAGAAGAAGAAGAAGAAGAAAAGAAGAAGAAGAAGAAGAAGAAGAAGAAGAAGAAGAAGAAGAAGAGAAGAAGAAAGGCTTTAAAAAATGAAATAAATAATAATAACAACAAGCCCAAGAACAAGAATATATAACAACATGCCAATAAAAGAGATAACAACGGCCAGCGAACGCAGCGCTCGGCCGCAGCACAAGCAGCTGGCTTACATCGGCGCCTTTGCTGATCCCATAATATATGTGCATCGGAACTTTCTAAATTCTGAAACACCAGCCATGCGTTGCGATGCTATTTTTTTCCCCTTCTTGGTGGAGAGCGTAAGGAATGGGGGTGAGGGAGGGAGGGAGGGTGAGGGAAGGAGGGAGGAAGAGGGGGTGAGGGAGGGAGACGGAGAGAGGTGTGGTGGAGAGCGTAAGGAATGGAGGGGGAGGGGAGTGAGGGAGAGGGGGAAGGGGAGGAATGGGGAAAGGGGGAGAGGACAGAGGTGTAAGGAGAGGGGGAGGGAAAGGGAGGTAGAGGGGGAAGGGGAGGAAGGGAGAGAGGGAGAGGGGGGAGGGGAGGAGGGGGAAGGGGTGGGGTGGGGTGGAAGGAGGAAAGAGAGCGGGGAAGGAGTGGAAGAAAGAGGGGATTGGAGGAGGAAGACTAAAGGGGGTGGGGAGGAAGGAGGGGGGAGAGATATGAAGTGGGGAAGAGAGAGAGAGAGAGTGGAGGCTGTAGGGAATGGGAGGAGTTAGGAGAAGGGGAAAGGGGAAGGGAGGAGAGGGGGAAAAAGGGGGTAGAGGGGGCTGTAACAAAGCGAGAATAGGAGGGAGGGTGATAGGCGTGAGCTGAAAGGAGTAAGACGAGGAAGAGGAGAGGGGAAGGGAGGGGAACGCAGGCTGTACTCTCGCTATTGTTTTGTCTTTTTGATTATAAATCTGTTTTTAATTCCACCGGAAGAATCCACAACAACAACACACTTTCTTATATAATCAATTAACTTGCAATAAAGATGAAAAACGAGTCTCCTTAGATAAATACCATCCCTCCAAAGCAACTCACCAATCATATATCTCCCAATATTCTCTCGTGCACGTTGCCTTTGCAAACGACTACAGACGCGGACCAAAGCAACCTCGCCAGCCAAGGGGAACATCTGCATGATGGTGTGGGTCGCTGGTCTGAAACAGGAGACGACCCTTAACGCTGTGGGTCACATGGTATTCAGCCGAACTTTCATCTGAATTGAAGATCGAAACTGCGAGGAGGTTTTTTCCACCGAGTGTACTGGAGGGAGAGATTGTGGGGTGGGGGTGGGTTGTAGGGGGGGGGGACTCTGGTTTTCGGGTTAATTGGTTACTTTGGTGATTTTTATTTCAGGTGTTTTGACTTTCTCGGGGTTTTCAGTAGCATTATTTCATCAATATCAGTATCATTATTTTTATTATTATTATTTTGTTATTATTGTAATTGTAGTTGTACTGTTTTTCGCTAAGTAAATCTTCTCTGTATATATATATATATATATATATATATATATATATTTATGTTTATACATATATGTATATATATATATATGTGTGTGTGTGTGTGTGTGTGTGTGTGTGTGTGTGTGTGTGTGTGTGTGTGTGTGTGTGTGTGTGTGTGGTGTGTGTGT
>NC_051399.1:48163935-48168935 GCF_015228065.2 Penaeus monodon
CTCCTCCTCCTCCTCCTCCTCCTCCTCCTCCTCCTCCTCCTCCTCCTCCTCCTCCTCTTCTCTCCTCCTCCTCTCTCCTCCTCCTCCTCCTCCTCCTCCTCCTCCTCCTCTCCTCCTCCTCCTCCTCCTTCTTCTCCTCCTCCCTCTCCTCCTTTTTCATCCTTTTCCCTTTTCCTCTTCCTCTTCTTCTTCTTCTTCTTCTTCTTCTTCTTCTTCTTCTTCTTCTTCTTCTTCTTCTTCTTCTTCTTCTTCTTCTTCCTCCTCCTCCTCTACCTTTTCTTCTTCGTCATTATCTTCCTTTACCTCCTCCCCTTTCCTTCTTCTTCTCCCGTTTCCCCTTCCCTTTCAGCTTCGTGTCCATCCCCGTGTTGGCGACGCGTGTCCTGAATCCTGCGAATGGCGCATCTCGAGCGGCGGCGTGTTGCGTGCGGCTCCGGGCATACTCGTGGCTCTTTTGCTCTCTATCTCCCTCTTTTGGGGCTGAGAGGCTGCCATTTGGGGGAGGTTGGGTGTGCCCTGATGCTCGTTCTGTTGCGTCGTTGCATCGTGCAATCGTTTATTTCCCCCGTAAGTATGGTCTTCGGAGGGTCGACTCGATCTTTACGGCGCGGGGGAAATCAGGGGTGAGTGTTTGTCTGCCTTTCGTGTCAGGGCCGACCCTGTTATTGGCTTCGGTCTTTGTTACGCGTTTATCGGATGGGTTTTCGTCGCTATTTTATTTACTCCTGAGTCGTCCGCTCTTCTTCCTCTCGTTCGTCATTGTCATTTTTTTCTCTCTTTGTCCTTCGTTACCATCACCTTTTTTCTCTCATTCCTTGATGAAAACGAAACGCAGTTAAATGTAGAAAAAACTGAAAAAGAAACACTGTCACCGTATGAATGAGAACGTAACATGCGAACTGCATTTTCTATCGACATCTTCCATCATTTTCTCTCTCTCCATCACTCATCCCCACCAATTCTCACTCTCACTATCAGTCATCCCCACTATTACCTCCCTCACTCACCATTCTCACTCTCACCCACTCACCCCCACCCTTCTTTCCCTCACCCACCTCCTCCTCCCTCCCTCCCTCACCCCCACACTCTCTCCCCCACTCGCCCCGCCCTCCTCTCCCCATCATCTCTCCCCCACTCACCCCTCCTCCCCCCGCAGGTGTACCAGGTGGCCTACGTGATCGTGAAGAGCGCCGTGTCTCCTCGTCCGGGCAACTGGATCCTTGAGCGCTCTCTGGACGGCCGTCGCTTCGAGCCCTGGCAGTACTACGCTCTCTCCGACGCCGAGTGCCTGGCCTTCTACGGCGTGCAGCCCACCCGCGGACGCCCCTCGTACGCCACCGACACGCAGGTCATCTGTACCTCCTACTTCTCCAGGCTGAACCCACTCGAGGGCGGCGAGGTGAGACGAGGGCGAGGGAACACGCTCCTCGCGTGGCCCGATGCTCTTTTTTTTTATCTTGCTCTTTTCTTCTTGTTCTTGTAGTTTGTTTTTCTTCTTCATATACTACTTCTTCTTCTTTTGGCTACTACTTCTTTTCCTTCTACTTCCTCCTCTTTTTCTCTTTCACTTCTACGCCTCCATCATTTTCTCCCCTTCTCCCTCTCCTCATCGCATGTCCTGCGGAGGGGGGGGGGGGGGTGCATGTAGCATGGGCACTTTGGTGGTGGGGGGTAGGGAGGAGGGGAGGCGGTTCGTGAGTCGAATCTCTCGTGCTTGAGGCTCGTCTGCGAACCGCCTCTCCTTTTCGAGAACCAGTCATAAGGCATAAGGGCGTCGTTCCAAGGGCCCCACGCCGGGCTCCCCGCGGCCGCGCCTCCGCCGAGTCGCGTGCCGAGTCCTCTTAACCCCTCCCCCGCGCCCTTTGCAGGTCCACACCTCCCTCGTGAACGGCCGCCCGGGCTCCGCCGGACCCTCAGAGGCCCTCAGGCAGTTCACGGAGGCTCGCTACGTCCGCCTGCGCCTCCAGAAGATCCGCACGCTCCACGGGGACCTCCAGGGGCGCTCCTCGCAGTCAGACGCCTCCGTCACCAAGTGAGTGGCCAGCGGGCGTCCTCTCGCTGTTTAGGTCGCTGTTGCTTTCACTTGCTCTTCGTCCAAATGCTTGACCGAATTAGTTTGTGTTTGTGCCAGAATTCCAAACCGAAACTGTTTCCTTTCATGGTTTATATCCATTTGTTTTAAGCGGAATTTAAGATTCCTGAATACAATTGCTGTCGCCGCGAGAGAGCATCTCGCTGGCAAGTAGCGATTCATTCACATTTCTCTCCTCCCCCCTTTTTTTCTTCTTTCTTTCTTTCTTTCCATTCACCTTACACCTAAATAATCATCATGTTATCTTCCCAGTCGCCCTTTTCCCAAAAGACCCCGTTTCTTACCGAATTCGAACTCACCAACTCTGGCGCTTCGCAGGCGGTATTTCTACTCCATCAAGGACATCAGCATCGGCGGGCGGTGCGTGTGCCACGGACACGCCGACAACTGCATTTCCGACGACGCGGATGGGAAGGTGAGTGCCAGGCGGGGTCGCGGGGTCACTGACCTTTGACCTCGCTTCGGTTCCCATTATTTTTTTCTGTTATTGAGATTTTTACTTTTTTAGGGGGATGTTGTGTTTATTTCTCTGTTGTTGTTATTGTTCTATATATTTACTTCTCTCTTGGTGTTCGTTTCTCAATTCATGTTATTGTTGTTGCTATTATTATTATTATTATTATTATTATTATTATTATTATTATTATTATTATTATTATTATTATTATTATTATTATTATTATTATTATTGTTGTTGTTGTTGTTGTTGTTGTTGTTTTCTCTGTTCGTGTTTTTCTTCTTCTTCTTCTTCTTCTATTCTTTTTATTAATAATTTTTTTTGTATGGATTGGTGTTTATGATTTTTGTTGTTGTTACTGATTGAAATTTCTTCTTCACTGTTACTATCACTTAGGAACTTTCATCTGCAATTGTTGATATCAACTTCTTCAATTCTCAGTTATTTTTAGTATTTTATCTTGTTCACATCACGAAGTAACAAACTGGAATAACGCTTGATTAAAGTCCCCGCCATAAGCCATTATCAACAAAGAACAAAAACAACAACAAAACAAGAAAACAGAATAATAACAACAACTATTACTACAACAAACGGCCTTCACCCGCTCGCCAACAATTTTCAATTCCGTAATGGAGTAATCACAACAGTCTCACGTTTAGGAAGACTCAGAACCCACATAATATGATAAACAAGAGAAAAAAGAAAAAAATCACAAGTAACAGCCGACAACAACAGCAGAGATCCATACCAAGCATCAGTAAGGGCGAAAATCACAACCCCGTATGCAAAATCTCTGAGCATCATTTCCATACACAACAGCGTCAGCAAGACAGTAATATTCCCAGCAGCATCAGTAATAACATTTCCACTGACAGTAGCGACAACAATAACACCTTGGCTATCATAACATTCCCGACAGAAATAACAGTAATAACAGTAATAGCATTTCCAGTAACAGTAGCAAAAATATCATCACATCCAGCAATATCCCCAACAACAACAACAACAACAACAACTCCCTCCCTCCCCTCCTTTCCTTCCTTCCCTCCCTGCTTCCCTCCTCTCTCCCTTCCCTTCCCTTCCTTTCCCTCCCTCCCTCCATCCCTCCCTCCCTCCCTTCCCTCCCTCCCTCCCTCCCTCCCTCCCTCCCTCCCTCCCTCCCTCCCTCCCTCCCTCCCTCCCTCTCTCACTCTCCCCCTCTCTCCCACCAGCTGGCTCGATGCTCCTGCGTCCACAACACCTGCGGCGACAACTGCGACTCGTGCTGCCCCCTGTACAACCAGCAGCCGTGGCGCGCCGGCAACTTCAGCGACGGGGGCGTGTGCGAGAAGTGCCAGTGCCACGGACACGCCCAGGCCTGTCGCTATGACGAGGAGGTCGCTAGGCAGAGGCTGTCGCTTAACATGAGGTCGGTTGGTATGTGTGTGTGTGTGTGTGTGTGTGTGTGTGTGTGTGTGTGTGTGTGTGTGTGTGTGTGTGTGTGTGTGTGTGTGTGTGTGTGTGTGTGTGTGTGTGTGTGTGTGTGTGTGTGTGTGTGTGTGTCTCTCTCTTAGTGGCATGGATGATCTACTGAACAGAAAATTGAAAATTAAATAAGTAGAGAAGCAGATACATTGATCAAATTAATATAATTAATGGAGTGAAACATAGAAACTGAATTAAATTGAGCTGAATATAAACGAATAAACTGAACGACCAAGAGCATTCATTTCCCAAATCACTCAATGCTCACTCACAACACCCACTCACAACACCCACTCACAACACCCACTCACAACACTGCCACCGCCCACTCTCACCGCCCACTCTCACCGCCCACTCTCACCGCCCACTCACAACACCCACCCACAACACCCTCACCGCCCACTCTCTCTTCAGGGGCGAGTACGAGGGCGGCGGCGTCTGCCTGGACTGCGAGCACAACACCGAGGGCGTGAACTGCGAGAGGTGTCAGGCAGGCTTCTACAGGCCGCAGGTGAGGCTCTGGAAGGCTGCGGCGCTACAGGATGGAGTCTAGGAGTTAATTAAGGAGGCTGGAGTTAATTAAGGAGGCTGGAGTTAATTTAGGAGGCTGGAGTTAACTGAGGAGGATGGATTAATTAAGGAGGATGGAGTCTGTGGTATTTATCCTCGATGCTATAAAAAGGATGAGTCAGATTTTTTTAACGGAAAACAGGGTTTCTACAGGCCATTGCAGGCGAGGTTTAAAGATGGTTGGGAACAAAGAAATATTAGTAATAAACCATAAATGTGGTGATTTTCTTATTGTTTTTGATGTAATATGCATAAGAACATAGTATTAGTTTCTGATGTAATATGCATAAGAACATAGTATTAGATGATATTCAAGAACAGGTGGAAGGTGATTAATTTCATTGTTGCATGATTTGCGTGATTAATGCATTCTTTTACAGACAATTTGTTAATTTGGTAAATGATTAAGTATGT
>NC_051399.1:48173935-48181435 GCF_015228065.2 Penaeus monodon
GCAAGGACAAACAAAGCAGAAACAAACCAAAAGAAGGACAATAACGCCAGTCCTCTCCCCCAGGATGACCTCCTACGGGCAGACGCTGACGGTGAAGGTGTCTTGGGTCCGCCTCAGAGGAGACACCTCCGGAAGGCCCACGCGCTGCCCTGACGTCATTATCGAGGTTCGTCTTCAAAATATATATATTTTTTTAACATCTTATTTATTCATCTATTTGGCTATTTTGTTTTTAAAAAGGTGTGTTGTTTGGAACGTTGTTTTTTGTCATTTTCATTTGTACTCGTACGCTGCTGTTATCACACCGACGTATCATTCATCCTTACATTATTTTCATCCCGACGTCTTATTCATCCATACATTATTCTCATCCTTACGTAGTATACATTCGCACACTCTTGTTTCCCTTGCCGTGTCCCCCAGGGCGCCGGATACCGCATAGCCTACGGGGACAACGCGCACAGAGGCCGAAAAGCCACGCTGGAAATCCCTTTCTACGAGCACGACTGGTTCCACTTCCCGAAGGTGAGGCGGCTTCTTGTATTTCAGTTTCGGTTTTGTGTCATGTATGTGTTGAATTTCAGTTAGTTTTTTTTATTGAAAAGATTTTTATTTATGTCTTGGAATCTTGTTGGTTTTGTGGGTTAGTTCATGATTCTTTAAAGTTGAAATGAGTGGTGTTTTTCGTTTAAGATATTGTGGATGTGTATATCAGATTGCCTGTATGTTTGTATCGCTGTGGCATGGGAATGGGACGCAACTGATTGACGAGTAAGAGTGCTAAATAATGAAGAAACGAAAATAAGAAAAATAGACATTTTAAAAGATGAAGAGATGCAGATATATTTATTCACCGACGCCATCTCTCCTAACCTTCTTACAAGACCACAGTGTACCCTCGTGCTTATTTAAACCCTCCTACGGCATTTCCCTCGTTTCAGGACATCACTGACATCACCTCGAAGACCCAGTCGAAGTCCTACCGCGGGGAGGCCGTCACCAGGAGGCAGATGATGGAGATCCTGAGTTCGATGGAGAGCCTCATGATCCGAGCTCGATACCACACCGTGCAGGTCGAGGGCGTGTGAGTTACGAGGCCTTTTGCTGGAAACTGGGGAGAGGTTTAGGGCTTAGAAGTTAGGACTTAGGGGTTTTATTAAACAAAAATAGAAAAAAGAAAGTAAAAAAAAAATGGTGAGTTATAATTCATTGACTAAAACAGAAAAGAAACTGAGATGTTTCCTAAGTTATAACTATGTCAGACTAATTGTTAACGTTTAGAAACCGTCTAGAATATACTTTTGAAAACTACAACGTCCAAATCAAGGGTATGTGAGTCCTCGTCGGTAAGCAAAAGAGTCCAAATGTTTGAAGTTAATTTTTTTGATGAGTCTAAAGCATTTTCTTAATTGCCTTTTGTGATTTGTGTGGCGGCGGCCGATTTACTGCAAGTCGAGGGAGTGAGAATCACGATCCAAAAGATGAAAGAGAAATCGAAATGTTTTCCTTGAGAAAAGAACTGATTCTTTGTCTGTCTTTTTCATCAAGTCTAAAAACTGTTTGAAATATACTTTATTTTTCTTTCTATCTTTCCAAACGTGTCGGGCGCTGGTTACCAGATCGAGGGGTGTGTGTGTGTGAGATTGACCAAGCGGAAAAATAAAGGGTTCAAACGTTTTCAGCTTTGCACTGAACGAACTTAGGGTGGTTTCTGAAACATGAGCGCGAATTTGAATGTCCTTTAAGATCGATACGTTTAGAATCGAGAACCAATTCTAATATTTCCAGAATAAATGATTTTGGGAAGAGGACGAAATTTTGATATCTCTAACTCAAAGCTGAATTTAAATGTTTTTGATATGAGAAGTAAGTACTTTGCTGAACCAAGAAATTTATATTTTGACCACGTTCATAATATTTTTTTTAACATCCCCCCCATTTCAAAAATATCAAATGCGTTCGAGTCGTGTGTAATTCATTTTTTTTTAAAAGTTTTCCTGGGTTGAATGCCACACCGTCCAGATTGAGGAATTAGTCAAAAACAGTTAATCGCAAATAAAAGATAAAATTCAGTGTTTCTTAACAAAGAACAAAGTCTCAATAAATGTTTTGGATCCAGAACAAAGCGTGAATTTCTTCGATCGCATCTAAAATGCGTAGCTTTAAAATGTCACTGTTTTGAATGACTTACGGCGATTAGATTTAATTTTTTAAAAATTAAGTCCGCAAATCTTTGGAATTTCTTGTGGAAATGGCGTAATAAACACAACAATGGCATTTGACTTGCCTCGAAAAAAACGAAAGATTTGTTCATAAAGGAAAAAAAAATATGCCGTAATTTATATTTGAATAGGTTCTTGTTGCTGGGAATAGTAATGAATTGCTTTTATTTTGTGTCCGATCTTATTCGTTGATTCACTTATAGTTCCGTCACCGCGAGATATCTCATATGTGTGCAAATTTGGTGGCCATACTTTTCGCACTTTTAATTTTATTAGAAAACAAATAAATTAATTAAAATAGATAAAGAAAGAAGTGAAAGATATAATGAAAAATCTTTACATGACCAAAACACAGACAAGAAATGCTAACAATAACAAAAATAACAATAACAACACTATTGTCTCTCTAGATAAGGGATTCTTAAGATGAGTTTCTGGGGTCCGTGTTTTTTATTGTTTACTTTAAATCTTAATGATACTTTGTGTATTTTATGTATTTATGAGACAATCAAGTCTCAGTAGCTTTCACCAGATTGTAATAGTGGTCTGTGATTCCAAAAAGGTTCAGAACCACTGTTTTAGAAGGTTATACACTCAGTACGATTATACCATTGTACCAATGTGTAATATGTATTATTAATTCCTCCTTCCCTCTCCCCCAGTACGTTTGTATCACTATACCATTGTCTTTCGAGTTGGTAACACGTATCCTTAATTTCTCTCTCCTTCTCCCTCCCTCCCCCTCTCCCGACCAGCCTTCACGACGTCATCCTTGAGTACGGCAAGGAGGGCACGGCGACCCTCGTGACGGGGGCCGTGGAGAGGTGCAACTGTCCCCCGGGTGAGTCGGTCTGCGTCTTCTGCTTCTAATGCCAAAAATCGGAATAAACCAACAGTAATTTTTGAGATCCTACCCCTCCTGTAACCTTAAAGGGGAAGAAATATATATGTGTATATATAACAATACAAAAATCCTTAATAGGCCCGCCTCCCCGTGATAAAATGTCATACCTCCCAAAACAACAACAACAACAACAAAACGCCCCCGCCCACAAAAAACCCTCTTCATATCCCCCTGCCTGTGACCCCAACACACCACATACCCCCCTCCCTCTGACCCCAGCATACCACACACCTCCCCGCAGGGTATTCCGGCCTCTCCTGCGAGTCGTGCGAGCCTGGGTATCGGCGCGTCAACAACACCATCTTCGGCGGCGAGTGCAGGAAGTGCGAATGCAACGGCCACGTGGATGCGTGCGACCCCTTCACGGGCGCCTGCGGGGTCAGTGATCATGATGAGAATGAGGAGGATGAGGAGGATAATGATAAGAAGGATTAAGATAAGGATAGAGATTCTGATTAAGTGTGAGTGTGTGTGTGTGTGTGTGAGTGAGAGAGTGCGTGTGAGTAAGTGCAAGCTCTTGTGAGGTCAGTTAAATTATGGCTATCTGTTTATTGTGTTTTAAAATTGAGGAATGAGTGGTGAGTGTTAGGAGTGAGGGATGAGTGAGAGGAATGAGAGATGAAGAATGAGAATGAATGAGAGGGATAGCGAGGTGGTGAGTGCTGAGTGCGAGAGATGAGCGATGAGTGGTCATGAGTGAATGTTGAGTGTGAGGGATGAGTGAGAAATGAGTGGTGACGGGTGGATGATGATGAGTGAATGTTGAGTGTGAGGACTGAGTGTTGAGGGATGAGGAGTCATGAGTCATGAGGAGTGAATGTGGAAATGAGTGATGAGTAGAAAGAGATAAGTGATGAAATATGATGATTTAATGATAAGACTTGCCTGTGATGAGTCTTCAGGAGAGAAAGAAAGATTGAGAGACACTCTTAACATCAGAGAAGAAACGAGCAACACTCATTCTAACCCCCCCCCCCCCCGCCCGTCCCCAGGAGTGCCAACACAACACCGTGGGCGTGCACTGCGAGCGCTGCAAGGCCGGCTACTTCGGCGACCCCGCCCGTGGCACGCCCGACGCATGCCAGCCGTGCGCGTGCCCCCTGGCCCTCGGTGCCAACCACTTCACGCCCCGCTGCGTGCCCGACCTGGACCTCGGCGGGTACAAGTGCCAGTGCCCCGCCGGGTACGAGGGCCCCAGATGCGAGACGTAGGGCGGGGCCTTTGCTGCTCCTTGTCTTTCTGTCTATTTGTCTATCGATTCATAGGTTGATTTAGTATTTTTTTTTATCAATTGTGAATTTATTACGAATTCTATTCTATTTGGCTAGTTATTAATATGTTTGTTAATTCGGCTGTTTGTTTCTCATCTGTTTGCTCATCTCTTTATTTACTATGCATTTGTTTTTTTTTGTTTACTTAGTCGTATACCTTTCATCTGCTTGCTCATTTGATTACATTTTTTGTGTAGTTAATTAATGCGATTCAATACATTTTTGTTATTTCATTATGACGTTGGTAGGAAAATAAAAGACATTATTGATGTTACTTTTGCCTTAGGATTTGTGCGAACCTTCTGTTGAATTCGGTACATTCTATAAGTACTTTGTCCATAACAACGAATAATAAAAGTTATTATGTCACAACGTGGACTTAAAAAAAAGGAATATTCAAACAACCCTTATTAACATCCTCCTTCCTCCCCCTCCTCCCCCATCACCCCCTCCCTCTCCCCATCACCCCCTCCCTCTCCCCATCACCCCCACCACCTCCCTTATCAATCAAATAATAATAATAACAATAGTAAAAATAACAAAATAATAATTTGACATCAAAAGCAAAATCCGATTCAACACCAACCCTCAATTTTTTTTTCTCTCTCTCTCCAGCTGCGCCGACGGGTACTTTGGCAACCCGCTGGTGCCCGGCAACTTCTGCCAGCCGTGCGAGTGCAACGGCAACTTGGACTTCCGCCAGACGAATAACTGTGACCGGCAGACGGGCGAGTGCCTCAAGTGCGTCGGCAACACGGCGGGCTGGCACTGCGAGCGGTGCAAGGAAAACCACTACGGGGATCCCAAGAGGTCAGGCACTGGCACTCTGCCGGGACACGCTTTTTTCATGTGCTCTGTTTTTGTTTTCGTTTTTCTTTTCTCTCTCTCTTTTCTTTTTCTTTCTTTTCTTTTCGCTTTTCTCTTCTCTTCTCTTTCTTTCTTTCTTTCTTTCTTTTTTCTTTTTTTTCTTTCTTTCTTCTCTTCTTCTTCTTCTTCTTCTTCTTCTTCTTCTTCTTCTTCTTCTTCTTCTTCTTCTTCTTCTCCTCCTCCTCCTCCTCCTCCTCCTCCTCCTCCTCCTCCTCCTCCTCCTCCTCCTCCTCCTCTCTCCTCCTTCCTCCTCCTCCTCCTCCTCCTCCTCCTCCTCCTCCTCCTCCTCCTCCTCCTCCTCCTCCTCCTCCTCCTCCTCCTCCTCCTCTCTTCCTTCTTCCTCCTCCTCCTCCTCCTTCTTCAATTTTTTTTCTTGTGTACGATTTATCACATAATTTTTTTATTTATCCTCATCCTTATCATTATCCTTATCGATATATTTATATTTATCATTAATATCATCTTTATTATTATCATTATCTTCAATATATCATTTTCTTTAGTATAATCATTAACTTTAATATCATTATCATTATTAATGATCATTATGATATTCATTATCCTTATCCTCATCCTTAACATTATCATTATCTTTATTATTATTATCATTAATGGTCATTATCATAATCCTTTCCCTTCCTTCTCTTCCTTCTCATTTTCCTTCTCATTATCCTTTATATTATCCTTCTCCTTATCCTCATTGTCCTTATCCTACTCATTATCCATCTCATTGTCCTCATCCTTCTCATTATCCTCATTATTCTATTCATTATCCTTCCCATTATCCTTATCCTGCTCATTATCCTTATCCTCATTATCCATCTCATTACCCTACTCATTATCCAACTCGTCATTGCCCTTCTCCTCACCTCCTGCTCTGCCACCCCAGGGGCCAGTGCATCAGGTGCGGGTGCCACCCCAGGGGCTCCGCGGCGGGCCAGTGCGACCCCGAGAGCGGCCAGTGCCAGTGCCAGAGCCTCTACACGGGGCGCCAGTGCGACCGGTGTATCGTGAGTGCCAGCGGGGTTCCTCTTCTAGAGTCCCACTGTTTGTAGTTCATGTCTGTAGTGAGAGTGAGAGTGAGAAAGATAGATAGATAGACAGACAGAGAGATAGATAGATAGATCAGATAGATAGATAGACAGATAGATAGACAGATAGATAGACAAATAGATAGACAGATAGATACGACAGATAAGATAGACAGATAGATAGACGAGAGATAGACAGATAGATAAAACAGATAGACAGATAGGAAGACAGATAGAAAAAGGACAGAATGGGATAGAAGATAGGGAACAGATAGAAGAAACAGATAGACAAGACAGATAGGACAGAGAAGAATAGAAGATAGATAGATAGATAGAGAGAGAGAGAGAGAGAGTCGCCTGTCTCTCCTCTCTTTAACTCCATCTTATTCTGTTTTACTTAATGTTTTTTTTCAATTAATTTATTTACTTGCCATTCGGTGATATATATATATATATATATATATATATATATATATATATATATATATATATATATATATATATATATATATAAACATGAATAGTCTTAACTTACATGCACGCAAACAAAGAGAGAGAAAAAAAAACATTTGTATCTTTTATCCATGAGAAAAAGGAATAAATGCCATTAAACAAGAGAAAAATAAACATGACATAAGAAGAAAAGAAAGAATTCAATAACATAACAAAAACAAACAAACACAACAAACAACCACCAAACAAAGAAACAATAACAAACAAAACAAAAACGCAGGAAACTTTTCTTCCTCGCCCCGTCACCCCTCCCCCCTCCCCCTCCCCAGAGCGGCCACGGGGGGGTGAACGAGGGCTGCCCCGCGTGCCAGTGCCACCCCGAAGGCTCCTCGAGTGCCACGTGCGATCCTTTCACGGGCCAGTGTCCTTGCAATCCAGGTAAGCACGTGTCTTTGTTTTGGTTTCATTTGTTTTGTTGATGTTTTTTTTCGTGTGTTAAGTTTCGATTTTTTTTTTTGCTTAAATTGGTATTAAAACAGGTATTTTGATTTGATTAATATTTTGGAATTTTTCGTTTTATTTGATTTTTAATTAGATCTTTATTTTCTTAAATGTAAATTGAATCGGTCTAAATTTTCTTATTTAAAATTGAGTTACATTGTTTTTTTAATATTAAAATTTATATTTCATATGATTTTTTTTTTCGAATTCAGATATGAATTGAATAATATATTACTTTGTTATTGCATTTA
>NC_051399.1:48191435-48193444 GCF_015228065.2 Penaeus monodon
GAATGTAGGAAGAGGGAGAAGGAGAGGGAGAAGGGGAGGAAGATGGAGATGGGGAGGAGCAGGGAGAGGGAGAGGGAGAGGAGGAGGGAGAGGGAGAGAGAAAGAGAAAAAAAGGAAAATGAGAGAATGAAAGAGAAAGAAGGAAACCGAGATATAGAGAAAAGAAGGAGGAGAGAAAAACGAAGAAAAAGAAAGAAAGCGACACAACGAGATAGAAAGAAATGAGAGAGAGAATGAAGTAAATACGATAGATAAAAAGTAATCGAGAGAGAGAAATTAAAGGGAAAATAAGATAAACAGTAAAGACAGTAAGAAAGATGAAGAAAACATAAAAGAGACAGGAAAAACCGGAAAGAGAAAAAGTAAACAAGAGAAAAGAAAACAAGAGAGGGCGAGAGAGAGCGCGCGCGCGCACGCACCCCGCCGGCGAACGCTTCCCGCTTCGCTTTTGTTATTCATGTATGCGTCCTCATCGCGGCGATTATGCGCGCGCTTATTTGGACTAGCAATTAAGGCGAACAACTTGCTATTAGTGCTAGTGACGCGAAGATGCAGAGTGGCGGGGGGAGGGGGCCGGTGCAGGAGAGCGGAGGGGAGGGGAGGGGGGAGGGAGGAGGAGGAAGAGGTGGGGGGAGGAGGGTGGGAAAGGAGGGTGGGAGAGGGGGAAGGGGTGGGGGAGAGGGGGAGGGGGAGGGGAATGGGTGGGGGAGAGGGGGAGAAGGAGAAAGAGAAGGGGAGGGGTGGAAGGGTAAGAGAGGGAGAAGGAATAGGGGGAGGGGAGGGGAGAGGGAGAATGAGAATGAGTTGGGGGAGAGGGGGAAGGGGGAGAGGGGAGAGGGAGAAAGGAGTTAGGGGAGAGGAGAGGGAGGGGGAGCTGGGGTTGGGGAGGGAGGGGGCTTTTGGGGAAAGATGCTTGGGAAAGAAGGGGGGAGGGGGGGGGAAGGGGGGGGGGGGGGAGAGGGGGAGGGGAGACGGGGAGGGGGGGAGAGGAGGGGGGAGGAGGGGGAATAAGGGGAAGGGAAGGGGGACGGGGAAAGGTGGGAAGGGAAAAGGAGGGGGAGAGAGAGGGGGGGAAAAAAGGGGTGTAAAATAAGGGAAAGGAGAAGGAGGAGAAAAAAGGATGGGGAGGAAAAGGGGAGGGGGGAAAGGGAAAAGGGGGAAAAAGGGAAAAAAAAAAAAAGAAAGGGAAGAAAGGGGGGGGGGGGAAAGGGGGGGGGGGGCGACGGAAAAAGGGGGGGGGGGGGGGGGGGGGGAATTGGGGGGGGGGGGAGAGAGGAAGAGAAAGACCTGTTAGACTTTAATCAGATAGTGTGGGTGAATGAGTGAGAGAGAGAGTGAAAGAGTGAGTGAGAGTGAATGAGTGAAAGAGAGTGAAAGAGGGAGTGAGAGTAAGTGAGTGAGTGAATGAGTGAGAGTGAAAGAGAGTGAGAGGAAAGAGGGAAAGAGTGAAAGAGAGTAAAAGAGAGTGAAAGAGAGTGAAAGAGAGTGAAAGAGGGGAAAAAGGGGAAAGAGAGTGAAAGAGGGAAAGGAGTAAAAGAGTGAAGAGAGTGAGTGAGAGTGAGTGAGATGAGTGAGTGAGTGAGTGAGGAGAGGAGAGAGGGGGAAGGGGAGAAGGAGAGAGGGAGAGAGGAGAGGAGAGAGGAGAACGAGGAGAGGAGAAAAGGGGGAGCAAGAGAGGAGAGAGAGAGAGAGAGAGAGGGGGGAGGGAGAGAGAGAAGAGGAGAGGGAGAGAAAAGAGGAGAGGGGAGAGAGCAAGAGAGAGAGAGAGAGAAGAGAGAGAGAGAGAGCAAGAGAAAAGAGAGAAAGAGAGAGAGGGAGAAAGAGTGAGAGTGAGAGGAGATGAGATGAGAGTGAGGGAGGGTGAGTGATGAGTGAGGAGGGTGATGAGGAGGGAGTGATGAGTGAGTGAGTGAGTGAGTGAGGGGGAGTGAGGGGGGGCCAGAGCAGAGCAAGAGAGAGAAAGAGAGAGAGAGGGAGAGAGTGTGAGTTTGAGGGGAAAAGGGGGCGGA
>NC_051399.1:48193544-48201493 GCF_015228065.2 Penaeus monodon
CCCCCTTTTCCCCCCCCACCTTTTTCCCCCCCCCCTTTACATCTCCCTCCTTCCCCCCTTTCCTCTTCATCCCCTCCTTTCCTTCACCCCCCTTTGGTTATCTCCCCTTCCATTCACCTGCATGGCGTTTGTGATTCATTCGTTTTGGATGGGTTGACTGGTTTGTTGATCTGTTCAGTTAGTCGGTCTGTCATCTGTTTGTCATTCCTTTCATTTCTTTGATTGTTCGTTCATTTACATGTCTGTCTGTCTGTTTGACTGTTTTTTGTTTGTCTGTCTGTCTGTCTGTCGTCTGCGTTACGTCTGTCACTTTTTTCTTTCTTTTCTCTTTCGCTTCCGCACCTCCTCCTCCTCCTCTTCTCCCACTTCCTCTCTTTACATCTTCCTCTATAAATAAATAAATAAATAAATAAATAAATATATATATAATTATATTATTATATATAAAATATATATAATATTATAATGTGTGTTGTGTGTGTGTGTGTGTGTGTGTGTGTTGTGTGTGTGTATGTCTGTTGTGTGTGTGTGTGTGTGTTGTGTGTGTGTGTGTGTCTGTGTGTGTGTGTGTCTGTGTGTGTGTAAGTATGTGTGTATGTATATATATAGATAAAAATATGTGTAAATGTTCATAAAGCAGAAGGTCAAAGCAGTGTATTCTGTTAATGCCTCGTTGTCTCGTGAACTTCGCGAGGGACTTGGGTAGTCAAGTGCGGAGTGTTAATCCCATAGAGTTTTCAATGTTATACCAATTTTTATTTTTTATTTTTTATTTTATGATCTTTGATTGTTGTCATTATCATTCTTCTTCTTCTTCTTCTTCTTCTTCTTCTTCTTATCATTATTATTATTATTATTATTATTATTATTATTATTATTATTATTATTATTATTATTATTATTATTATTATTATTATTATTATTATTATTAATATTATTATTGTTATTATTATTATCATTATGGTAATTTATAATTCCGTTATTTTCAATTAAAGCCCGCAAAAAAGGGTTTGAAATATAAATAACTGCTTTTATAATACGTTCGGATAGTTGAGGTCCTTCTTGACTTGTCCAATGCCTTCAAGGTCCTACTTGACTGTCTTCAAGGTTGGAAGGAGCCAAATGGGGGTGGGGTGGGGGGTGGGGTGGAGTTGAGTGTAGGGGGGGTGGGGGAGCCAGGAAAAGCTGTGTTATTATTATTTTATTATTATTATTGTTGTTATTGTTATTGTTATTGTTATCATTATTATTATTATTATTATTATTATTATTATTTTATTTTTTTTATTATTATTTTTGTTTTATTTTTATTTTATTTTATTATTTTTTATATTATCTTATCATTTCTTTATCATTATATTATCTTTATCTTATCATTATCATTTCTTTATCATTATCTCATTATCATTATCATTATCATTATCATTATCATTATCATTATCATTATCATTATCATTATCATTATTATTATTAATAATATTATTATTATCAATATTATTATTATCAATATTATTACAATTGTTATCATTATTAGTAGTAGCATATTTTTTGTTATTTTTTATTTTCATTGTTATTATTATTGCTATTTATATTACTGTCACTGTTATTACCATACTTGCGGTTTTAGCTTAATTCTCTTTTGAGTTCCGTATATATTCTTAAAATTTTTATATGTAAGGGCTGTGCTCACTGAGTGCGAAGAGCGGGAGGAAAATATTAGGTGAAAGGGGAAATGCAAGGGAGAATAAGGATGAGAACGATGATTAGGAGGAGGAGGCGAAAGAGAAGGAGAAAGAGAAGAAGAAGAAAAAAAAAGGGAAGACGACAATGAAGGAGAAAAGAATGAAAGAAAACAGTAAGAATATGAGAGAGAGAGAGAGAGAGAGAGAGAGAGAGAGAGAGAGAGAGAGAAGAGAGAGGGAGAGAGAGGGAGAGAGAGATAGAGGGAGAAATAGAGGGAGAGGGAGAGGGAGAGGGAGAGAGAGGAGAGAAGAGAGAGAGAGAGGAAGAGAGAGAGAGAGAGAGAGAGAAGTAGGAAAGAGAAGAGAAAGAAAGAGAAAGAGCAAGAGAAAGAGAAAAAGAAAGAGAAAGAAAGAGAAAGAGAAAGAGAAAGAGAAAGAGAGGGAGAGCGAGCCCTGACATCTCGGCGAAACCAGGGCTGAATGGCGGAGCGGCACCCTGGGCGCGCGAGGACGTGTCCAAGAGCCTCCGGGGATGGTCCCGGACCCGGTCTCTTGCGACAGGGGCCACGTTGGACCCCCCCCCCTCCCTCTCTCCCTTTCCCTTTCCCTTTCCCTCTTCATCTCCCTCTCCCTTTTCCCTCTTCCTGTCCATCTTCTTCTCTCTCCCCCTCCCTCTCCCCCCCCTCCTCTCCCTTCCCTCCCCTCTTTTTTCTCCCTTTCCCCTTTTTCCCCCCCTCTTCCCTTTCCTTCTCCCCCCTCCCTTCCTCCTCCTTCCTCCTCCCCTCCTCTCCCCCCCCCCCCTCCCTCCCCTCCCCCCCCCTTTTCCCCCCCCCCCTCCTCCCACGAGCTCGAGTAGCGTCTACGAGAGCTCGATGAGTAACACGAGTAAACCACTTTGTATATTTACCTCATTCATCTCCATTAGAGAGGTGGTGAGAGACTCGTGTTTAAGGAAAGGGGGAGAGGGATAGGGGAGAGAGGAAGGGGGAAAAGGGGTTTGGGAGGGATATATGGAAGGAAGGAGGGAGGGGGAAGGTAGGGAGGGAGGGGGAAGGAGGGAGGGAGGGAGGGAGGGAGTTATGGAAGAGGAGAGGGATAGAGGGAGGTGAGGAGGTCAGGAAATGGAGGAGAGGGACGGGCAGTAAGATGGGAGGGAGAGAGGGAGGGAAGGAAGGAATATGGGTGAGATGGAGGGAAAGATTGGAGGAGGGAATGTAGGAGGGAGGGAGGAAGGGAGCGAAGGAGCGGCGTGCGTGAGGAGGCTTACCTGTTGTGGGCCAGAGTCCGTCAGTCCGCGTGCCGACGTCGTGGTGGGCGAACGCTGCCGCCCTCCGCTCCGTCCGTCCTCACTCGCTCCCTCGCACGCCCGTCTCGTCGCCCGCGTGGACCGTCCCGCGGATAGATGACGTAATCGCCTTCAGCAGGAGAGGAGGCGGCGGTGTAGCCCTGCGCTGTGTGGGAGGGACTGAGAAAGTGGCTTTGTGATGCCGGACCCGAAGTGACTCCGTGGAAGGGTGGCAGATCTGGCACTGAGGAGGCGTGAGGACAAAGCGAGGAGTTCTTTCGCGTATATTTTCCTCGGGTCCTTTCGCAATGAAGAGTGACAGGTCGTCGTAAAATGTAAGGGCGTTAGTCGTGGTCTCTTATCGCCAGTCGTCCTCCTGGCCTCCGTCGCGAGCGCCCGAGGGGCTGGCGGGGGGCACATTTTAAATGCCCGGGAGCCTACCTTGGCACCGGGGGACGGCGTTTGAATGCAAAGGGAAGCGGGTTTTCTTCACTCGCCGCTGACTGCAGGGAAGTTTTCCTCAGAATGGTGTCAGCGCGGGACGGCGGAGTGCGAGGTGGATGGCAGATGCGTGCGTGTCGCCGCGCTGACACCTGCACGCTGTCCTCCTGACGGTCTCGTCTTGACACGCTGCCCAGTTGCTGAGGACCCGCGAAAGGTGTCAGCTCGTGTGTGTGCGTGCGTGTGAGTGTCTGGAAAACCCAGAAAAGGGGGCTAGGAACTAGCAGTCCACTGAGTGCCGGGAATCTGAAACCTGTGACGTTTTGTCGAAGTGGAGACATGAGGACAACTCAGGGCAGATGGGCGTGGGGGCTCCTGGGGGTGTGTCTAGCGGTCCTGCAGCTCTCCTCCGTCAGGTGCCACGGCGGGGAGGAAGGGGCCACGCAGGACGCCCTCGTGGAGGAGTCTTGGTTTGCCGAAGGGAACGTGACGGCGACGGACGAGGCCGCTTACTCCGACGGGTGGCCGGAGGGCGAGGGACAGCCGTCCTATGAGTATGCTGAGGACGAGTCCTCCCACGGGAATGAGACGGTGGGCTTCAGGGCTCAGGGACGAAGGAACGGGGCTGCAGGTCGCAGGGCCGGGGCGTGTCCTACGGCTCGGTGCGCTACAAGATCACGGACGAGCGAGGGAAGGGGCCCTCGGGCAGGAGACGGCCCGCCACGAGGCGCCCGGGGTCGCGGCCCTTTCCCGGCGCGCGCCCTGGGCCTGCGGCGGGAGGGAGGGTCGGGGGGCGGGGGAGACTGGGGCCAGGGGTGGGGGGTAGGCGGGGGAGGGTGGGCGAAGGCGGGCATGGCAGAGTGGGTGCAGGTGGGCAAGGAAGATTGGGCCCTGGGAGACACGGGAGGGTGGGCACAGGTGAGCAAGGGAGGGTGGGCGCAGGTGGGCCGGGGCGAGGCGGCGCTGGCGGTGGGCGCATTCGGGGTGGGCGACCCTCCCACAGGAAGACTCCCGCAGGCGGCTCCTCTGGCTCCACGACACCGCGAGTCAACAACAAAAAGTACACTGACAGATACAAGAACTGGCGCGGCCTCGTGCATGGTAAGTGACTCGGCCCTGCGCCGCTCTGGCTCTTTTTACCCCATTCATCGCCTTTGTGTCTCCTTCTGTTGCGCTTGTGATTTCCAGCCTCGTTTCGGCGGTGTGATTGCTGCCCCCCCTGCCCCCTGCTTCCTCCTCCCCCTCGTCTCCTTCCCCTCGCCCGACCGTCTGTTTGTTTGCTGTTATCGACATTCCTTCCTTTATCATAGTGTTCCTTTCACCCTCTTTATTCCTCCCTCCCCTTGACGTCTTCATACGCTTTCGCACTTGATCATAGAAGTAATAAAGAAGCGATCGTTGCGGAAGTGTGAGGAGGGGGGGGTGAGGGGGGACGAGGAAGTGGGGCAGGGGGAGAGGGCCGAGGGTATAGGGTAGGGGGATGGGGGATGAGGGAGGGGGAGGGGTCTAGTGCCAACAGATCATTCGTTGTACATTTGATAGGCTCCGTCTGCCACAAACAATGAGTGCCACACACATCTCCCGGTCTGGAAGGAGGGAGTGCCACCACAGTGCCGCTTTGTGGCATTACCGTTAGCTTTTACTCGCGCTTGACACTCGTAACAATGATAAGTGAAGGGGAAGGACCTCTGGTTTAATTGCCGGTTTTTTTCTTTCTTTCTTGTATTCTCTCTCTCTCTCTCTCTCTCTCTCTCTCTTCTCTCTCTCTCTCTCTCTCCTCCTCTCCCCTCTCCTCTCTCCCCTTTCTCTCTCTCTCTTCCTCCCTCCCCCCTCCCTCCCCCCCTCCCCCCCCTCCCTCCCCCCCCCCCCTCCTCCCTCCCTCCCTCCCTCCCCCCTCTCCCTCATTTCCCCTGCAGGGAAATTACCACTTGGGTTGACAAAGGCCGATCGTAAATTGAAATCCAAACCTTCGTATGTTTATTTAGGCTACCGGTTCGCGAGGGAGAAGGATGCTGGTTGTTATGGCCTCGTTATCAGGAGGACAAGCCCCTTGGATTACTCCCCCTCCCCCCCTTCCCCCTTGAGTCCTTTCCCTCCTTCTCCCTATCTTTCCTTCTCCCCTTTCCCTTCGCTTTTCCTCCCCTCTCCTCGTGTTGGATTTCTTGTTGGTCGGGTTTCTTGGCCTCTCGGTGCCGCTGGTCTGATTGTTAATATAGACCATTCTGTTCCTGCCTCTCTCTCTCTCTCCCCTCTCTCTCTTTTTCTCTCTCTCTCTCTCTCCTGAATCTACTCTCTCTCTCTCTCTCTCTCTTCCTCCTCTCTCTCTGTCCTTGCATTTTCCCCCCCCCCACTCTCTCGCTCTCTCTTCTCTCTCTCTCCCCTCCTCCTCTCTCTCTCTCTCCCTTCTCTCTCTCTCTTCCTTTCATTTCTCCCTCCCCCTTCTCTTTCCTTCCTTCTTTCCCTCTTCCTCCCCATCCTCCGAAATGAGAAAGCGAGCCATATCCCAAATGGCTGTTGCTTCGAGTCCGTCTCGAAGCGCACTGAACCCCGCGCCGCGTCAAAGCTCGTGGAGGCGATGATTTACGGCGCTTCACGAGTGTCGTTTCGGCGGTTTGTTTTGCTCGAGCTCGCGATAAGGCGCAGTTGAGAGATAAATATGTCGAGAGCTTAGAAAAAATGAGAAGAATAGCTCCTCCTCATGGCGTTGTTCCCCGTGCGAGTGACAGAGGGCCCTTCACATCCTGGAGGTCCGCGCTGTTCTCTTCCTCGTCTGCCAGAGGGAGTCTTGCGTTAATCGTATCGTGCTATCAGAGACCCCCTTCTCTCTTCTCTCTTTCTCCTGTCTCCCCTCTTCATCTCGAAACCCAGATGAAGGAAGAGGGAGAGGGAGAGAATAGAGAAGCAGAGAAGAGAATGGAGCACGTGATTTATGGCCTTTCCTTCCGTCAGCCGCAGCTTCCGTTGGGCTTCCTCTGCGCGCCTTATTTGTTGTGGCACGTGCGGCCGCTGGTGTCTGGGCATCACAGTCGCCTCGCTTCTTTCCGCCGCGGCGTCTGTTCCACTCTCTGTTGCGTCTTCTTTGGGGCGCTTCGAGAACCCTCTCCCCCCGCTCTTTCGGTCAACATCTCTTTTAAATAGCTCCTCGATGTAAATTATTCCCCTCGACGGCATTATGACCAGAGGGGGCGGCGGCAGGCGGAGGAGGAAGAGGAGGAGGAGGAGGAGGAGGAGGAGGAGGAAAGGAGGAGGAGGAGGAGGAGGAGGAGGAGGCTCGCTTGTGAATGGACGGCGTTGTGTCGCCCGATTGCCTCCGAGGGACCCGACGTCTGGCCCACTTCGCTGGCTGGCTGCTTGCTCTGCGGGCCCCGGGGTCGCCATCTGCGCGCTGTCTCGCCCTCGACGCCGTCTTTGCGCGGTCATGGATTTGGCAGGCACAGATCTGACAGCGCCTCTGCCCCCACGGCATGGCCACCACACGGAGCGGCAGTGGCGTGTGGGATGGGTTCAGGGACCTGCCACCGCCACTCTCACGCACTCCCAAGCACCAGCTGTTTCCTCGGCTGTCACCTGATCGCCACCTGTTTCTTCCCCTACGCCTTGGTCACCAGCTGGCTTTCCTGCGATCACCTGATATGCCATCTGCCTCTGCCCTTGTCTCCAGAATGCTAATTTCCCTCCACTGCGGCATCAGCGCCATCTGTTTCCTTCGACGTTAGGGAATTCTCATCAGATGATTATATTTCCAGTGATTACTACACGTTTCCTCTCTCTATCCTGCCGTTTCTCTCCCCTCTCTTCTTCCCCTTTTCCTTCCCTTTCCCCTCCCTTTAGCCTCTCTCTCTCATCCCTTTTCCCCCCATTCGTCTCCACCCTTTTCCCATCTCTCTTCTCCCTACTCTCTCCTCCCCCTACTCTCTCTTCTTCCCATGTGTCTGCTCCCTCCTCCTTCTCTCTTTCTCCCGCTCCTCCCCCCTTTCCTACGAACAGCATCTTCCAATTTTGACCAACGACTGACCGACCCTCAAGCGAGACTGGTGTCCTTTCTCTCTCTCTCTCTCTCTCTCTCTCTCTCTCTCTCTCTCTCTCTCTCTCTCTCTCTCTCTCTCTCTCTCTTCCCTCCTCCCTCCCTCCGTTACTCCTTTCCTCCCTCCTTCCAACTCCCCCTCTCTGTTCTCCTTCTTCCTCTCCCAGGCCCTCCCCTTATCCCTCTTTCTTAAATTTTTTTTCTTTCGCTTTCCATCACCCTCCCTACGCACACACCCCTTTCACTCTCGCCCTCCCCCCTCCGGCTCTTCTTCTACCTCCCTCCCCTCCCCCCCTCCTCTCCCCGTGTCATTTCCACCTGTGCTTCACCTCCGTCCCCTTCTTCTCACGCCGGTCATCTCCCGGGTCTCATGTTCCTCGTCTTTAATTAATTACCGGTAATGATAGACTAAGTTGAGTGTCCACGGTCTGGTCCCCGAGTCTTCTCCCTTCCTCCTCCTCTCCCCTCGCCCCGGTTAGTCATCTAAATGTGTGTCTGTGTCTTCCCTTCCCCTCTC
>NC_051399.1:48201593-48206593 GCF_015228065.2 Penaeus monodon
AAAAAGGGGCGGGGAACAAGCACTGCCGCTCTCCCTCTTCTCAGCGATAAAGCGACACCAGGTGCCCTGAGCAAGCAGAAGTGGGGGGCGTTTGCATGGAGGCGGGCGAGCGGCGCAGCAGAAGGGGAAGTTGTCGTGGCCGGGGAGAGTAAGGGACTTGGAGGGGGGGCGAGGGGGGGAGAAGGGGAAGGAGAGAAAGGGGAGGGGGAGGGGAGGGGGGAAAAGGGGGGGATGTCGGAGGGGTTTCTTGTCTTTTTCTAACTCTGCCTTTGTGTGTATGTCTTCTTGTCTTCTGTCTCTCGTCTATTTTTTATTTCCTCCTCCCTCCTCTCTTCTCCCCTCCTTTCCCTCCCCCCCCCCTTCTCTCTCCCTCCTTTCTCCCTCTCTCCCTCCCTCCCTCCCTTCCTTCCTTCCCCTTCCTCCCTCCCTCCCCCCCCCTCCCCTCCCTCCCTCCCTCCCTCCCTCCCTCCCTCCCTCCTCCCTCCTCCCTCCCTCCCCCTCCCCCCTTTCCCCTTCCTCCCTCCCTCCCTCCTCCCCCCCCTCTCCCATCTTCCGTTTTTGTGTTTAAGCAATCATGGTTTTTTAAGTAACTTGTAGCGCGCGCAATCAGCCTTTTTTTCTCTCTCTCTTTTTTAAGCGTTGACCCGATCTGGAAGTCTTGAGTGATTGTCCGGATAAGCGATTTCTGGTGTTCTGTCGGTCTGGTCGATACTGTTTCGAGTTTAGGGGTTGGAAATAATTGTTTTTTTTTATGCGTGCGTTATCTCTGTCGTTTCTATTCCCGTATCGTTTTTTATTTCTTCACTTCGTCACTTTTCTTTTCGTTTTTTTTCTTTTTTTTGTTTTTTTTTTTTTGTTTTTTTTTCTTTTTATCCCCCCTTCCTCCCTTTCTTCCCTTTTTTCTTTTTATCTCTCCTTCCTCCTTTATTTTTTCCTTCATTTTTTTTTACTTTCTTCTCTCCTCTCTCTTCGCCTTCGTCCCCCCCCCCTGTTTTCCCCCCTCCCCCCCTTCTCCCTTCCTCTCTTTCCCTTCCCCCCACCTTCCCCAACCTCCCCCCATTTCCCCTTCCCCCCTCCTTTCCTCCCCCCCTTCCCCCTTCCCTTCCCTTTCGCCTTCCCCCTCTTCCCTCCTCAGTCTCCTCCCCAATCTCCTTCCTCCCCTCTTCCCCTCTTCCCCTCCCCAATCTCCTCCCCTATCTCCTTCCTCCCCCTCCTCCCCCCCCTTTTTCCCCCCCCCCCCCCCTTTTCCCCCCTTTCCCCCCTTTCCCCCTTCCCCCCCTTCCCCCCCCCCCTTCCCCCCCTCTCCCCCTCCCCCACCTCTCCCCCTCCCCCACCTCTCTCCCCCTCCCCCGTTACCCCAACAGAGTCCGCGGCGCCGGTGGACTTCGCAGTTAAACCGGACTAATTACCTGTCGACTTCAGACCGGTAATCTCGTTCTCCTTTCTCTTTCTCCTTCTCCTTTTCCTTTTCCTTTTCCTTTTCCTTCTCTTTCTCTTTCTCTTTCTCTTTCTCTTTCTCTTTCTCTTTCTCTTTTTTTTTCTTTTTCTCCTTCTCCTTCTTTTTTCGTTTTAGTATTATCATTATTGTTCTGCATTTGTTCGTCCGGGAATCTAATTTTTTCTTCTGTTTCTTCTTTCCTCATTTTATTACTGTTTTTCTTCGTCTCCTTTCGTGTTCTTGGTCATGTTTGTTGTTGTTGTTCATCTTTATTTCCTCTTGTTTGTTGTTGTCGTTTTTTGTTTCTGTTGTGATTATTTGCATTATTATCATGCTTGTTCTTGTGTATTTTTAACTATTTCTTTTTCTTCTTTTTTTTCTTTCTTTCTTCTCCCCCTTTTCAAAAAAAAAAGGGGTTTTTTTCAAAAAAAAAAATTTTTAATTTTTTTTTTAAAAAAAAAAATTTTTTTTTTAAAAAAAAAAACAATTTTTAAATTTTTAAAAACCTTAAACTTTCCCCAAAAAAAGCGATTTTCGGGAAAGTTTTTTGGGAGGGAAACCAGTTTAGGGGCGGGAGGAAAAAAAAAGGGGGGGGGGTCCTGTGGAGGGGAGGGGGGGAAGGGAAAAGGGGGGGGGGGGGGGGGGAGGGGGAGGGGAGGGGGCTGGGGAAAAGGGGAGGGGGGTTGGGAGGGGGGACAGGGGTGGGGGGGGGGGGGGGGGGGGGGGCCCGAGGGAGAAGGGGGGGGGGGGGGGGGGGGTGGGGGGGGAGGGGGGGGGGTCCCGGGGAAGGGGAAGGAGGCGGAAAGTGTGGAGGAGAGGAGGACTAGGGTGGGGGGGAGGGGGAGGGGGGGCACGAGGGGGGGAGGAGGGAGGAGGGGGGGAAGGAAGGAGGGGGGAGGGGGAGGGGGGGGGGGCACGAGGGAGAAGGAGGCGGGGTGGGGGAAGGAGGTAGGGGTAAGGGGGGGGGGGGGGTGGGGAATGGGGTAAGGAAACAGGGGGGGGGAGGGGGAGGGGGGATAGGGGGGGGGGGTAATGTAATCCTCTAGAAAGGGAAAAAAAAGAACAAATGACTTTATTGACAAGGAAATTAGAAATGAATGAATAAGTCAACAAATGAGGAAATATACAAACAAACAAACAAATAAAAAGAGAACCAGACAAACAAACAGACAAACAAACGAACAAAGAAAATAGACAAGAAAACACATAGATAAACAGGAAAGAGAGAAGAGCGATCCCCGCCCGCCGCCGCCGCCGCCGCCACGCATTGGCAACCCTGGTAAGAGAACCGGTCGCCACGCAACCTTGGCAACGCTGGCGGCGATAAGAAGGTGCCATACATTAGGATTCGCGATAAGAGATCTCTGCGGGCGCGGCGGAGAATTGGTTCCCGGGGCTTTGATCGGCCGGAGAGGCTGACGGAGGTTAATGAGGCAAAGTGGGCGTGGAAGTCGGGGTGTAATGTGGGTGAATGTGGGTAATGAAGCTCTGTGTGTGTACGTATATGTTTTATATATATATATAATATATAATATATATATATATATATACATTACATATATGTAATATATATATATATATACATTACATATATGTAATATATACATATATATATATATATATATATTATATATATAATATAATATATATATGCACTTTTCCTGACGGTGATTGTGTTCGAGTAATGTGTTTATGGCCGTTATTTTTTTCTCTCCCATCTCTCTCTCTCTCTCTCTCTCTCTCTCTCTCTCTCTCTCTCTCTCTCTCTCTCTCTCTCTCTCTCTCGCTCGTCTCGCTCTCTCTCTCTCTCTCTCTCTCTCTCTCTCTCTCTCTCCTCTCTCTCTCTCTCTCTCTAGAGCGCCCCTCTTTTTTAGATTTTACAACACCGGAAGTTCTCTGTTTACACGCCTCCAGCCTGGCACAGTTAGGCGCGGTTACCTAGGCGACGGCTGGGCACTGGATTGAGTGTCGTCAGCCATTTTTTTCCCTTTTGGTGACGCCGATTGGGAGGCTTGTTGTAGCGGGGGCTTCGTTATATAGGGGGAGGTAGGGGTCGGGGGTGGGGTGGGGTTGAGGGGGAGGGGGAAGTGTTTAACTGTGCTTGTGTGAGGTCGGTTTGCGTGTTTGGGAGAGGGTGGGGGTGAGGGTGGGAAAGGGGTGTAGGGGGAAGGGGGAGAGAAGGGGGGGAAGGGGGGGGAGAAGGGGGAGAAGGTAACTGGAGTTATTCCAGGATAGCTACGTCGATGAGTGGTTGTGGTTCTCTCTCTTTCTCTCTCTGATCTTTCTCTCTCTCTCTCTCTCTGTCTCTCTCTCTCTCTCTCTGTCTCTCTCTCTCTCTCTCTCTCTCTCTCTCTCTCTCCCTCTCTCTGTCTCTGTCTCTGTCTCTGTCTCTATCTCTATCTCTGCCTCTGTCTCTCTCTCTCGACGATCAATCCCACGGCGCTGTTGCACTTCCCCTCGTCCTTGACCTTTTAGACTTTGACCTATGACCTCTGCGCTACCCTACCTAGGGTACACAGGGGTTAGTTACTCCTGTGCGTGTGTGAGGGCGAGGGACTGACTGTGAGTTGAGTGGGAGGAAACACAATGTAAATTGATAGCAAGGAAAGGGGTGCATATTGAGGGTGAGGGACTGAGTGTAAATTGAGTGTAAAGGGAGTAAAATTTCCGTGTAAAGTACTAGATGTAAATTGAGTGTGAGGGACTGAGTGCAAATGGAGTGTGAGGGACTGAGTGTAAAGTGAGTGTGAGGGACTGAGTGTAAATTGAGAGCAAATGGAGTACAATTTCCGTGTAAAGTACTAGGTGTAAATTGAGTGTGAGGGACTAGGTATAAATTGAGCGCTTGTAAACCGAGTAGAAAGGACAGAGTAAATAAAGGATTGGATGTAAAAACTCGTCGATTTGACCTCGTCCACCTGAATAGGATGCAAACAACGGATCTCTTCCGTCCGAAACGTTGTGGACTTTTTTTGTGAGTTCCTGTACCTGAAGAGGATTTTCTGTTTACTCGAAACGTTAATCGTTAAATAAAGAAAATTGTAAAAAAAAAAATGGTTAAACAAAAAACGGGTAGGCGTTATTTTCTTAATTATTTTTCTTCACTTTCTTATCTGTCCATTCTTTCACGTAGCCTTACGAAGCGCTTGTTGGAAAGGGGGTTTTTATCTCGTGTGCCGTGGCCTGGAGACGCCAAGACGCCAAGACGCCAGGAATGTGCGTGCGCTGTGTTGGTCTTATCAGATCGGGGAGACCCTGTGGTGGCACTAGGAGGAGCGGGAGGAAGAAGAAGAGGAGAAGGAAAAAAAGAAAAGGAAGAGGAGAAGGAAGAGGAAGAGGAGGAGGAGGAGGAGGAGGAGGAGGAGGAGGAGGAGGAAGGAGAAGGAGAAGGAGAAGGAGAAGGAGAAGGAGAAGGAGAAGGAGAAGGAGAAGGAGTAGGAGTAG
Source organism: Penaeus monodon (assembly GCF_015228065.2). Classification (NCBI taxonomy): domain Eukaryota; kingdom Metazoa; phylum Arthropoda; class Malacostraca; order Decapoda; family Penaeidae; genus Penaeus; species Penaeus monodon. The sequence goes on from NC_051399.1 coordinate 48,206,476, forward strand.
GAGTAGGAGTAGGAGTAGGAGTAGGAGAAGGAGAAGGAGGATTAGGAGGAAGAGGAGGAGGAAGATGATGATGATGAAGAAGAAGATGAAAAAGATAAAGAAGATGAAAAAGAAGAAA
>NC_051399.1:48211593-48219828 GCF_015228065.2 Penaeus monodon
TGTTATTATTATTATTATTATTATTATCATTATTATTATTATTGTTATTATTATCATTATTATTGTTGTTGTTGTTGTTGTTGTTGTTGTTATTGTTGTTATTTTTGTTGTTGTTATTGTTGTTGTTGTTGTTGTTGTATCAATCATCAGTCACCACCACCACCATCCACCATCTCCATCTCCACCACCACCACCATCATCTCCCTCACGACCACCACTTTTAAAACCCGGAGGCATTGTTAAACACTAATTCATTCTCATCATTTGCGCGACTTAAAACCGCAAAAATATAACTTTACCGGTTTAACAGGATCTATCTCCTTATGACGAGAGAATATTGTGATTTTGATGGTGATGATAGCGCCCAATTATGATGGTGATGACTGTGATTGTCTTGGCCTTAAAGGTAGCGTCGATATTATCAGTAATCTTGAGACTTAATTTGGAAGAAAATTTGTGATGATGATGGAGATTATCGTCGCCATTTTGAGGTGGGGGGAGGAGGGGGTGGAGGGGGGGAAGGGGTGGAAGGGGGGGGGGGGGGGAAGGGGTGGAAGGGGGGGGGGGGGGGGGGGGGGGGGGGGGGGGTCGAGGGGCAAAACGGATACGAGCTTAAGAAAATGGTTTTTGTATTTTGCATACATGCGAATACATTGTAAAATTTAAAAAATACACACATATACAATATATATATGTATATGTATATATATATATTATATATATATTGTATATATATTATATATATATAATAAATTATATTATATTAAAATATATATTAAAATATATATTATAAATATATTATATAATTTATATATATATATATATATTATATATATATATATTTTATATATATATTATATATATATATATACAGAGAGAGAGAGAGAGAGAGAGAGAGAGAGAGAGAGAGCAAGAGGGCTAGAGAACGAGAGAAAGAGAGCGAGAGAAAGAGAGCGAGAGAAAGAGAGCGAGAGAAAGAGAGCGAGAGAAAGAGAGCGAGAGCGAGATACCGAGCGAGAGAGAGAGAGAGAGAAAGAGAGCGAGAGCGAGAGAAGAGCAAGAGGCCTAGAGAAACGAGAGAAAGAGCACAGAGAGAAAGAGAGAGAGAGAAAGAGAGCGAGAGAAAGAGAGCGAGAGAAAGAGAGCGAGAGCGAGAGAAAGAACAAGAGAAGGAGAACAAGAGAAAGAGAGAGAGAGAGCGAGAGAAAGAGGACGAGAGAGACAGAGAGAGAGAGAGAGAGCATAACAAGAGCGTCGGCTTCGTTTCGCATGGTAATTTCCAGCATGTAATTGTTAACATTGTGTCTAATATCCACCTCGTTTTGCATCCATCACCATTAAGCTTCGTTGCACAAGTGTCCGAATCATGTGATTATGTTGCAGCGGACTGGGCTTTGGGCACGGAAAGAGAGAAAAAGGAAAAGAGGAAGGTGTACTTGTGATTTATTTATTTTATTATTTTTTTTAAAGTGGTCTTTGGTGCAATATTGATACGTATGGTAGTCTTCGTTGTCTTCACAATGATCTTCGTCTTCTTCATCTCCATCTCCATCTCCATCTCCATCTTCATCGTCATCGTCATCTTCCTCGTCATCTTCCTCCTCCTCCTCCTCCTCCTCCTCCTCCTCCTCCTCCTCCTCCTCCTCCTCCTCCTCCTCCTCCTCCTCCTTCCTCCTCCTCCTCCTCCTCCTCCTCCTCAACCTTTTCCTCCTTTTCCTCCTCCTCCTCCTCCTCCTCATCCTCATCATCATCATCATCATCATCATCATCATCATCATCATCATCATCATCAATCATCATCAATCATCATCACATCATCATCATCATCATCATCTCATCATCATCATCATCATCATCATCATCATCCATCGACCATCGTGAAATTATCAATGAATTAATATTACCATTGAAACCATTCTTCTTCTTTTAACGGTAGGTTCATGTCTGAGCCGCCGTGGTCACAGCATTGTAGTTTTCATGTTGTGCTGCTCTTGTAGTGAATACGTGGTAGGGTCCCCAGTTCCTTCCACTTAGAGTGCCGTTGTGTACCTTTTAGGTAATCAATTCTCTCTTTATCCGGCTTGGGGACCAGCACTTGATTTTGGGCTGGCTTAGCACCCAGTGGCTAGGTAGGCATCAAGGTGAAGTTCCTTTCCCAAGGAAACAACGCGGAGGTCTGTGACTCGAACCCTCGAATTCAGGATTGCCGGTCGTTGACAGTCCTTGAGTCCGACGCTCTAACCATTCGGCCACCGCGGCCTTATTGAAACCATTACATCACCATTATTGACATTTTTGATCATTTTATTTGTTATTGTTATTATTTTTAATGATTGTATTTAAGAGAGAAGGGGGAATAGGTAGTTACAGAGACAAATACTTAGAGAGAGGGAGAGAACGAGAGAAAGAGAGCAAGAGAGCGAGAGAAAGAGAACGAGAGAAAGAGAGAGAGAGAGCGAGAGAGAGCGAGAGAGAGCGAGAGAGAGAGAGAGAGAGGAAGGGAGAGGGAGGAGGTGAGCAGGAGGTAGGGAGAGGGGAGGGAGAGAGGGAGAGGGAGAGGGAGAGGGAGAGGAGAGAGTAGAGTGAGAGAGAAATGAGAGAGAGATGGATGAGAGTCTGGAGAGAGAGATGGATAGAGAGATGGAGATAGAGATGGAGATACAGAGATGAGATAGAGATGGAGAAGAGATGGAGAGTAGAGATGGAGAGAGCCGATTGTATAGAGAGAGAGAGAGCGGAGAGCAGAGAGAGAAGAGAGAAGAGAGAGAGAGGGAGAGAGAGAGAGAGAGAGAGAGATAAGAGAGAGAGATAGAGAGAGAGAGAGAGAGATAAGAGAGAGAGAGGGAGAGAAGAAGAGAGAGAGAAGGGGAGAGAGAGAGAGAGGAGAGAGAGAGAGGAGAGAGAGAGGAGAGAGAGAGAGAGAGAGAGAGAAAGTGAGAGAAGGAGAGAAAGAGAGAGAGAAGGGAATGGAGAAGGAGGGATGAAGAGAATAGGAGGGAGAGAGAGGAGGAGAGAGCAGAGAGCGACGGAGCGATGTAAGGAAAAATAGAAGATAAGGAGTAGACGCAGACGGGAAGAGAGGAGAGAGAAAGAGAGGAAATACGAGACGAGCGCAATTTGCGGGTCGTCCCTGCGTCCCATTACTCCCCACGTTCCGTACGTGGGCTCCTTCAAACCCCCCCCTTCCTCCCTCCCGTCCCCTCTCCCTCCTCCCCTCTTTTCCCTCTTTCCCTTTACCCTCCCTCCCTCCCTCCCCCTCCCCTCCCTCCCTCCCTCCCTCCCTCCCTCCCTCCCTCCCCTCCCTCCCTGTCTCCGTCTTTCATTCTTTCCCTTTTCTCTGTGGCTTCCCTCCTTCCCACCCTTCCCTCCTTCCCTCCCCCCCTCCCCTCCCCTCCCTCTCCCTCCCTCCCTCCCTCCCTCCCGTCCCTCCTCCCTCCCTCCCTCCCTCCCTTCCTCCTTCCCTCTCTAATTGATGGTTGCTACTGTTTATAATTATTTTCCATTCTGTTTTTCCTTAGTGGCTGGAGCTTGAGGAAACTGTGTGTGGTGGGGGGGGGGGGTATTAAATAATATTTTTCTTGGGTCTTCATGGTGATATGAAATGGGTGATGGAGTGAGTGAGTGAGTGAGTGAGTGAGTGAGTAGGTGGTTGGGTGGGTGGGTGGGTGGGTGGTTGAATGGATGAGCGAGTGATTGAGTGAGTGAGTGAGTTAGTGAGTGGGTGAGTGCGTGAGTGCGTGAGTGAGTGAGTGAGTGAGTGAATGAGTGAGTGAGTGGGTGAGTGCGCGAGTGCGTGATGATGAGTGAGTGAGTGAGTGAGTGAGTGAGTGAGTGATGCGTGAGTGAGTGAGTGAGTGGTCTAGTGAGTGAGTGGGTGAAAGAGAAACGAAATATATCATAAACAAGCAAACAAACACATACACATAAAAATACAGAAATATCATAAATGCATTAAGTGAACAAGAAAATAAAAGAACAAATCCCCCTTTTTCTTCCTCCTCCTCCATCATCCTTCTCCTTAAATCTTCCTCCTCCTTCCTCCCCCTCCCCCCCCCCCTCCCCCTCCCCCTCCCCCTCCCCCTCCTCCTCCCCCTACTTTCTCCCCCTCCTCTCCCCCTCCCCTCCTCCTCCTCCTCCTCCTCCTCCTCCTCCTCCTCCTCCTCCTCCTCCTATCCCCCCTCCACCCCCCTCCTCCTATCCCCCCCTCCACCTCCTCCCCTCCTCTCCCCTCCTCCCTCCTTCCCCCTCCTTCCCCCACCCCCTCCCCACGCGCCCACGATTCCCGCCACAAGGGCATCTGAGGCGGCTCTTCCCCCCTCCCCCTCCCCCCTCCTCTCCACGCCCACACCGCCCGGGCTTCATCAGCAACAGGTCTGTCGCCTCGCCGCCCAGATCCACGCGATAAGCACGATCATCGCCCGACGCACAACAACCGAAGCTGCTTCAGGTGAATTATGTCGGGGCAGATCTCGCGGCGCGTGGCCTGGCTTCGCTTTTTTCGCTCGCCGGCGCGGAGGCGGCTTTGAAGGGCTTCACCTGGTGATGAGGTGGATTTTGAGAGCTTCACCTGTAATTGAAGTGGGTCTAGGAAGCATCGCCTGGCAATGAGGTGGCCATTGAGAGCTTCACCTGGTGATGAGGTGGCTTTTGAGAGCTTCCTCTGGAGTTGGTTTGATAGGACTTCACCTGGAATTAAGGTGGATTTAGAGGGCTTCACCTGGCTTGGAATGGCTTTAGAGAGCTTCACTTGAAGTTGATGTGCCTTTAGAGAGCTTCATTCTGTAATCCAGGTGGCTTTCTTGGACTCTGTCTGGCTTGAGGTGGCTTCGGAGAGCTTTGCCTGGCATGAGATTGCTTTAGATGACAATACCTAATTTAAGGTGACTTTAGAAAGCTTCACGCTGGCTGGAGATGATTCTCGGGATCTTCATCTGGCGTGAGGCGGCTTCAGATAGCTTCACCCGCTTCTTACTTTACCTCATCTCGGATAACTTCACCAGGAATCAGATAGGTGCGCCAGGCTTCTTGTAGCTTCACTCAACCTCTGATAGCTTCGTCTGACTTCCCCTGACTTCATTATCTCCACCTGGATCCATTTTGCTTGACTTCGCGGGTTTGATTGATATCCGTGGTCATTAATTTGATTGTGACTGTGATTAAATACCGCCGGTTATGTGTTACTGAGTGTTCGCTATGGAGTGTGTTAGGAAAGCTAAACAAAAGGAAATGTTTTATTTAAAAAACAACTTATAGGAACAATTGAATATTTTATCTGAAAATATATATATTTTTTATTTTAAAATATTTTATCTCAAGCCAACTTATAAAACTGTATTAAAGGATGATCATAAATAAAACGTTAAGGCAACGTATATTCCTCATATATTTGAAACGTGTAGGATTCACGGTAGATAAATTTGCAAATAAAACGAGGAAAGAAAAAGAAAAAGAAAAAGAAAAAAACACGAATATGCTATGATGTGTTTCCTTGTTCTTCCTTTCGTTATTTTATTTACAACACATTTGCACGGAAGTGATTCAACAAAATTTAAAAACTTTAAAACCATTTTTATTTTCCCTCTTTTTATATAATTGCTCGTCAGCCGCTTTCAACAGAACCAAAAACCTTTAAAACCAGAAATATTTTCATAAAACGTCCCAACCCCGCTCATCATAAATTAAAACCTTTAAAACCATCGTGGTTTTGCTCTTTATATTTTAATTTTAATGAACAAATCATTAACTTTAAAAACGAAAAATCATTTTTCGTCTTTGGTTTTGGGGTGGAGACGCCCGTTCATATTGCACACTGAGTCCCTGGCTGGTGGGGTTTTGCAGTAAATAACCTCGTGATTCAACCGGGTGGTTTTCAGGGTATTTTCAGGGTATGCTTTCAGAGTATACTTTCAGAGTACTTTCAAGGTATAATTTGAGGGCATTTTAATTGTACTTTCAGGATATTTCAGGGTACTTTCGGGGTCAATATTCGTGGTCTGGTGATTGGGTTGATTATTTAGGGTCTTAAGGTGTACAGAAAAGCAGAAGTAAGAGGAGGAGGACAAGGAGGAAAAGGGGAAAGGCTAAAAGGAGGAAGAGAAGGAAAAAGAAAAAAAGAGGGGGAAAAAAGAAAGGAAAAAGTAGGAAATAGGGGGAAAAGGCAAAAAATAAGGAGAAGGGAAGGGAAAAGGAGAAGGGGGAAGGAAAATCAGGAGATGAAGAGGGGAAGGAGAAGGGAACGATGAAAGGGGAAGGAGAGGAGATGAAAAGGGGGAAGGGGGAAAAAAGGGGAAGAAAAAGAAGAAAAACAAGGGGAGAACCAGTCGCCAGAATGAACTATTGGGTGAACGTCTCTCGATCTCTCTCCTTTTTTCTGCTTTTCTCTCTCTCTTCTTTTATCCTCTTGCTTGATTTCTCTCCTCCTGATTTATCTGCTTGTCTCTTCCCTCCTCTTTATGCGTCAGTTCCTCCTTTTGCTCTTTATTCATGAATCCTTAATGTGATTGGCTGCTGGGATTGAGATCGCGTGTTCTCTCCTGTTTTTTTTCTGCTTTTTTTATTTATCTTTTCTTTATTCATTCGGGTATTTACTCGTTTCTTCACTTATCTGTTCGTTTATTTACTGGTGAATGATTTTTTTCTTCTCATGTGTCTCGTTTATTTACTCTCGTTCATGTGTATAATCATTTGGTTTAATGTGACATTTTTTTTCACTCGTTCATAAGTTTACTTTTTTTATTTACTCCTTTATATACCACATGGTTGATGGGCAAGATTGCAATTGCAACGGCAGAGCGACGACCCTCTCCCCTCCCCCCCCCGCGTTGGCTGTTCAGTCTGGAAAAGGTGTCTTTAATTGTCGTTAAATGATGCTGTTGTTACTGTCCGGTTCGGGCGGGAGATAAGAGCGGAGGGATGCTCCTGCCAGATCCAGATCTGCCGGCGTTGTCTCAGCATTCTCTCTCTGTCTGCCTGTCTGCTGTCTGTCTGTCTGCCTGTCTGCTGCTGCTGTTCTCTCTTCTCTCTTGTTCTTCTCGTCTCTCTCATCTCTCAGTCTCCTCTCTCTCCTCTCGTCTTCTCTCTCTCTCGTCCTCTCTCGTTTCTCTCTCTCTCTCTCTCTCTCTCTCTCTCTCTCTCTCCCTCTCCCTCCCTCTCCTCCCTCCCTCCCCCTCTCTCTCTCTCTCTCCCTCCCCCTCTCTCTCTCTCTCTCTCCCTCCCTCCCCCTCTCTCCCTCTCTCCCTCTCTCTTAATTGGCTCTTGTCTCCCTCCTGTTTGCATGCAACATTGCGCTAAGGGGACCAAGACTACCTTATCTTTGCACTCTTATAACCCCCTGGTTGAAACAACCTGTCGAAGGCTTGTGCAAATGGTTGTGGTTGTTTGTATTTCATTAATTATTCATTTTAAATGATGTTATATTTTTCCTAGGTTCGTTATATCTGCCGTGAGTTATTGCATTGCTGTTGATTGTAGTGTTGCATTTGGCGTCGCAGGACAATGCTAAATGAAAGAAGAAAGGAATGAATGAATGAAGGAAGGAGGGGATGAATGAATGAATGCATGAAGGAAGGAAGGGGATGAATGAATGAATGAATGAATGAATGGAGGCGTTGCACATCTTCAAAGAGGACGCGCCGACCCGGAAGTGTATGTCTGAGTTTTGTGAAGGTGATGTTTATCTCAAAGCTTTTCTTGGCCGAAGGAAGAAAGATTTTTTTTTTAACTCTTTTGATGTCTCGTATTTGTCATTCAGTTTACTTATGTTTATTTATTTATTCATTTATTTGTTTGTTTATTTATTTATTCGGAAGACGAAGAAAGTAAAGAGAGAATGGAGGAAATTCTCATTTGGTAAATTTTTCCGAAATCAAACTCTGCTCGCTGATTGTGCTGCCTGTCTCCCCCCCCTCCTCCCCTTCCCCCTCCCCTCTTCCCCATTCCCTCTCTTCCCACTCCCCCACCTCCTTTACCATTCCCCCTCCTCCCCTCCCCCCTCCTTCCCCTCATCCCCACCTCCTCCCTTCTTCCCCTCCTTCTCTTCCCTTCTTCCCCTCCCTTCTTCCCTTCATCCCCTCCCCCTCCTCCCCCCTACGCCGCCCAAGGGTTGCGTCACTCCCGCGTTGCGTCCCCCGCCGTAGCACCCGTCGGGCGCCCATGGGAGCGAGGCGATCAAGATAACGCCCACGGGGTATTCTGCGGCCTCCCGTGTTATCCTTCATCTCGGGACGAAAGGAGCCT
>NC_051399.1:48219928-48228139 GCF_015228065.2 Penaeus monodon
CCTCCCTTTTTCCCCTGCTCGCTATCATCTGTCCATCTCCTCTTGTACCCTCCTCTTCATCCATCCTCTCCTCTCCCTATCTTCCCTTTTCTCTCTCTTACCGCTTCTCTCTCTCTCTCTCTCTCTCCCCTCTCTCTTTCTTTTCTCACTCTCTCTTTCTTTCTTCTCTCTCTCACCCCCTCCCTCCTTTCCTCCCATCCTTCCTTCTCCTCGCGCCTTTTCCTTCATTTTCCTCCTTTCTTCCTTCCCTCCCTCTCCCTAACTCTTCTCCTGTCCCCCTTTCGCCCTTCCCCCCTTCTCCCTCTCTCCTTTCTCCCCTTCCCCCTTTCTCCCTTCCCCCTCCCCCTTCCCTCCTTCTCCCTCTCCCCTTTCTCCCTCCCGCCCCTTTCTCCCTCCCCCCTTTCTCAAGACATCGCCGAGAACCCACGTTAGCGCTCAGCCTCCGCGCTTAAGGTATGCTGAGACATTACTTGAGTGCAGGAATGTTGCGGCGTGGGATTGCGTGCGCGTTTTCGGTGCTCAGTTTAGGGCAGACGAAGGTAGTTTGTTGCTGGTGTGTTTTTTTTTTTTTTTTTTTTTTTTTTTTCTTGCTGATTGTGTGCTTTTTGTTTTGTTTTTGTTTTGGTGTTTGTGTTTGTTTTTGATGATGTTTTTTTTAGATTTTTTTGGGGAAAATATTTTGGTGTTTGTGGTATTTTTCATATTATTCTGCGATGATTATATAAATAAATGGATGATGTTAACAGTATAATTTGTATAAGAATTGCGAAGACATAAGATTTGTGGGTAAATGGGTTTTATTTTGTTTTCATTTTTGTATTACCACCATATATGCATTACTGACGGGTATTATTTTAAGCTTTAAAGACCAGAAGAGGAAGAGGGAGAGGAAGAGGGAGAGGAAGAGGGAGAGGAAGAGGGAGGGGGAGAGGGAGAGGGAAAGGAAGAGGAAGAGGAAGAGGAAGACCGAGAGCGAGAGGGAGAGGGAGAGGAAGAGGAAGAGGGAGAGGAAGAGGGAGAGAGAGATGCGTTTCTTTCATTTCCTTCCAATAGTCAAGAAAACTTTTGTGCAATGGTGAGAGTAGTATGTATAACAAAAACTTTAAGGTAACTTTTATACAGTTTTCACTACTCTGAAGTCTTTTATTTATGGTAAAGTTAGATGGAGATGAAAAACAGATTGATTAAGCATTGTAAGAATTAAGAAGCTTTTAATATTATGAAGGAGATAAAAGATTTTTCTCTTGTCTTTGTTATTGTTGTTATTATTATTGTAACTGTCGATGGAGATAAAGAGCAACAGGTGGTAGAAGGAGAAGAAGGAGAAGGAGAAGGAGAAGGAGAAGGAGAAGGAGAAGGAGAAGGAGAAGGAGAAGGAGAAGGAGAAGGAGAAGGAGAAGGAGAAAGGAAAAAGGGAGATAGAAGAGAAAAAGGGGAAGGGAAAAAGGAGGAGAAAGAAGGAAGGGAATGAAAATAATACTAATAATAAATGCGATGAAGGCCTCGCCCCCCCCCCTCGCGGCCTCGCCCCTCGGCCTCAATCACGCTACACTAGGCGCTGACGTCGGCTCGCGGGCGTCAGCGCTCAGCGTCAGCGGGAGGCGAGAGCAGCCGCGATGGCCTTTACGACGCGGCAGCCGTCAGGAGCGGCGAGGTGAAGACGTGTCGGGCGCGGCGCAGGTCGTAACTCGACGCCGAAGTGCCCCTTGACGACCCGCGGCCGCCAGGTAAGGCCGCCTAAATATACCTGTTCGATCGAGTCGTATTTCAGCGTGGGCGTCGAGGCGGAAAATCTACGGGCGTCGGACGCCATGTTTGGGTTATGCGTGCGGCGAGGGGTGGGGGGAGGGGAAGGGAGGGCCCCGCGTTGGCGCCAGAGGCTGGCTCTTGATCTGGAGGTGAACGGTCGTGAGCCCTCGCCGTACGCACGCACACACGCAAACGCACACACACACACACACACACACACACACAAACACACACCACACCACACGCACACCACACCACACCAACACACACACACACACACACCCACACCAACACACCCACACACACCACACACCACACCACACCCCACGCACCGCACACGCACACGCCACGCACACGCACACGCACAGAACACCTTCATAAATAAACATACACAGTTGCCTCGATCACCTGACACATTACAGGAGGAGGAGGAAGGAGAGGAATAGGAATGAAAACAAGAATAAGAATAAGGAGATGAAGAGATATGATAAATAGGAATAAAAACAAGAAGAAGGTGAAGAAATATGAAGAAAAGAAATAAAAAAAAAATAAAAATAAGGAGATGAGGTGAGAAGATAAATATGAATAAAAGCAAAGATAAAAGGAGGGAATATGATGAATGGCAATAAACAACAAAAACATCATCCTCTCTTTACTCTTCTTTCTCTTTTTTTTCTTCTTTTTTTCTTTACATCCGCCTGTTCCTCTGTTTATTTGTCATGTATCCCGCCGCTGCCGTTCTTGTTCTCGCTGTCGGTCGCCGCCCATAACCGTAGCAGCGACTGTCTTCTGTTTTTGGTGCGCACGGATGCATTGCTTAATATTCAGGCATTTGTTATTGTTCTCCTGAGGTGTTTTATGTTTTTTTGTTGTTTTGGTTTTGTTTTGTTTTTGTTTTTTTCTCGTCACCTGTTCGTTTCTTTGGCGAAATGACCTGTTGAATCGATGACTTTGGGGGCGATCGGACGCGTCCCTTGACACGCGGGGAAGAAAGGATTCCATCGCCGAGGGGAAGAAATATGGAGAGAGAGAGAGAGAGAGAGAGAGAGAGAGAGAGAAGGGGAAAGAGAGAGAGAAGAATACGAAGAAGGGAAGGAGAAGAGAAGAGAAAGGGGAAAAGGAGAGAGGAATTGAGAAAAGCAAGCTAAAGGCCCTAAGAGGATATTTGGCGACCCTTTACAGCAGGTAGCGTCCCCCCCCTCCCCCTCCCCCCCCCCCGACGGGACTAGGGTAGCAATGAGCGGCGCTCGTCAGGATCGTAAATACCGCTAATGAGTGATTTGGCAGAGTGATGAGGTGCAGGGAGGGGGAGGGGGAGGGGGAGGGAGGGGAGGGAGGGGGAGGGGAGAAGTGGGGGAGGGAGGGGTGGGTTGGGGGGGGGAGGTTGGGGTTGGAGGGGAGGGGAGGAACGGGGTGGGGGATTTGGGGTAGGGGGAGGGAGGGGGAAGGTATGGGAGGGAAGGGGAACTTGGGGGGGGAGATGGTGGAGAGGGGGAGGGAGGGAAAGGGAGAAAGGGGAAAGGAGGGGAGGAGATTGGGAGAGATGGTGGAGAGGGGGAGGGGAGGGGAGGGAGAGGAAGGGGAGGAGGAGATAGAACGGAAGGGGAAAATGGGAGCGAGAAAGGAGAAAAAGGAAGTCCTTAAAAAAGGCATAACGAGAGATACGGAAGATGAAGGAAGAGAAGTAGAAATGGGAAAAAGGGAAACGAGAAGAAGCAAGGAAGAAGGAGAAGGAAAAAAGAAAGGAAAAAGGAAGAAGAAAGGAGAAGGGAGGAAGGAAGAAGGGAAAGGGGAAGGAGAAGGAGAAGAAGAACAAGCAGCAGAAGTAGGAGGAGCAGCAGGAGGAGGGAGCGAAGCGGCCGGGTTCTAGTAACGGGGTTCCTCCAGGTGGCGGGCGAGGTGCGAACGAGAGGGCGCCGCCAGTCGCTCCTTCGCCGGCCTGTAACCTGCTCGCGCCGACCTATGCCTGCCGTCCTGCTGCTGCCTGTATCCGTCCCTCACTCGTCCTTCTGTGCTCGTCTGCTCGTTGCGCGGTTTGGGTAAAGAGGCGAGCGCAGCAGGGCCCGTCGTGGGGTCCCTGGGGGTCCTGGGGTCCTGCAGATGGTGGAGGTGAAGGTGATGAGTGTAGCAATTAGCACCACCTGTGTTTAGCGTCAAGGTGAGACACGGCCGGCCCTTGGCGGGGTCCTCGGGGGGCAGGGGAGGGCGGGAGGGGGGAGGGAGGTCGAGGTGTCTCAGAAGGCGAGGAAAAAGGAACTGTGTTTATTAGGGGGCCCACACACGCGCAGGCAGGCTTCCCTTTTCCCACACGTTCTCGCTCTCACTCACTCTCTCTCTCTCTCGGGGGATAAGAGAGGGCGAGAGAGAAAGCATTGCTGTGACTAATTTCATAAATAATCAGTGGAAATGGGTGCTTGAGAGCAGGCATTACCGAGGCACTCGCGGTGGGCCATATACAGCAGCTTCGTTACAACGAGCGCCTGAACTGAACACTATAAATATCCATTATAATCAACCAGTTAAGTGTCTCTCCATAATAACGCGGCACATTGCAAGCTTCATTCGGCAACTGCCATCGTCATCAACACCTTGCCACGTTGCCATCGATCTTGGCACCCGCTGATGACCGCACGACCGCAGCGATGACCGTCCGGACCACAGGCCGACCGCAGGCTTTTAGGTCCGTGACCGCAGGAGAACCGGCCTGGGTGTTAGTCGTGGTTCTGGTGGGACGCTCGAGGGACGCGGCAGGGGCGGCCGAGGGACCAAGGGGCGTCGAGGAATGGAGGGGCAGGGGGAGGAGGGGGAGGAGGGGGGGGAGGGGAGGGGGATGGAGGGAGGTCGTTGGCTTGTTTTTCTCCTCGCGCCTTTATTTTCCTCTCTCTTTTTTTTCTCTCCCTCCTCTCCCCTCTTTTCCCTTTTCCTCCTCCTCTCTCCCCCCCCCTCTCCTCCTCTCCTCCCTCCCTCCCTCCCTCCCTCCCTCTCCTTCTCTTTCTCTCTTCTCCTCTCTCTCTCTCTCTCTCTTTCTCTCCTCCCTTCTCTCTCTCTTTCTCTCTCTCTACTCTCCCTCCCTCCTCCCCCCCTCTCTCTCTCTCTCCCTCTCTCTCTCCCCCTCCCCTCCCCCTCCCCCTCCCCCTCCCCCATCAGAGAGTGGGTGATGGGGGGCAAGGAGTGGGGGGGGGGGGGTAGAAGCACCCAGGGGTCTCGAGGAGGACTTGTTTCGCTGACCCTTGGCTCCGCCAAACCGGGGGTGGGCAAAGTTGGCCTTTTGTTTCTAAATTTTTTTTTTTGGGAGCATGAGGTAGTATTTATACGGTACAGAAATATTCGCATTTTTTAATCTACTGATTTTTTTTTGTTTTCAACATTGCTAATATTATTTTTTTCTCCTTTTTGCCTTTTCTCCTTTTCCTTTCCCTTCCTCCTCCTCCTCCTCCCCCCCTCCCTCCTTCCTCCTCCCCCCTCCCCCTCCTCCCTCCTCCCCTCCTCCTCCCCCCCCCTTTTCCCTCCCCCCTCCTCCCTCCCCCCCCTCCTCCTCTTCCCCCCCCCTCCCCCCCCTCCCCTCCCCCTCCTCCTCCTCCCCCCTCCCCTCCCCCTCCTCCCCTTCCCCCCTCCCCCCTCCCCCCCCCCCCCCCTCCCCCCCCCCCCCTCTCCCCCCTCCTCCCCCCGGGCCATTCTGAAGCGCAGCCAACATTATCATTATTCTCCCTCTCTCGGGAAAAGTGATTTATTCCATCAGATTCTTCCTTCCTTTTTATTTATTTATTTTTTTTTACTCGGGGTTATTTTTATTATTCTATTTGCTCGCGTCACATGTTTTTTTTTTAAATATATGAAGGTTATGTATAATATTATGTTATAAATTCGATATCACTGAGCGACTAGTGTTGTTTTTATTGTTGCTGTTGCAGTCGTGAGGTCAATAGACGGGGGGGGGAGGGGGGGAGGAGGGAGAGGGAGGGGAGGGGAGGAGGGAGAGGGGAGGAGGGAGAGGGAGGGGGAGGGGGTGGAAAAGGGGGTTTTTTCCTTTTTCTGATTTCGTGTCTGTCGGTTTATTATTCTCCTCTCATTATCATTCACCATCCCTCTGCATCTGTTTTTCACCAGTGCCTTATGTTTAGTATGTTTATTATTACCATTATTATTATTGTCCTGACCAGCGTTGTATTATCATTATCACCTGTTTTCTTGTCAATTTATTCAGTTAGATTTTATTTTTGTATATTTTATATTTCTTTGTCTGCTTGGTTGCTCCCTCCTCGTTGATTTTGGCTGGCGAAGTCTAGCTGGCGTGCGGGCGTGCGGGCGTGCGGGCGTACAGGTACACCACCAACACCACCCGCGCGCTCGCACCGCGTCCACCAAGCACCGCCCACTCAAGATGCAAGCAAGCAAACCTGTAGTATAAGAGCCTACGTTTTTTTTTTTTTTTTTTTTTTTCCTTTTTTTCTCAAATATGTCGCCAAAAGTTCGTGGTATTTCCTCCATTTGGGCCGAAAGGGGCGTGGACCTGGCCGCCGTTCCACGCCCACCTCCCCCGTTCGCGGGCGGAAGGGCGGCGTCGCTCGCTCGCATATGCATAGCGGGTCCCGGCTCGGGCTCCCGGGGTTTTTGTCAATTGGGCGGCGAAGGGGCAGGGAGGGGGAGGGGGGGGGAGGGAGCGGGAAGGAGGGGGGCGAGAGCTGGGGAGGGGGGAGGGGGGGGAGGAGGGGGAAAGCGGGAGGGATGGCAGCGGGGGGGAGAGAGGGGGGGCGAAGGGGAAAGGGGGGGTAGGGGGAAGGGCGAGGGGGAGGGGGAGGGGGGGGAGGGAGGGAAGGAGGGGAGGGGCGTCGTCTGGTAGGCCACTGCTCGCTCGCCGGACGTCACGTGGGCGGCGGGTAGGCTCGCGAGGGAGGCGCCTCGGGGCTGGTTGTGGTGTTGCTGTTGTTATTAGTATTAGTATTGTTATCATTATTATTATTATCATTATTATTAGTTTTTATAATAAAAAAATAATAATAAAAATAATAATATAATTTAAAAATAAAAAAAATAATATTTATTATTATTATTATTAAATTTTATTATTTTATTATTATTACTGTTTTTGGTTTTTTTCACATGATCATCATCACCCCTACCACCACCCAAACCCTTACCTTATCTTATCATTATTACATCATTATTTTCATTATTAATTACATTATTATCATTTTTTTGCTTTTTTTTTTTTGTTAGAATTCTTATAATCATTATAATTATTATAATTTTTATCATTGTCATTATTGGCGTCACCCTTCTCGAGCCACGACTTACGAGCAACAAGGGCGCGGCATGTCGTTCCCCCCACGTCGCTAGTCGTGTGGTGTGACTGAGTGTGTGTGATTGTGAGTGTGTGGTTGTAGGCATGGGGGGTTGTGGGTGTGTTTTTGTGCGTGTGTGTGTTTTTGCGTGTGCTTTTGTGTGTTTGTTGTTTTGTGTTTGTGTGGGTGTGTGTGTGTGTGTGTGTGTGTTGTGTGTGTGTGTGTGGTGTGTGTGTGTGTGTGTGTGGTGTTTGTGTGTGTGTGTGTGTGTGTGTTTAGTTTGATGTTTTTTGTATGCCTTATGTCCTCTTCCTCTGTCTATTTGCTGTTTGCTGAACGGGGTCGCTTAAATATACGCGTCCGTAAAATTAAAGGGCGAACTGTGACCCCCAGTCTGTGTTATTATTCATTGTGCATGAAAGCAATTTCGCTACTGTATTATTTTTATCTTGTTTTCTTTTTTTTTAATGTTCTCGGGGAGACACAGTTATCAACAGAATTTAGCATTATACTGTCACAATACGCTAATGCCCTGTTCTTACCAAACGCTGACCAAGGCTGAGCTTTCGACTTTACGAATCTACGAATTATCTACACCCTTGACCTTTGACCTCTCATGTCCTATTAAGCTCGTGTGTGTGTGTGTGTGTGTGTGTGTGTGTGTGTGTGTGTGTGTGTGTGTGTGTGTGTGTGTGGGTTTTGTGTGTGTGTTGGTTGTTGTGTGTGTGTGGTGGTGTTGTGTAAACGAACAGTAGGGGCTGTTCCCTTTATGTCCTATAAAATCGACGCCTTCGGACTACCAGGATTGTGTTAAACCCCGGGAAATGATCATATCCAGCGTTCCCCCTAGATTCCGTTTCCTGAATGTCAACAATAAATTTTAATTTTGCATTTTCCATTCCCGTGGTGTAAAGAGGATTGCGTAACCAGTACTGTATAATGTTTGGTTTCTTAAGACAGTAGCGTTTGGTAGAAAACTAACAAACGATGTCGTCGATTTTTTTCAAAAATTTAAATAGATGATAATATCAAAAAAAAAGTGAAAAATTAAATTTAAACAGATGTAAAATAAGAAAAAAAAAAAAAGTTTATGAATAGAAGGGGTGATGTACCAAAAATTTAAAAATTCTATTAAAAAGTTTTAAAAAGCTGAAAAAAACAAATCCCCCCCCCCCCCCCC
>NC_051399.1:48228239-48240739 GCF_015228065.2 Penaeus monodon
ACAGCCTGACCGAGAAGTACTTATAAAATCTGCCCTTATCATATAACTCCCCATGGTCGTGCACTCAGCCAGAAGGGACCGCACCCTGGATTCCCATGGTATTTACACAATATACCACTATATACCGAAAATACCGATCTTTTCTTAAGCTCTGTCGATTCCCTGCAATGTTTGGTATGCAATCACTTTTTTCGACATTCAGGTAACTTAATGGGTTCAGATATCAAACCGTGATGGTTACCAATGTCTATTTCTTTTTTTCGTGGCCACTATATCGTTCTATGATTGCGCAGATTAAAAAAAGAGAAAGAGAAAGAAAGAAAGAAAAATATATAAACATTTTTTAACTGTGGTAATCGGGGGTACCTGCGCCTGATAGTCGAGCAGGCCAACGACATTTATGAGGAGTTAATTACAAAGCGAATCATCCCTCTCTCTTATTTTTCTCTCTCATTCTCTCTCTTTCTACCTCTACCTCTCTATCTGTGTGTGTGTGTGTGTGTGTGTGTGTGTGTGTGTGTGTGTGTGTGTGTGTGTGTGTGTGTGTGTGTGTGTGTGTATGTGTGTGTGTGGGTGTGTGTATATATATGTATATATATATATATATATATATACTATATATATATATATATATACATATATATATATATATATATATATGTATATATACATATATATATACATATATATATATGTATATATATATATATATATATATATATGTATAATATATATATATATATATATATATATATATTATATATATATATATTTTATATATATATATATATATACATATATATACACACACCCACACACACACATACACACACACACACACACACACACACACACACACACACACACACACACACACACACACACACACACACACACACAGATAGAGAGGTAGAGGTAGAAAGAGAGAGAATGAGAGAGAAAAAAAGAGAGAGGGATGATTCGCTTTGTAATTAACTCCTCATAAATGTCGTTGGCCTGCTCGACTATCAGGCGCAGGTACCCCCGATTACCACAGTTAAAAAATGTTTATATATTTTTTTCTTTCTTTCTTTCTCTTTCTCTTTTTTAATCTGCGCAATCATAGAACGATATAGTGGCCACGAAAAAAAGAATAGACATTGGTAACCATCACGGTTTGATATCTGAACCCATTAAGTTACCTGAATGTCGAAAAAAGTGATTGCATACCAAACATTGCAGGGAATCGACAGAGCTTAAGAAAAGATCGGTATTTTCGGTATATAGTGGTATATTGTGTAAATACCATGGGAATCCAGGGTGCGGTCCCTTCTGGCTGAGTGCACGACCATGGGGAGTTATATGATAAGGGCAGATTGTATAAGTACTTCTCGGTCAGGTTAGTTAGGTAAGGACGTTTTGTCTAAAGACCACGGGGTCTTTAACGACCACAGGATTTTACCGAAAGATTGCAGAAAGTAGAGATTTTCAAAAGTTGACGCGTCGGCCCATAGATTTCTAACGTATATCCATAAGGTTTCACATGCCGGTTTTAATCGCTTTCTTAGAGGTTAAATATGCACTTTTGTTCAATATCCATTATATTTCAGCATCTTTACAATTTTCTTGATATACTTCATGCCCTGTTCAGCTATGATGGAAAAGGTCATCAGATATCCTAAGTCGTTTTTTCTTCTTTTTTTGCTGTATATGCGTAAAATATATATTTCTTACACCTTCTGTCCACACAATATGAGAGTTGAATATGGGGAAAATAAACCCTATGCACTAATTATGCGATTGAATATAAATTCTTTAATTGATATTTCTTTCCTCTCTTCTCTGAAATGAACGAAACTCCTTCACCTTACGAATCCCTATTTGTAATATTTCATTTTCCAAAATAACAGTTCTTTCTTCATGGAAGCTGCACACATTTTGCTACATTCCTTTTGATATATGTACTCCCACAGTATGTTTAGCATCTGGTAATGCAATATGAAAAGTAACAAGAAATTCTTGCAACAGAGTTTGGAAATGCAAAAGTAAGCAAAGTGCTCGAGACGCGCTCGAACGCAGTGCCGAAAAATGCTTCGATTCCGAATCCTTGCTTCAGAAGCAGGGATGGCGTTGATTCATAAAATGTGGCTGAAATGTTATAATTGCATGGATGTTAGCGTATATATTTGTGTATTATATGAAAACATACACTGATACACATGCTAAGGAAAAGACGTAAATTTCCTTTATTCTACGATTTAAAACCGTGCATGACTTGGCAGCCGATGGGATATAGGAAAGATAATCATTAATGGAAGCAATTTCTTTCTCTTGAGGACCCGAAGCGTCTCACTCCATGATGGCTTTGCACGCCCAGCTTTGGAATGTGGGCACGTTTGCCGTGATATGGGCACTTTTCTTACTCCATGTGGATGGAAACTCGTTCATGGTCAGCCAGCCAATGGTGAGCATTCCAGGGGAGGTCTCATCCTTTCCATTAATCACTTCGACCGTTTGTGCCATTGTTGTTGCCTCTTTGCATCAACATAATATATTATCTCCTCAATATCTGATATAATCTTAATAGTTCATACTAGTCATATTTCTCTCACAGATCTTACTCTTTCAACTTGTATTAATTTGTTTAGACAAATGCAAAGGAAAATTCACAACTTATTAGAGAATTTACAACTAATTTATTAACTGTAAAGTATTATATATAGTAAACATGTAAAGTCAATCACATAAATTTATATGTCAATAATATAACATCTGAGTTCATTATAATTCAATACAATAATTATACATATTAAATATCCATCTTTTAACTTTAACAAATAACTTGCCACTTTACTCTAATTGTTAACATACAACTACACAATATAAATTTAAGCAAGCTGTTATTAATTAACCAATGTCAATGCTTAAAATAGATGTAAGCAGTTAATAAAAGAATTCTTTTCTTCACATACAATGATTGAAATCATAAAAATATTTGTAAGCAAATTGAAATACAGAAAATAGTGAGAATTATATTTAGGCAAGATGAATTACTTATACCAAGCAATTTGAAATACTAAGTTAATGTCTTTACACATTAAACTCGAGATTATCTCCATCAAAAGTAAGTGAGTACATTCTGAAAATGGACATAAAATGTCTTGTGCTTAATCAAGCAATCATAATACTGAATTAATATTGCTAAGCCGCAATTAACTCAAGCAAACTTATTCTAGGAAATACTTAATGATTACATAAAAAACACAAACTTATTCTTACGCTCTACCGGAAATTAACAATCATCATCACTGTTAAGTCACACTTCCGTAGAGCTGAGATCTCGTAAAAGTAAATCATTAATTCCTTATTCTCTATGCTAACTCAATATATCAGTACACTTAGAATTCAAATCTATATGTCTTCAATTATATCATTCTTCAAACTTGACAATCAAATCTATGATTATTCCATTATATAATTATTACTTCTAAACTGAACTTGGTCAAATACAATTCTTGGTCCTTTATATAGTCATACATCAATCAAGAAATACTTATAAACTACTTAATACACATTTTCCATAGCACATTCCCGTCCACCATGTTCCCCCTTAGACAAGAAACACTTAAATTGCTTCAATAGGGCTTACCCACAAATGCCACCAAAGTGACATGGCTGCAAGGTGCTACCAGGGATGACTTTCAAGACCAACTCCAAACTCCTACTCCTACTCCTACTCCTCCGTTGGTCTGTCTCGACCCGTCTTTTATCCCCGCTATGGGGGCCCTTCCTGTCACGCCCTTAGCAGTTATCATGAATGTAATTATAATTTCTCTTCACTTATTCGAAAACTATCTGCGTCAGGACTTTCCTATGTCCCAGCAAATTTTCAACACTGTATTTATCACTTTAACTTTTGTCTATCTGCCTTCCGTGTTATTTTCTTGATACCCGACTTGAATATTGTGATATATCTAGTGATCGCCTCCAACTAGTTGTTTTCGTATTCGTGGCTTCTAGAAGCTTCTGTTAGTCATGGCGTGAACCACGCGCTCAGTTTGACGTCATGGGTCATCTTCCTGTTTACCATCTTTTCATCTGACCATAGCTTCTGGATTTCGCCCTCATCTTCGCCGTATTGTTCTATTTTCTGATGTTGCGACCGGGATGGTGCGTCCGCTTTGCCTCGCGTTGTTTACGAATAATGCGTATCTGTCCACGACACCATGCGATGCTATATTTATTAGAGCAGTGCCGATTTGTTATTTTCACCTTTTTTTCTCCCTGCAGTTTGATTTTTTTATTGTCATTCAAGGAGTCTGAGGGTTGATTCAAGGACTTTCCTCATAAAAACAGTTTTGTCAATTGCTTCCTCTCAGTGATATATAAGAATAGATTTTCAAAACTAAATCCCGACGCGTTACCCTTAGGTTAACTATCCTTTTCTCTTCTCTTTGAAGAGTCCCTGCTTCAGATAAGATTTGTACCTACATGTTGAAGGCGCTTTGGAGTCATCCATGAGCTAGAATCTCATAATCATATCCAAATTCTCATTTACAATTACATAACCTTAACCAAAAATCTTGGGAAATGGTCTGCCTTTTAGAATCCAGACGCACAAGTTCATACGTGATGCTTTCCCAGTTTATGAGTAGGCATTTGATACATTTCAGCCTTAAGCATAGTGATGCTAGAGCTGTTTTTTTTTTCTTAAGTGATAAAGGATCCTGCAGTAAGCGTTGTTATGCAGACTTTGTATTTCGTGCGGAAACAAACCTCCATTACACTTGATTGTGTTAAAGAATCGAGAATGATGGGGAAAGTGATACTGTCCCTTGATGCGGCACACCTGATAATCTTGCCCTTTGGCTTTTATCAATTTAGCACTGATTGTCACTTTAGCCATTTTTTAGTGGCAGAGACTTTCTCCCCCGTCTCTGGGCTCCTTGGAAGAGATATCTCGAGGGAAACCAGCAGAAGGCTCTGTGCAACACAATTTGTAAGTAAGGACTGCATAATAGTGGGCACGCATACTTGCATGCTTCCACATAACCACAGACACATAAATAACAGTTAACTTCTCTTTTTTTCCGAACAGCTTTCCCCCGAATACGCCATTGACAAACCATGTATCACAATAGATATAAACACACACACACACACACACACACACACACACACACACACACACACACACACACACACACACACACATCACACACATCACGCACATCACACACACATACACACATACATATATAAAACAATAGTACATTTCATATGCACCCAACCCGCGATTCTGGATAAACTTAGTTCATAATCCGTGAATCATTTTCTTGTTCAGACAAATATAATTGACAAAATAAAATCATTTAAATGAGTAGCAAAAATGCCTCAGATTTATGAAGAGTGGAGGCAGTTCTGGCAGGTACATCGTCATTCGGGTGTCCAGCGATACTGATCAACTGCAGATAAATGACGTCACGGTGTATGCAGATGTTTTCAACTCCCCTTGCAAGGTACAGAAAGAATAGGAAATTTGGAGTGCATGTTTTATTTAACTTTCTAAAACGAAATTGACAACAATATATATATATATATATATATATATATATATATATTGTAATTTGTTTACGGTCATGGGGTAGGATCGAAAAACAAGATTAAATGCGTACTCTGATGATCACTGAAGCAGGGAATCAATTGAAATGGGATTTAATAGGCATAGATATCAGTACTTGTCAGTAATTATTGATAAATGCTTGTAGGAAGTGATCTTTACTTTCTGTTGTCATATTTCAAAATACAGCATGCTGGGACACATTCCTGCTAATCATTAATCAACAAGTGGGAAGCGCTACTTTTACAGTGCGCTAGGCTGCAAAGTGTTGTGTTTCATGTCAGATCCATTCAAAACACGACAATAGCTTTCAGAAAAAACATTCTTCACTCGGAAATCGGTCTTGAGCGTCATTTTTCAAATTTACAATAACTCTAATGAAGTATTTTCCAGTCATTACTGCAAACAATAATTTTGGGAGTTAAATCAGTAGATTGAATACCAATAAAGCACATAAACAAGAGAACATATAATAATTTGGTGCTGAGTTGCAGTTTAGAATTATGTCATTCTTAAACCCATTAAGATGGGCCCTGCTCACGAGCGGGGAACTCTGAGCACTGGCGACCCACGGCTGCAAAGATCTAGCAGGAGGTGTTTCAAAGTGCGATCTTAAAGCGTTTCAACTGTTAGTGGGAGTAAGCACCTCAAACTACATAGCGCTTCAAGGACAAACTTAGTCCGTTAGCATAAGGCGGTCTGTCCTGCAAGACGTTAGCAAGGGTAGTTGGAAAAACAATTGAAATATGATTGAAAGACTGCTTATTTGTGACTTCTCGTATTTCCTTGGTTTTGTTAATGCGAAAAATTACCTTTTTGGGTCGCAATGTTCTTGAAACCTGCCACTAACGTGTCTGTACAATTACACTAATGTATACTAACTCAACTATCTGTGTAGCAATGCCCTATACTATATATACACACACCCCACACCCACATACACACACACACACACACACCACACACACACACACACACACACACACACAGCACACGCAAAAAACACACACACACACACACACACAGATATAGAGTAGAGGTAGAAAGAGAGAGAATGAGAGAGAAAATAAGAGAGAGGGATGATCGCTTTGTAATTAACTCCTCATAATGTCGTTGCCTGCTTCGACTATCAGGCGCAGGTACCCCCGATTACACACAGTTAAAATGTTTTATATATTTTTTAAAAATTTCTTTCTTTCTCTTTTCTCTTTTTTAATCTGCGCAATCATAGAACGATATAGTGGCCAAGAAAAAAAGAATAGACATTGGTACCATCACGGTTTGATATCTGAACCCATTAAGTTACCTGAATGTCGAAAAAAGTATTGTCATACCCAAACATTGCAGGGAATCGACAGAGCTTAAGAAGATCGGTATTTTTTCGGTATATATTGGTATCTTGGTGTAAATGCGCTGGGAATCCAGGGTGCTGTCCTTCTTGGCTGAGTGCAGAACCATGGGGAGTATAGGATAAGGGCAGATTGGATAAGTACTTCTCGTCAGGTAGTTAGTTAAGGACCTTTTTGTCTAAAGACCACGGGGTCTTTAACGACCACCAGGATAGTTTACCGAAGATTGCAGAAAGTATGAGTTTTTCAAAAAGTTGACCGCGTCCCGGTCCCATAGATTTCTAACGTATATCCATAAGGTTTCACATGCCGGTTTTAATCGCTAGTTTTCCTTAGAGTTTAAATATGCACTTTTGTTCAATATCCATTATATTTCAGCATCTTTACAATTTTCATTGATATCTTCATGCCCTGTTCAGCTATGATGAAAGGTCATCAGATTGCCTAAGTCGTTTTTTCTTTCTTTTTTGCTGTATATGCCGTAAAATATAATTTTCTTTACACCTTCTGTCCACACAATATAGAGTTGAATATGGGGAAATAACCCTATGCACTAACATTAATGCGATTGAATATAATTCGTTAATGAATATTCTTTCCTTTCTTCTCTGAAATGAACGAAAGGGGCCCTTCACCTTACGAATTCCCTATTTGTCAATATTTCATTTTCCAAATACAGTTCTTTCTTCTGGAAGCTGCACACATTTTGCTACATTCCCTTTTGATATTGTAACTCCCACAGTATGTTTAGCAATCTGGTTAATGCAATATGAAAAGTAACCAGAAAATTCCTTGCAAACAGAGTTTGGAATGCAAAAGTAAGCAAAGTTTTCGAGACGCCGCTCGACCAGTGCCGAAAAATGCTTCGATTCCGAATCTTGCTTCAGGAGCAGGGATGGCGTTGTTCATAAAATTGGCTGAAATGTTTATAATCGCATGGATGTTAGCGTATATAGTTGTGTATTATATGAAAACATACCACTGATACACATGCTAAGGAAAGACGTAAATTTCCTTTATTCTACGATTTAAAACCGTGCATGACTTGGCAGCCGATGGGAATATAGGAGAGATAATCATAATGGAAGCCATTTCTTTCTCTTGAGACCCGAATCGTCTCACTCCATGATGGCTTTGCACGCCCAGCTTTTGGAATGTGGGCACGTTTGCCGATATGGGCACTTTTTCTTACTCCATGTGGATGGAAATCGTTCAGGGTCAGCCAGCCAATGGTGACATTCCGGGAGTCTCATCCTTCATTAATCACGAGGGGACCGTTTGTGCCGCGATGCTATATTTATTAGAGAGTGGCCGATTTGTTATTTTCACCTTTTTTTCTCCTGCAGTTTTGATTTTTTTATTATCATTAAGCAGTCTGAGGGTTGATTCAAGGACTTTCTCATAAAAACAGTTTTTGTCAAATGCTTCCTCTCGTGATAGATAAGAATAGATTTTCAAAACTAAATCCCGACGCGGTCCCTTAGGTTTTAACTATCCTTTCTCGTTCTCTTTGAAGAGTCCCTGCTTCAGATAAGATTTGTACTACATGTTGAAGCGCTTTGAGTCTCCATGAGCTAGAATCTCATAATCATATCCAAAATTCTCATTTACAATACTAACCTTAACCAAAAATCTTGGGAAATGGTCTGCCTTTTAGAATCCGACGCACAAGTTTCTACGTTATGCTTTCCCAGTTTATGAGTAGGCATTTGAATACAGTTCAGCCTTAAGCATAGTGATGCGTAGAGCTGTGTTTTTTCTTAAGTGTATGTAGGATCCTGCCGTAAGCGTTTTTGTTATGCAGACTTTGTATTTTTCGTGCGGAACAAACCTCCATTACACTTGAGTTGTTAAAGATCTGAGAATGATGGGGAAAGTGTACTGTCCCTTGAATGCGCCACACTGATAATCTTGCCCTTTGGCTTTATCAATATTACACTGATTGGTGCACTTTAGCCATTTTTTAGTGGCAGAGACGTTTCTCCCCGTCTCTGGGGCTCCTTGGAAGATATATCTCGAGGGAACCAAGCAGAGGCTCTTGTGCAACACGAGAATTTGTAAGTAAGGACTGCATAATGTGGGCACGCATACTTGCATGCTTCCACATAACGCACAGCACATAACTAACAGTTAACTTCTCTTTTTTTTTCCGAAACAGCTATTCCCCCGAATACGCCATTGAACAACCATGTATCACAATAGATATAACACACACACACACACACACACACCCAATCCCGCACACACACACACACACACACACACACATCACACACACATCGCACATCACACACACATACACACATACATATATAAAACAATATTAACATTTCATATGCACCCACCGCGATCTGGATAAACTTAGTTCAATCCGTGATCATTTTCTTGTTCAGACAAATATAATTGACAAAATAAAATCATTTTAAATGAGTAGCAAAATGCCTCAGATTTATGAAGAGTGGAGCAGTTCTGGCAGGTACATCGTCATTCCGGTGTCAGCGATCCTGATTCAACTGCAGATAAATTACGCACGGTGTTGCAGATTTTTTCAACTCCCCCTTGCAAGGTACAGAAAAGGATAGGAAATTTGAGTGGCATGTTTTTTATTGAACTTTCTAAAAACGAAATTGCCACCACTTAATATATATCATATATATACATACTATTCTATATAATATATATATATATTGTAATTTGTTTACGGTCATGGTGTGGATCGAAAAACATATTAAATGCGTACTCTGAATGATCACTGAAGCAGGGAAAATCAATTGAAATGGGATTTATAGGCATGATATCATTACTTGTCAGTAATTATTGATAAAGCTTGTAGGAAGTGGATCTTTACTTTCTGTTGTCATATTTCAAAATACGCATGCGGACACATTTCCTGCTTCTCATTAATCAACAAGTGGGAAGCCTACTTTACAGTTGCGCTAGGCTGCAAAGTGTTGTGTTTTCATGTCAGATCCCCCCCAAAAATTTCAACACGACAATAGCTTTTCAGAAAAAACATTCTTCACATGGAAATCGGGTCTGAGCTTCATTTTCCAAATTTACCAATAACTCTAATGAAGTATTTTCCAGTCATTACTTGCAAAACATAATTTGGAGTTAAATCAGTAAGATTAATACCAAATAAAGCACATAAACAAGAGAACAATTATAATAATTTGGGGGTGCTGAGTTGGCCAGTTAGAATATGTCATTCTGTAAATCCATTATATGGGCCCTGCTTCACGAGCGGGGGAAACTCTGAAGCACTGCGACCCACGGCTGCAACGATCTAACAGGAGGGTGTTCAAAGTGCATGCTTAAAGCGTTTCAAACTGTTTAGTGGGAGTAAGGCACATGCAAACTACATAGGCGCTTCAGGACACTTATTCCGTTAGGCAGAAGGCTGTCTGTCTGCAAGACGTAGTCAAAGGGTAGTGGATAAACAATTTGAAATATGATTGAAGACTCTTATTTGTTACTTCTCGTATTTCCTTGGTTTTTGTAATGCGAAAAAATTCCTTGTTTGGGTCGCAATGTTTCTTGAAACCTGCCACGTAACGTGTCTGTACAATTTACACTAATGTATACTAATCAACTAAGTGCCCTAGTTGGAACACTAAGCACTTACTTAATTTTGTTGGTGAATTTATATTGAACAATAGTTTGCTTGACAACTAGAATCTTAATTATAAATTGATAGGCCTCTCAAAATCCATTGGCCCCTGTAACGTTGAAGGTTCCGCCACTCTCTGGTGAGACGTTTTAAAGAAGAGATAATAACTCTTGTATTGCACTTCAGTGGGTTCAGTCACTGCATCATTTTTAGAATGGATTATAAACTTTTTCCTAAACCCAGTCTTCTACTTCTCCAGAAATTTAGAAGAAGCATATATCTTTTTTTTTAACCCCGTAAGATCTTCCACTGTCGCCAGATAAAACAGTACATATTACCCTTGTACCAGGGTGCCTTTGAACATTGAAATTCAAACTGGAAATGAGTGTAGCATGTACTTTGAAAAGATAATAGCCGTTTATAGGGGGGGGGGGGGGTATGTTTTTTTTTGGCAAATTCTTTTTTAGCATCTCTTACACAAGTACAATATAATGTATCTAAATACATATAGGAGTGTAATCTTTGCTTGTAATGATGTGCACTAACCGTTATTCCTTCACAAACACTGGACAAAGCTAAAGAAAATTTGTGTTAGATTTGAGAGGCGGGCAAGCACCCTTATAGACCCCCCAAAATGGCTCTGTTAACAGCAGGAAACTTACAAAATAAAGGCAAAGGAAAACAAGACGAGGAAATTAAGAGTTAACATATAAAGCGAAGTAACTTGGCAAAAGAAAGGTACATACCACACGTGTAATATATGTGTATGGTGTGTATATATATATTTATATAGATATATAATATTAATATATATATATATATATATATATATATATATGTATAATATATAATATATATATATATATTATATATATATATATGTATATATATATATATATATCTATATATATATATATTATATATATATATATATACACTTATGGTACATACATACATACATATAATATAATATATATAGTATATATATATATATTAAAAACACACACACACACACACACACAGCACACACACACACACCACACACACCACACACACACACACAGTATATATATAACATATAATATATATATATATACAGATAATATATATATTATATATATATAAAATTATATATCATATATGATATATATTTTATATTTATATATACATATTTATGTTCATATTATATATATATATATATATATATATATTATATAAAGTTATACATAAACAAACATACAGGATTTATGTATTATATATGTATGTATATATTATATGTTATATATATATATACATATATATATATATATATATATATATATTTATATATATATTATATATAATATATAGATGTAATGGAATGCTGGGGGATGGGTGCCGTAACGCATATGTGATATCCCTGCTGAACTTCTAAAGGCTGGGGTGTTTTTGGCATGGGGGCTTGCATGCAGTTTTGACTGTTCATCTGACAGTAATTTCCATTCCCCCTGACCTTGTTGAGATGCTGTCATCCCTCTCTGAGAGAAAGTGGGATTGTTGGAATTGTAGCAATTACCGTGGCATAATACTGCTCATTATAACAGGCAAGGTTTTCACCTACAATTATCTGAAACGGATCCACAACCACCTACTAAGGGCAGCGGACAGGAGCAATCTGACTCACTCCTGGCAAGTCCACAATAGACCATATCTTAGCGCTTTGAGTAATTGTGGAGCGCCATCTTGAGTTTGGTCGTGGGTTGCTTGCAGCCTACATCGACCTCAAGAAGGCATTTGACTCGTGCATCAAGAATCGCTGTGGGAGATTCTGAGACTCCGACATGGATTATTGGCCAACTATCAGCTATATACCGGTCATTTTGAAAGTGTTGTAAGTGTGGTTGGACCTGCCAAACTTCTTTCCTTTTTAGTTCAGGGGTGACGCAAGGTGTGTCCTTGCACC
>NC_051399.1:48243075-48258075 GCF_015228065.2 Penaeus monodon
GGGGAGGGTTGGTGGGGGGGGGGTGAGGGGGGGGTTGGTAGGGGGGGTGGGGGGTGTGGGGGGGGGGTGTGGGGGGTGGGGGGTGGGGGGGTGGGGGGGGGGGGGGTTTTGGGGGGAAAGGGGAAAAGGGGGGGAGGGGGGAGTGGGGAGGGGGGAGGTTTGCGGAGTGGGTGGGTAGGGGTGTGGGGGAGGGGGGCGGAGGAGGGGAAAGGGGTAAAAGATTTCGGGAAGGAAGGGAAAACGTGGGGGGGAGGGGGGATGTGGGGGGGTAAGGGTGGGGGGACTGACGTAGGGGAAGGGTAGGGATGGGAACAGGATTGTTACTCTTGATTTGTACTTTACGGAGGTCAAGTACGCACAGATGGGGGGGGGGGGGGATTCTGCCCTCTGCGGGTATTCACTTCTGGGAACGGGGGGGGCTATAGGGAGGAGGGGGGGAAGAGGGGGGGAAGAGAGTGAAATGTGAGGGGGGCCCCGGAAGGGGAGGGGAAAGAAAGGGAAAAGAGAGAGAACGAAAGAGGGAAAACGACAAACGAACAGAAAGAAAAAAAGAAAAGAAAAAAAAAAACTCAAATAAACAGACTAAAAAAACAACACCAGCAAAAAAAAAAAAACCTCCTCCAAAGCCCCAAAACCACCAAAAACAATAAACCCGGAAAGCAAGACAAACACAAAACCCCCAATTTTCCCCAAAACAAAGGCAGCGCGCAAAAACGTAACGAGTCAAAAAATGCCGTGGATTCCAGCGCCCCCTTCGACGGCAAAAAAATCTAATGCCAAGGCCCTTTTTAATGTCACGTCTTGGCCCTGGGATTCACTTGAGCCAACTCGGGCCCGCTGTTCGCCCTTGTGATACGGGCCTTGGTAGCGAGTGGAGGGGGAGGGGGGGGGGAGGAGGGAGTGGGAGAGGGAGTGGGAGAGGGGAGTGGAGGGAGAGGGGGGGCGTGGGGGGAGGAGGGAGTGGGAGAGGAAGTGGAAGAGGGAGGGGGAGGTGGGGAAGAGGGAGTGGGAGGTGGGAGAAAGGGGAGGGGGAGGTGGGAGAGGTGGAGGAAAGGGGAGGGAAGGGGAAGGGGAAGGGATAGGGAAGGGGAAAGGGAAGGGAGAGAGGGATGTGGGGGAAGGGGAGAGCAGTTGGGGAGAGGGTAGGCAGAGGGAGAAGGTAGGCGGGGAAGGGATAGAGAAGGGGAAGAGGGGGGGGATGCATAAGCTCCCCGGCATGAAATTTGCAATGCGGAGGAGGTTGAATGTTCGAATATATGTATTTGTTTTTGTGCTTACCGATTAACGTTACCAGTACAAGTACAATTGGTTATTTATTATTATTATTATTATTATTATTATTACTATTATTATTATTATTATTATTATTCAATTATTATTATCATTATTCTCATTATCATTAAAATATTATCATTATTTTTGTAATCGTTGTTTTTGGTGTTGTTAATACCATTAATATTCTTGTTATCATTATCAATATTATTCTTACATACGAGAACTCGCCCCCCCCCCCATTCTCACTCTCTCCTCTCTCCTTTTCCTTCCTGCCTGCCTCTCTCATCTTCCCTCCTCCCTCTCTCTCCTCTTCCTTCCTCCCTCTCTCTCTTCTTCCCTCCTCCCTCTCTCTCTCCTCTTCCTTCCTCCCTCTCTCTCTCCTCTTCCTTCCTCCCTCTCTCTCTCCTATTCCTTCCTCCCTCTCTCTCTCCTCTTCCTTCCTCCCTCTCTCTCCTCCTCCTTACTCCCTCTCTCACTCCTCTTCCTTCCTCCCTCTCTCTTGTCTTTTTTCTTCCTTTATTGGCGTTCTCCATTCCTTCTTTGACTCAACATGCAAACTTCATGCTTGAGTCAGCACCGGTAATCGCTGTTGGCAGCCAGTATGAAGAGTCATTTGAAAGCATGATAGGCATAGCCACGGGCGACGCTTGCAGTCAGATCCTCCGTGCGGTCAGCATACCTCGTGCCTTCCTTGTTGTTGTTGTTGTGTATGCCCGGTTTTTATCTTTCTTTTTTCCCCTTCTTACTTTCTCTCTCTCTCTCTCTCTCTCTCTCTCTCTCTCTCTCTCTCTCTCTCTCTCTCTCTCTCTCTCTCTCTCTCTCTCTCTCTCTCTCTCTCTCTCTCTCTCTCTCTCTCTCTCTCTCTCTCTCTCCTCTCTCTCTCTCTCTCTCTCTCTCTCTTCTCCCTCCCTCTCTCCTCCTCCTCTTCCTCCTATCCTCTGCTAACACCTCCCTCCTCCTTTCTCCCTCCTTTTACCTCCATTCCCTTCCCACCCCCAACCCCCTCTCTCCCCCTTTCCCCCTCCCGCTCCCCCGACACCCACACCCCCACGGATGTTTTTTTTTCCGACGTTGCAATCCATGCAAGGAGTTATTTCAACCTGTGCAAAAGCGAGTGGCGAGCGAGCGGCCGGTTGCAATGTTGCAAACACACGGGCGACCGCGGATGAGATTTACGACATGGTAATTTCTGCGGTTACGGCGCCAAGCTCGCGAGACCTGTGTTTGCCCGAGTTTTTTTTTTGAGTAGTCCCCCCAACACACAGTCCTCTGAGTGTGTTTTTTATTTTTTTTTCGAATTTATTATTATTTGATTTGTTTTGGAATTTTATTTGTGATTTTTTTTCTAGTCTTGCCGCTTAACTTTTTTCTTCTTTATTCTTAAGTATTCGACCCCCCCCCCTTCCCCACTCCCTTCTCTATATGTTTTTTAGATTTTTTTAAATATCTCGTTACTCGATTTTCTATTTACTTATTTATCAATTTTATTTAATTGTAAGAATATTCGAATTTCTGTCGTTTATATTAACATTAATATATTTTATATTTTTCTTTTTTACTGTTATAATTTTTGATTATTTTACGAAGAATCAAACTTTCAGATTATTGTATATAAATAAATCCGTTTTTGGGTGATATTGTTAGCAATAGAAACAAATAAAATATATAGGTGATTGGAATAGATTAGAAAAGCTGATCATTTAATAAAAACAACAACAACAACAACAAAAACATGATTGTATCAGGAGGAAGAAGATTTATATAATCTATCCACGAATAGATAGATCAGAACACCTATTGGAAAGATAAAGGAATTGAGTTAAGAATATGAATGTATTGAATGCAGTCCACACGCGCTTAGGACGGATTAGATCAATTGCTTAGCAAGGGAAGGAATCAAAGCTTAACTCAGACAAACGCATCCACACGCTAACAAATAACAAATACAGGTGTTACAGGTGATTTGTTTGTATATTGAAGCATGATTCAGGCAACCTCCTCCTCCTCCTCCTCCTCCTCCTCCTCCTCCTCCTCCTCCTCCTCCTCCTCCTCCTCCTCCTCCTCCTCCTCCTCCTCCTCCTCCTCCTCCTCCTCCTCCTCCTCCTCTTCTCTTCTTCTTCTTCTTCTTCTTCTTCTTCTTCTTCTTCTTCTTCTTCTTCTTCTTCTTCTTCTTCTTCTTCTTCTTCTTCCTCCTCCTCCTCCTCCTCCTCCTCCTCCTCCTCCTCCTCCTTCTTCCTCCTCCTCCTCCTCCTCCTCCTCCTCCTCCTCCTCCTCCTCCTCCTCCTCCTTTTTAGCTTATTGGGCCGACCGACCTGCGCGTGACAGGAGGCAGCTTTGCCTTTGAGGGAGAGGCTCAGGGAACTCCTCCCTCTCCCTCTCTCCCTCTCTCCTTCTCTCCCTCTCTCCCTCTTCTCCGTCTTTTCTCTATGTCCGGTTTTCATTCGCTCATATCTCTCCTTCATTCCCTCCCTCCCTCCCTTCTCCCCTCCCTCCCTCCCTCCCTCCCTCCCTCCCTCCCTCCTTCCCTCCCTCCCTTCTTCCCTCCCCCTCTCCCTCCCTTCTTCCCTCCCTCCCTCCCTCCCTTCTTCCCTCCCTCCCTCCCTCCCTTCTTCCCTCCCTCCCTTCTTCCCTCCTTCCCTTCTTCCTCCCTCCCTCCCTCCCTCCCTCCCTCCCTCTCTCCCTCCCTTCTTCCCTCCCTCCCTCCCTCCCTTCTTCCCTCCCTCCCTTCTTTCCTCCCTCCCTCCCTCCCTCCCTCCCTCCCTCCCTCCCTTCCTCCCTTCCGCAGGGTGATGTAGTGGGAGGAGGGGAGGGGAGGGGAGGAAGGGGGGGGGGCAGCGCACCTGGAGTCTCGTTCAAAAGGACGACGATTATTGTTCTTGGCTGTTCTTTTGTTCTTTTGTGGGAGGGGGGGGAGGGGGGGTTGTTCTTGATCGGCTCGTGGGGTGATGACTTTTTCTCTTCTTTTTCTCTCTCTCTCTTTTCTTTTCTTTTCTTTTTTTCTCTCTCTTTTTCTCTTTCTCTCTCTTATTTCTCTTTCTCTTTCTTTATATCTCTTCTTTCTCTCTCTTCTTTCTCTCTTCTCTCTCTCTCTCTCTCTCTCTCTCTCTCTCTCTCTCTCTCTCTCTCTCTCTCTCTCTCTCTCTCTCTCTCTCTCTCTCTCCCCTCTCTCTCTCTCTTCTCTCTCTCTCTCTCTCTCTCTCTCTCTCTCTTATCTCTCTCTTTATCTCTCTCTCTTATCTCTCTCTCTCTCTCTCTCTCTCTCTCTGCTCCTCTCTCTCTCTCTCTCTCTCTGTTCTTCATTTCTTTATTATTTCCATTATGGCGATCTTCGTCTTCGTTGAGGTCATCGTCATCATATATTCCCCCTCCTCCTCCTCCTTCTCCCCCCCTTTCCTTCTTCCTACCCCTCTTCTTCTCCCCCTCCCCCTCCTCCTCCTCCTCCTCCTCCTCCCCCTCCCCCTCCTCCCCCTCCTCCTCCTCTCCCCCCCTCCTCCATCCTCCCCCCCCCTCCTTCCGGCCAGGGCGTCTCGTGTCCTCCTCCTTGATGTAATTTGAGATCAATACAACTTTTCTTGTCGCGGTTCAATGGGTATTTTCCTTGTTGTGTTTGTTCGGTAGGCGAGTCATGGGCCGGATTTTTTTTGTGTTATTTTTTGTATGTTTTTTTTTTTATATGTCATACAGTGTTAGTTTTGTATGTTTCTTATTTAAGATTTTTCGTTTATTTTTTATTTATTAAAAAAAAATATTATTTTTTTTTTCTTTTTGGTTTTGCTGCATGGTAAATCTAGTATTGTTGATGCTCTTAATACTTCGCTGTCGTAATTATTATGATGCATATATTGTCTTAGAATAATATGTATTTTCTTACAGTTAATTAAAATTGTTGTGATTGTACGTGTGTGTGTGTGTGTGTGTGTGTGTGTGTGTGTGTGTGTGTGTGTGTGTGTGTGTGGTGTCTGTAGTCTGTGTGTGTGTCTGTAGTCTGTGTGTGCATCTCTGTCTGTGCATGTCTGTCTGTCTGAAGGCATCGCGTGTGGTACAATCATTTCTGACATTTATCATTCTTCGTATCGAGTTAATAATGAAAACATATAACTCAGTGATACCTTTGTTACACTGACAATGGTGCTTTTAAGATAGCTCATCGAGTCAGGTTTCAATGTGCGGAAGAAGCCACTAAATTGTATTGAAGAGATAAACATATACTGGACTACAACTTACAGAAAGATAGATAGCTATGCATCATTATGGTTGTTGTTGTTATTGTTATCATTAGCAATAGTAGTAGTAGTGGTGGTAATAGTTAATTATAGGATCTACCTTGTTTATCATTAAGTAATCATTAATATCATAATATTTTCAGCACCATCATCATTATTTCTCTTTCTCCCTCTCTTTATTTTATCACTACCACTATCATTTCTTCTCCTTCTCCTTCTCATCACATCATTCCCACTGTTATTTCTCCTCCTCCGTCTCCTTCTTCCTCTCCCCATCTCTCCATTTCATTACCGTCATCATAATTTCTCCCTCTCCTTCTTATCATTTCACACCACCACCATCATCTCATCACCACCATCATTATCATTTCATCACCATATCCTCACCACCGTCCCCTCACCATCGTTTCACCATCACCATCTTCTCACCAACACCATCACATCCTCATCATCATATCCTCACCACCGTCACCATATCCTCACCATCATCATTTCACCATCACCACCTACTCACCACCATCGGCACATCCTCATCACTATATCCTCACCATATTTCCCCCCCCGTCTCCCCCCCCCCCCTCGCCCCCTGACCCCCAAAGTCCTTCAGGTAATTATCTGCGCGCGGCGCCGCCGGAGCGGGCGAGGGGAGCGCACCTGTCGGCCGGGTCTTGCATTCACTACGCCATTGTCCACGTAACGCAGGGGGGCCATGGGGGGGCACTGGGGGTAGGGGGGAGGGAGAGAGAGGTTGAGGGGGGTAGGGGAGAGGGGGGGGAGGGGGAGGGGGAAGGGGGAGAGAGGTTGAGGGGGGAGGGGGAGGGGGAGGGGGGAGGGGAAGGGGAGGGGTATCTAGTGGGTATGGGGGTGACTTTTTTTTCTTTCTTTTTGTTTCATTCGTTTCCCTCTCTTCCTTTCTTTCTTTCTTCTTCTCTTTCTTCTTCTCTTTTGTTGTCTTTGCTTGATTGTCATATTTTTTTTCTTCTGTTATTTTGTTTATTGTTTGATTCTCTCTTTATTTTTCTTCTCTTTTCGTGTCAGATTTTGTCTTCTATCGTTTGATTCCATTTTCTCTTCCCTCTTCTTTCTCTTCTCTTCTCATTCCTTCTTCCCTTTTCTCATTTTCTTCTATTTCTTGACTTTTTTATTCATTGTTTTATTATCCATTCGCTTCTCTTCTCTTTTCTTCTCGTCTCTTATCACTTCTTTTGTCTTTTGTTTTTCTTCTTCGTTTTCTTTTTCTCTTTTATCTCTTTTCTGTTTATTTTGTCTCCTCTTCTCAGCTCTTTTCTTCATTTGTCTTCTGTTTTCTCTTCTTCTTCTCTCTTCTTCTTCTCTCTTCTCTCCCTTTCTTTGATTTTCTCTTTTCTTGCCTTCTTTTGTCATCTCTTTCTTTCTGATTTTCTGTTTCGTTTTTCTCTCTTGCTCTGGTTCTTTTATTCTGTTATTTTTTATGTTTTTCTCTGTTCCCTTTTGCTCTTTTTGTCCCATTTCCTCTTTCGTTTCTTCTTTCCCTCTTTCTTCCCTTCCCTTTCTTCCTTCACTCCATCAAATCTTCCTTCAATATTTCCTTTTTATTTTTCTTTCTCTCCTTTATCGCGTTTTTCTCTAAACTTCTTATTCCTTTTTTCTCTTTGATTTTCAATCTCATTTTCTCCTTCCCTCTTTCCTTCTGTCTTTCTCTCACCTTCTCTTTCTCTCCTTCTCTCTCCTTCTCTCTCTCTCTCTCTCTCTCTCTCTCTCTCTCCATCCCTCCTCCTCTCTCCCCCTCTCTCTCTCTCTCTCTCTCTCCTCTCCTCTCTCTCTCTCTCTCTCTCTCTCTCTCTCTCTCTCTCTCTCTCTCTCTCTCTCTCTCTCTCTCTCTCTCTCTCTCTCTCACGCTCTCTCCCTATTCCCCTTCGCTTCTCTTTCTCCATCCTTCCTCCATTCCATCTTTCCATCTTTCTGTCCTTCTCTCCTCTCCCTCCCCCTCTTCATTTGTCCCTCTCTTCCTCTTCCCCGTCTCTTCTCTATGTCCATTTTTCGTTTCCTCCCGTCTTTCTTTTATTCCATCGTTTCGTCCCTCCTTCCTTCCTTCTCTTCCTTCCTCCCTGACTCCTTTCCTCCCGAACTCCTTCCCTTCCCTTATCCCTCCTTTCCTCTTTCCTTCCTCCTTCCCTCCTTCATTCCCCTCTTCTATCCTTTACTCATTTCCTCCTTCTCTCCCCTCTTCCCTCCCTCCCTCCTTCCCTCCTTCTTTTCCTTCCTTCCCTCCCTCCCTCCTTACTCCTTCCCTCCCCTCTCCCTTCCTTCCCTCCTTCTCTCCCCTCTTCCTTCCTTCCCTCCTTCATTCCCCTCTTCTTTCCTTCCCTCCCCTCTCCCTTCCTTCCCTCCTCCTCTCCCCTCTTCCTTCCCTCCCTCCCTCCCTCCCTCCTTGCACAGGGTGACGTAGGGGACACAGCGACAATCGGCCGTCGAGGGGCACTGCCTCGCCTGTCTGGGCACACCCTTAATAAGTTTCTTCTGCGTTGTCGCCTCGCCTATCCTTTTCCCCCTCTCTCTCCCTTTATCTCCCATTCCTCCTTCCCTTTCGTTCCTTCCCTTTCCCCTCTCTCGCTTTTCTTTTCTTTCCACTATTCTCCTTCTCCCTGTCTCCCTCCTTGTCCCTCTCTCCCTATTTCCCCATCACCCCCTCCCTTCTTCTCCCTGTCCCCGTTCTTCCTCCCTCCTTCTCCTACTCCGTTCCTCCCTCCCTCCCTCCCTGCCTCCCTTCCCCCTCCCCCCCTCCCTCCCTCCCTCCCTCCCTCCCTCCCTCCCTCCCTCCCTCCCTCCCTCCCTCCCTCCCTCCCTCCTCTTGCTACTCACCATCTCGCTCCACCCCCCACCATTCCCACCCCCTCCCTCCCTCCCCCACCCCCACCGTCCCCTCCGCCCTGATCTTCATCCTCTTCCTACGACATGTTTGAGCCAACACCCTCCATACTTTTTTTTTTTTTTATCTTATCTTATTCTATTTTTTATTTCGTCCACCTCTTCGCCATCTACTACGCCTCTTCTCCTCTTCCTCCTCCTCCTCCTTTTTCTTCTCCTTCTTCTTCTTCCTTTATGCACTATTCTTTCTCCTCCTCCTTCTCATCTTCTTTCTCTTGAAATCCTCCTTCCTCCTCCTCCCCCCTCCTTTCTCCTCTTCCTTTTCTCTCACTCGCGCACATTCTTCGCCAAAGATTCTTTCATCCTTTCATTTTTCAACCTTCTTATTTTTCAACATTATTTTCCGCGTATCGAATCCACAGCACCTCTTTTCCTTCTTACATTCTACGACCCCGAAGCAAAGTGGTTCGATTACGACGCTACGACGCGGACGGTCTGAACGCGGTCGGTTGTAATAAGAGTCACCGCTATCCCCTTCTCGGCCGGGGGGGGGGGGGGTAGGGGAGAAGGAGAAGAGGGAAGAAAAGGGGGAGGTAGGGTGGGGGTGGGGAGAAGAGGGGAGAAGGAGAAGAGGGAGAAGGAGAAGAGGGAAGAAAGGGGGGGGAGGTGGGGGGGTTGGGAGAAGTGGGGTTGGGTGGAGAGAGGAGGGGAGAAGGGGGAAGGGGAGAGGTGGAGGGAGGGCTAGGGGAGAGAGTGAGGGAGAATGGTGAGAGGGAAATTCATACACATATCATCTTAATGAAAAAAGAAAAAAAAAAGAAAAAACGGGGAGAAGGGGGGGGGGATTTTCACATGTCACCTTTGATTAAAAAAAAAAAAATACGGATTGTGTTTCAAGGCGTCAGGGATAGAGAGTGGAGACAGATCCATTGCGAAAGAAAGGGTATGGATAAAAACTGATAATTTATGAAAGAAGGGGGATGGATAAACTTGATGTAGAAAGAAAACAAAAAAAATGAACAAAAAGACTGCATGAATTTAAGATCCCGCTTTGCAAATGGTTTATGATGACGTCACAATAGGCACCTGTCTCATACCTGACTCGGAATGATAATTTTCATCTTTTTATTTCTTATGTGTATAAATATATAAATGAAACATATGTATATGTATATATATATATATATATATATATATATATATATATATATATATATATATATATATATATATATATATATATATTTTTTTTTTTTTTTTTTTTTTTTGTATAATTGAAAACGCAATTTTCATATATTTTCGTGTGTGTCTGTATATCTTTAGAAACGCAAATTTCATATTTTTGTTAAATTTTCCTGTGGGTATATTTATATAATCAAAAACGTAATTTGATTTTTTGTGTGTATATTTATATAATAAAAAAAATAATTTTCATAGTTTTATTATTTTTATGTGTATATTTATATAATCAAAAAGAAAATTTTCATATCTTTATTTTTTTGGTGTGTATATTTATATAATCGAAAAATATTTTTCATTTTATATATATATATATATATATATATATATATATATATATATATATATATATTTGCTGTGTATATTTATATAATCGAAAAATAATTTTCATATATATATATTTGATGTGTATATTTATATAATTAAAAACGTAATTTACATCTTTCTATTTTTTTCTTCTTATGGGTATATTTGTACAACTGAAAACGTAAAAAAACAAAGTAGAATAAGAAGCAAATATAAAATCACTCGAATGCTGAGAGAAAAAAAGAAAAATTGCCGCTTATTCTCTAAGTAATAAAAGAATTTCGATTTGATTCGATTAGTGACTTGCTTAATTGAATTAGGGATGATGGTTGATTAAGCTCGAAAGTCACTGTCGTTGCAATAAGTTGATTAGGCTAATGTGAACTAGTGCGTTGTTGATTCATTGCAATTTATAAAGATTCTTCTTCTGTATCTTCTCCTTATTTTTCTGTTTTCTTTCTCTTGTTTTTTTTTCTCTCTCTTCTTTACTTTCTTCTTCTTCCTCGTGTTCATCCTCTTTCCTTTTATGTCCTTTCTTTTTTTTCTTATTCTTATTCTTCTTCGTAATTATCACCATCTTCTTTCTCTTTATTTGTCTCTTCTTATCCAGTTTCTCCCTATTTCCCCTTCTCTCTTTTTTATCATTGTTTTTTCCTTCTTTTCAACTTTTTCTTTATTTCCTTCCAGTTCTTTTGATCTTTCTTTTAATCTCTTCCCCCGTTTTTCCTTTCCATGGATCATCCTTTCCCTTCCTTTCCCCTCCTTTCTACACCCCATAATCCCCCTCTCATTTTCACGTCCCTTCATTTCCCTTCCCTTTCTTTATCCTTTTTTCTCTAGCCTTTCCTTTATCTCATTATCCCCCTTTTCTTTCCCTTTTCTTTTCCCCTTCCTTTCACCCTTTCCTTTTCCCCTTCCTTTCACCCTTCCCCCTTTTCCTCATTCCTTCCACTTGCCTCACCCTTTTCCTCCATTTATTCTGATTTTCGCTCCTACTCCTCCATTTATTCTGATTTTCGCCCCACATCCTCTTCCTCCTCTTTTCATTCTGATTTTCTCCTCTCCTCCTCCTCCATTTATTCTAATCCCTCCCCTCCTCCTCCGCCTCCTCCTCCTCCTCCTCCTCCTCCCCCTCCTCCTCCTCCTCCTCCTCCTCCTCCTCCTCCTCCATTTATTCTGATTTTCGCCCCTCCTCCTCCTCCATTTATTCTGATTTTCGCCCCTCCTCCCCTTTATTCTACCCCCCTCCTCCTCCCCAGGGTGCGAGTGCGACGAGCGCGGCGCCACCGGCAGCTCGTGCGACATCGTGACGGGGCAGTGCGAGTGCAAGGGCAATGTGGTCGGCCGGACGTGCAATGCGTGCAAGGTGAGTGCCGTTGTTGTTTTTTTTGTTTGTCTTTCTTGTTTTTTTAAAATTTCGTTTGTTCTTATTTTTTGTTTGTTTTTTTCTTGTTTTTTTTGTTATTTTGTTTGTTATTTTTGTTTGTTTGTTTTCTTGTTTTTTTGTGATTTGTTTGAAGGCATTTTGTTATTTGTATTATTTAATAGACATTACTTTTGTATCCAGATATAAAATATCTTCATTGATAGTAACATTCGATATTGGTTGTAAATGATGTTAAAGAAGCCGCCTGTATATGAATATATATATATATATATATATATATATATATATATATATATATATATATATATATATATATATATATGTATTTTTTTTTTTTTTTTTTTGCTACATAATGTAATTGCTTTGTATTTTTTCTACAAATATCTTTAATCTAAAAAATAAAAAATATATATATATATATATATATATATATATATATATATATATATATATTTGTTATCATTCGCTTGTGACGAACAGCTATGAACCTGTACTCGTATTTAAATCGCCAATGATAAACCTCCCTTCACTCCAAT
Source organism: Penaeus monodon (assembly GCF_015228065.2). Lineage (NCBI taxonomy): Eukaryota > Metazoa > Arthropoda > Malacostraca > Decapoda > Penaeidae > Penaeus > Penaeus monodon. The sequence goes on from NC_051399.1 coordinate 48,254,889, forward strand.
TTTCCTCAAAGCCCACCTCAGAGCAGATAACAACCCCTCGACCAATCACAATTCCAAAGCGAATACGAAACGCCTTCTGATTGGCTCCTGACCCTCGCCCTGTCCCTCCTCCTTTCCAGCCGGGGTACTGGGGTCACGTGACCGGCCAAGGGTGCCAGAGGTGCGACTGCGACAGGAAGGGCAGCATCAGCCCGCAGTGCGACGACGCCACGGGCCAGTGTCGCTGCCGGCCCGGGGTGGGCGGCCCGCGCTGCGACGCCTGCCTGCCCGGCTACTGGGGCTTCTCCAGGCAGGGCTGCAAACGTGAGTTGCGCGAGGGCGACGCGGGCTTTTAATTGCTATTTTTTTAGTGTTTTTATGAGCATCTGTGTCTCTGTGGGAATTATAGGTGTTTTAGTAGTAGCAGTGGAATTTGAGTTGTTTTTCATCATTTGTCAGTTTTTATTGTCATATCGAAAATGTATACTTAAAAGCAATTCTTAACACCGTTCCCTTTTTTTCTTATACATTATTTATAAAAGGAAAGAAAAGGGATAAACTAAATACATAAAAAACAAGAACGAATATTATTTTATAAATGCCACTCTTTACCCCACCCTCTCTCCCCGCCAGCCTGCGACAGGTGCAGCAGTCCCGGCCACTTCTGCGACCCCAACTCAGGGCGCTGCATCTGCCCCCTGAACACCGCGGGCGACCGATGCGAGAGGTGCTCCCCCGGATCCTGGGACTATGACGCCACGCGCGGCTGCAAGGTAGGGGCGCGTCAGGAGTGCGTGTGTATAGTGTGTTTGGTGTTGTTAGTGCAGTGTAGTCTGTAAAGTATTCATTGCGACAAATGTAGAAAAAGGTATGAATGAGAATGAATATCTTCGTAATACCAGAGAGGTATTTAAATACCGGTTAAATGCATTTCTTATATTGTGAATATATTCTTTCTCATTCATACCTTTTACACAAGTGTATTAAGTGTTGGATGAGTAGTGTGTGTGTGGTTCGTGTACAGCTTAAAAGGCTGAACATGAGAGGAATGTTTCTTGTGTTTGTGTGGATAATCGCTGTTGTTTTGTGCGGCTTGGTTGATTGTTGTGTGTCTGTTTCATATACTGTGTGATTAAGGAAGACTCAAAAGTTTACTCTTTCCTCCCACCCACAGCCCTGCAACTGCTCGGGCGCGGGAGCAATAACCAGCCAATGTGACGCCAGAACAGGCCACTGCGTTTGCAAAGAAGGCTACGAAGGCAACCACTGCGGCAAGTGCAAATTTGGGTTCTTTGGTTACCCTCTCTGTACCCCGTGCAATTGCGATAAGGCAGGAACAAACCCGCACAACTGCGATAGTAAAGGACGTTGTCAGTGTGACGATAGTGGACAGTGCCCCTGTAAGGTGAGGATTTATTAAGGTTCATTGCTTCATCAAGAGATTGTCTGCCTATATAACGTTACATGAAAGATATGAGCTTTCGTTGTTAAAATCTTAAACGTTTTTTTCCAGTCCCTTTGCCATTTCATAATAGTTGTATTTTTGTTATACTTGTATACCATACACATTATATTTTTCTTCTCTTTTCCCTCAGTCGAATGTGGAGGGTCGAACATGTGGTAAGTGTGTGGGAGGGACGTTTGGGCTTTCGGTTGACAATCCCACGGGTTGCACCAGCTGCTACTGCTTCAGGAGAACGGACCAATGTACTCAAGCTGACCTCACCTGGTCTCAGGTAGGGACCGTTTCTGGGCTTATTGTAGGGAGTGGGTATTTGAAGGTGTGCTGGCTGTGGAGTAATGTTAAAGACTGTTTTATGTGGTTACCTGGCAGATTTTAGGCAATGGTAGTGTTGAGAAAATTGCTGATTTTATTATGCTGATACGTGTGATTTATTTTATCAAACTTGTATGTGGTTATTCATCTTCTAACTAAATGAAAGAAAGAGGGGGGCGAAATGGATTTATGTATTATTGTCAGGAATAAGTAAAGGGGTAGGGTATTGTTGAGAAAACTTATTGGGTAGATACGCATAAAATTTGCATGATACACATGCTTTATACATTAATATGTTTGTAATTAGCATATACAGCCAAACCAACATGAACCTATGTATGCACAAGCACACAATGCATTCACACTACCAACAAGCACATATATGTAATTTTGTACAAGTACACACACACACACACACACACACACACACACACACACACACACACACACACACACACACACACACACACACACCCGCCAGTGTTTGCAAACCCACTCATCATCTGCAGAAATCTGTGCACAAATACCGTGTATGCTCGCCAACCCAACTTACCTAGATTTATACCAGTAAACATAAACACTAGAATAAACATATATAAGCACAATCAGGCATACCTGAAAACATATAGTCTACTCACATGAGAATTTTTACTGCCACCATTCATTAATGATATTGGTTGGCCTAGAAATTGGTGGCAGGAGTGGGATCATTGCCCCACGCAATTAGGAGTAAAGAATAAAATTATAGATAGTTTATAGAAAAATAGATTTAGATACAACTCTAGTGCTTTACATATATATGCTAGTGAAGTCTGCTGATAACTAGTATGTACATGTAGTGCATTGCCAGGTATTCTATAAGATCCCCTTGCATTCATCAATAAATTCTATTCAACTAATATCATACCTTTTTTACGACAACTGTCATTAGCAGTATCACAGGGATATGTTCTTCTAAGCATCAGGAACATTATCATTATAGGTGCTTGGATAAGCCTTAGAATATGAGGTAGATGATTTTTCCATTAATTTCAGAGTTGGAATCACTTTGATAGGATCAGAATATGACTCACTTTAATATATACTTTTTCCTTTGTTTATCATCCATTTAGAAGGGAGGGTATGAATTAGCAGCAAGTTTTTCTTGATTTTAATAACAAAGACAAATGAGGCAAGCATGTATTACATGAAAAAGTTGTTATTCAGAGCTTAGCATCATTTCGTATACAATGAGCACCAGCCATCATTCACTCTCATCACTGCAAGTTGCATTTGTCACGCATACTGTGAGTGTCACCCTTCATTCCATTGCATCCTCTGCCACCTGCACAATCACCTTTGCAGCTGAGAACGACGGAACACCGGATTTTGAACATCGAGTACCGAAGACCTGGGCATGGAGAGCGCCCTTTCCGCCCCCCCGTTGTGGTT
>NC_051399.1:48263075-48268075 GCF_015228065.2 Penaeus monodon
TGGTATTATTACTGTTTTTTTTCATTATGATAACCAATGTATAGTTTTGATATAGTATTGATGATTACTGTTATTTTTGTTGTTGTTTTTGTTGTGATTGTATTATTATTATTATTATTGTTGTTGTTGTTGTTGTTGTTGTTATTATCATTGTTATCGTTATTATTATTATTATTATCATTATTATTATTATTATTATTATTATTTATTATTATTATTATTATTAATGCCTTCCTTAATAATATTAATATACTTGCCATTATTATTATTATCCTCGTCGTTATTATTAATATCCTCCTCATTATTATTACTACCATCATCATCATTATTACTATCATAGTCATCGTTATTATTATTATCATTTTCCTTATTAAAATCCTCGGCATTACCACCATCATCACCCCAGTCATCTCCACAGTCCCCATCATCACCGTCACCACCCAACAGTCACTCAGACCCTCACCCCCCCCCATGCAAATTCTCCTCCTCAGAACTGCCGAGACAACACCATGGGTCCTCACTGCGAGGTCTGCGCCACAGGGTACTACGGCAACCCCTCGAGAGGCCTCTGCAAGCCCTGTGCGTGCCCGTCGAGGGAGCAGAATTTCGCCGAAACGTGCCAGGCGGATCGCTTAGCCGAGTACATCTGCCACTGTCGCGTCGGTTACACGGGAGACAAGTGTGATAGGTCAGAGCAGTTCTTTGTTTTTTGTTTATCATTGTTTGGTGTGTGATTTTTTTTTGTATATACATTGAATATATATATATATATATATATATATATATATATATATATATATATATATATATATATATATATATATATATATGTATATATATATATATATATTTTTTTTTTTTTTTTTTTAAGATATGTTTCCCCGATTTAGTTACTGTTTGTTGTTTCTATCATGGTATTAGTAAAGGGGGGTATTTCGTGTTGTTAGATTTCAGCGGAGAATTTTTTTTTTTTTAAATAGATACTTCAGAAAATCTGTCAACTATTCATAAAACCACGTGACTGTTTGTAAAACTTTTCCTTCATTTATAAAAAAAACAATGGATCATAAAACATCACTTCCGCTCATAAGTTCTCTTTACTCACAGAATCTGCTCATTCATAAGACTTTTCTCGTTCTTTCACAATATTTGTCACTTTCTAATAAGAAACTCCTGCTCGTTCTAATGCCTCTGATCATTCCTATAACATTATTCTTTCGTAAAACATGTCTTTCATTCATGAATAAAACTGCAGTTCATTTAGTTATTTTAGTTGTCCATGTGTAAGGCCCGTAATTCATTCATAAAAGCAGTCCTTGATTCATAAAACCACCATTCATGAAGAAGACCTGTCATTTATGTATGAATAAAACCTGCCTTTCATTCATGAAACCCTGTCGTTCATAGATGAATCTGTCATTTATTCATAACATTTGCCATTCATTCATACAACCTCTCATTCATTCATAGAACTTATAGATAAAAAAGAAACTGTCACCCATTCATAAAATTTATCATCATTCATAAAATCTATCGTTAATTCCTAAAACATGTCATTCATTCAGTAAAACCTGTCACTCATTCATACCTCTAATTCATTCATAAAACCTGCCATTCATACGTAGAATCTGGCATTCATTCACAAAACCTGCCATTCATTCATAAAATCCTTTCCACTCGTCCTCTCGTTCATTCATGAATCCCGTTTTCTTCCTCCTCCAGGTGTGACTTCGGCTACTACGGAAGGCCTGCGGAGCCCGGCGGGTCTTGCCAGCCTTGCAATTGCGATCCCTTCGGCAGCGTGCACGAGGGTTGCGATGCCGACGGTCGTTGCACGTGTAAGCCAGGCATCACCGGCAGGGATTGCTCGCAGTGCGCTCCTCGTCACGTGACCTCGGAGGCGGGTTGCATTTGTGAGTGTTGTTGTTGTTTGTTGTTATTATTGTTGTTATGGTTATTATTATTGTTATTGTTGATATTGTTATTATTATTATTATTATTATTATTATTATTATTATTGCTGTTGTTGTTGTTGTTGTTATTATTATTATTATTATTATTATTATTATTATTATTATTATTATTATTATTATTATCATTATCATTATCATTATCATTATCATTATTATTATTATTATTATTATTATTATTATTATTATTATTATTATTATTATTATTATTATTATTATTATTATTATTATTATTATTATTATTATTATCATTATTGATATTGTTATTATATTATTGTTATTGCTATTGTTGTTTGCTGTTGCGTTTTATATCTTTCTGTTTTACTCACCTCTGCCTCCTGTTGCAGCCTGCGAGGACGGATGCGTAAATATCTTACTGGACGAGGTGGAAGACATGATTGCGTCCGTGACTTCCATTGACGTTGATGGCTACATCCCCGCTCCCTGGCCCTCCATTCGACAGGTAAGCGGCTGCAGTGCCGGGGATTCTGTTGGGGACTGTGGTTCAGGGAGGGAGTTTTTTTCACAGTAATTAGAGTGTGTAAAGTGTTGCATGCTGATGAGTTTATTTGTTTGTTTGTTTACGTTTATTTGTTTATTTATTTATATATTTGTATTTATTTTGTGCGTGTGTGTGTGTGTGTGTGTTTGCGTTTTTACGTGTTTATGTGTTTATGTATACGTGTCTGTGCTTCTGTGATGTGTGCTCATGTGTGCGTGCAAGTACCAATCCGTTTTTGTTGCTAAGGAATCGGAATTGACCGTCTACTATTCTGTTTCAGATTCAGAACGTGACCAAACTCCTCCGGACGCAACTCACGCGATACCACAGCAATGTCGACAGCTCCCAGGAGATGGTCATCAACTTTGACCTGGACTATTACGCCAGGGACCAGCTGCGGAGGGTAAGGCGCTCGTGCATGTCTCTTCGCTTCCGGTTTTAATGGTTTCTCTTTTACTTTTTTCTCTTAGTTGGTTTTATTTGTTTTATTTTGCACGTTTTTTTCTCTTTGTTTTTTTCTTGTTTTCTTTTACTTGTTTTCTCTTGCTTGTTTGTCTCTTCTTGTATTTTTCTTGTTTTCTTTTATTTGTGTGTTTTTCTTCTCTTTTTTGTTTTTGCGCTTTTTATTATTTCCATGGTGCATACAACATAATATGTTATTATTTTTAAACACAAATTCTTTACATCATCATGTAATGGTTCGTCTGAAGTGAATATTATTAAGTCACTGTTATTCATGATTTTCTCCCCTTTTCTCGCCCTCTGTAGGCGGAAGCACTGGAGATCTCGGCAAGGGAGACGTACCCACCCACAGCCAAGATAAAATCCGATGCCCAGTTTGTGTTGGATTTGTTGAGGAATGTCCATGACCAGCTCGAAGGTTAGTTGGTGAAGGGCTGCTTGGACCGCTAGGCCGCGTGTGGATAAGATATGTCTGAGAGGTGGATGGAGCTTGTTTTGTGGGATTATATGAAAAAAACGAAAATTGTATCTGTTCTTTTGTGTTCTGTGTAGCTTAAAGTGGTATGTGGAAGCGTGTTTTTATATTGTCTTTAGACTTTGCTTTTCAGATCTGTTTTCCCTTTCAGTGGTAGTATAAATGTTGTATTAATTATCATAAGTTATGTACTTCTTCCATGGGCACCTTCCGTTATTGCAGATACTTTTCATTTATTTTGTTGCATACTCAACTACAATGTCCCGTTCTGGGTAATGATTGGCCAGGCAGTAGGCTATGATGACCTAAACACCACCCTCACATTGCATTACCATATATGGCTCTTTCCTCTGTCCCCAGTTTATATTACTTAATAACATTCTCTCTTCCACTTTACAATGACTAGCCATCGAGAATAGACAATCTCACTTTTCTTTCTCTCTCTATTTGCCTTCTGGCACGTTTCCTCCTCGCCCCAAGTACCCTCCAGTGACATCCACACCTCCTTCCACACAGAGACGATCGCGTACCTGAAGAACTACGCCATAGGAGAGACGCCCAGCATCTCGGTGGGCGGGGCGCTGATGGAGGCCGAGAAGATCCTGAAGGAGATTCAGATGAGGAACTTCACCCAGTTCGACGAGGATGCTGAGGTCGAGCTGAGGTATCGTCGGGGTATTTGGGGGGAGTTGTGCTGCTTGGGTCCTGTGCTGGGGCCTCTTTCGTGGTGGGATGGTTGATGTAATGTTTCTTGAAAGTATTTTGGATTAGTATAATTTTTTTTTTTTTTTTTTAGTTCCTTTAAAGTGCAGTTTGGGATCGGGAACGTCTTAAATACTTTTAAATTTTGATTAATTCCCTTTGAGATTTATTTCAGAAGTACTTGACGCTTCCAGCTAAGTATTCTAGCAAATACCAACATCCTGCATCCCCATTTTACACTCTCTCTCTCTCTCTCTCTCTCTCTCTCTCTCTCTCTCTCTCTCTCTCTCTCTCTCTCTCTCTCTCTCTCTCCTCTCTCTCTCTCCTCTCTCCTCTTCTCTCTCTCTTCTCTCTCTCTCTCTCCTCTCTCCTCTCTCTCCTCTCTCTCTCTCTCTCCTTCTCTCTCTCTCTCTCTCTCTCTCTCTCTCTCTCTCTTATATATATATATATATATATATATATATATATATATATATATATATATATATAATTCATTTATTTATTCATTATAATTTTTTTTTATGACTAATGTAATCCCCGCAGCAAATCCCGGAGCCTTCTGGATCGCGTCATGAAGATGGTGCAGAAGATGCCTGTCCTCGGGGCGCTCAGGGACTTAGTCAACGAGATCAGAGACAAACTGAACGAACTCAGAGAAAGAGTCAAAACTTCCAACGGAAAAGTCGATGAGGTAAGGAATGAAACTAAATCTAAGACCAAAACTAAACGAAACTAAAATGAACTAAATGGGGATAGAATTAAAAAGTAGGAAGAGGTAGTCCAAATATAGGATTATGTTGAATATATCTCTGTAACTTAACCTCTGTAACCTTTTTATTTGATAATTTGTAAAATATTTAAATACAAACAATATATTTATAGTTAATAA
>NC_051399.1:48273075-48290575 GCF_015228065.2 Penaeus monodon
CGGATCGAGAACCGGTTCACGGATCTCAGCGACAGGATCGAAGCCCTTAAACGCAAGATCAAGCAGACCAGACAATATGCTTCGTCGGTGAGTTGTTGTGGTTTGTGACGCTTATGGCCCCATTTCACACACCTGTCGTAGCTGAACATAACTGTTCCTGATCACTGAATGGGGGATGGGAGAGGGAGGGGGTATGGGGGAGGGGAAACGGAGTCTAAATAGGACGCCAGGGGACGGTAATGGAACTCCTTCGAACGGTAGGAACGATTAGGACGACTGAGTTCGAGCTGCATATTCAAATGTTTAGCCGTTCTCCTCCCGTTCGAATTGAAGGGTAATGAAGCCTTGGCACGTCGGTAATGGAACTAATATATCGTTAACGGAACGTAAAGCAACGGTAACACTGACGGAATGTACTTGAACGGCCAGCAAAGTTCACCCCACACAACAGCACTCTCATGCCATTCCTTCTCATAACGAACCACCAACATCCTGAGCCGTTCCAATTTCTATCCACCTGCTATCCAAGCCGATTCTTTAAACGTTCTGGTTGCGTCCCGGTTGCCTTTGCAGTAACTTTCCCCGAACGTTATAAATTGTCATAAAAACGCGCCAGATTCCATTACCGATCACAATTCACTCCCGAGCTAGCGAGAGTTCACATCGCCTGGCAAGAATTTTTAATCAAACGCAAGATTCTCAGAAATCAGCCGTTCGCATAGTGAGTAATCAGCAGTAGCAAGAGGGTACTAGCATATTTTTTCTTTGTGGATATTTTTTTTCTTTATTGTTATTAGTTTTTCTCTTTTCCTTTCTTTTTTTCGGTTGTTGTCGTTTCTTTTTTTTTCCTTATTTTCGTTTCATTTTCAGCGGTGGAATTTTGTATTTTGAAAAGTTGTAGTAATAATGTAATAGGAGAAAGGGTTTCTTTTTTTCTTATCCTTGTATTGCAATATTTTTTTTTCATTTATTGCTATTTATCTGTTTATTTATTTTTCTTTGGTTACAGGTGTTATTATCTTCCCTGGTTATATTAGTAAAAGCTTTTCTCATATCTACTTATACTCGCAAGCTGAATGTAATACTATTTTTACCGCTGATAGGCAATTAGTCCACACTAAGTCTGCCCCCTCGACATTAATAATCCCTACAATTTTCATATACAAATATTGAAAATCACAAGTACACAAAACAACTAGACTCACTGAACAAAGAGAATAAAGCAATGCAACAGAATATGAAGTCGTGCAGCATGCTAGCCACCCTTGCAAAACTCTAGGGACTAATTACTCCACATTTCACTATCTCTCCCCCATCCCATTAAAGGCTCAGACAGCAACAACTCTTCAATTCGAAAGAAAAAGCAAGATAAGCCACACTTTCAGCCATAATCGATTACTTTTCGTTGCAGATTCGTGTCTCACTGACGACCAATTCATCTGGAATTTGTACGAGGAAATACAAACCAGCGTTACAGCCGTCAACAACAACGAATATTGTACTGAGTTATGCCATTCAGGAAAGGACTGTGAAGAATGCCCTTCTGCTGTACCTGGGATCGCATAACTCGGTGGGTTATCTAGTGTGTGTGTGTGTGTGTGTGTGTGTGTGTGTGTGTGTGTGTGTGTGTGTGTGTGTGTGTGTGTGTGTGTGTGTGTGTGTGTGTGTGTGTGTGTGTGTGTGTGTGTGTGTGTGTGTGTGTGTAGTATGTATTTTTAATTACATATTTAATATCATTCTCAAAATAAGAATAGCATATGTAGAAAATCAAAACCAACATATAAAAAATGTGTCACTCAACACTATCCCTATATACATAAACGCAAAACCCGACACTGAACCCCAAACTAACATATACAAAAAAAAAGAACACGAGAATGATCACAGCACTTCCCTCACACTTCTTTTAGAGTGACTTCATGGCCGTGGAGATGGTCAACCGCAAGATCGAGTTCATTTGGGACGCCGGAGGAGGAACCAGGAGAATCGTGCATCCCCTGAGACTCTTGACTAACGACCAGCAGGTCACCGACGACACGAAATGGTACGCAGAGCTGAGACCGTGAGCTTTTACGTGATGGGTTGGTTGTGTGGCAGAACTTGGGTTAAGGATATGGTAGTTTCGAGATGTTTTTTTTTTTGCTTGATTTTTATTTTGTGGCAAAATTTTGCTTACTGAGAATAATGATAATGATAATGTATATATTTATCAAAGGGTGATTTATACGCTATTTTCACTGATTAAATTAGTAGGTATGATGATTATAGTTTTAACATTCTTAATAGGATGATACGCACACGATTTTCGTTCACGATTTGAATCCGGAACAACACCTAATCCTAATCCTAATCACCTGCAGGTACCACATTAGCATCAACAGGATCGGAAATATAGGTCAGCTCACCGTCTTGCCCGCGAACTTGCCTCCGGGAGAAGAGGCTGACACGACCCCCGTCAGCGGTGCCTCGCCTGCTGGGTTTAGCAAGATGGACCTCCTGCCGACAGACACCCTGTGGATTGGTGAGGGGGATACCGGCGTATTTGGAATATTTGTGGGAATTTTTGTGTTTCGAGGGGGATAAAATGGGTTTGATATTTTGATTTACATGGGGTTTAATAGGAAGGGTGTTGTGAGAGGAAGAACCACTTTTAAGTGTATTACGAATTTAGTGATAGGATATGTTGTAGAAATGGAATATATATTATGTATTGCATATGGTAATTTGCATAAAATCAAACAAATAAACAAAATCGAATTTCCCATTTCTTAAATATAATATGGTAATGAAGATACAAAAATAAGATTTTTTTTCCATCTAATATTTTTTGCGTCCTCACATCCAACCCCCACGCCCTTCTCTCCCGACGCAGGCGGAGCTCCCCCTCGGGCACAGAACGTCATGAAAGCCAAGAAGTTCGCCGGCTGCCTCCACACGGTCTTCATCGACGGGGAAAACATTGGCCTGTGGAACTTCACGGAATCCGAAGGCTGCGGCGCCTGTAACGAAGGGTGAGGGGTGTCCGTGGCTCTGTTGTTAAAAGGACCGATGGGTTTCTTTTATTTCGCTGAATATTTGTTGTTTTTTCGTTCTCTCTTCCTGTTCTTTTTTTTCCTTTTTAAAAGAGATTATATATTCAAGAGCGTGGTATTAGATTCTTCTGCGAAAAGAATCTCGATAGAAATGCATTTCCCCTCCCCCCCCCCCATTCAATATTTTTTCCTCGATTTAGAGAGCGAACGAAGCCCAACGAAAACCCGGTTCCGTATCAGAGCGCCTTATACATTCCTTTTCGTTTCTTCATCTTGCTTCAGGGAAAAGCTGGTCCTGCGCCAGACGAACGAAATCGCCGTGGGCTTCAACGGGAAAGGCTACTTCAAGGGCACCAACAGGATACGGCGACCCAAGCAGTACTACTCGACGGTGCTCGCCTTCAAGACGCTGGATGAGGACGCGCTGCTCTTCCTGGCTGTGAACGAGGCCAAGGTAAGAGGGGTTGGGTCTGGGGGTGCGTGGGTGGGCGAGGGATGGGTGGGTCGGTGGGTGGAGGGATGGGTGAGTCGGTGGGTGGAGGGATGGGTGGGTCGGTGGGTGGAGGGATGGGTGGGTCGATGGAGGGATGGGTGGGTGGGTGGAGGGACGGGTGGGTGGGTGGGTGGAGGGATGGATGGGTTTGTGAGTGAGTGGCTGGGTGGGTAGGTTGGTTGGGTGGGTAGGTGGATGGATGGATGAATGGATGGAAAGACGGATAGATGGATGGATGGATGGGTCATCATATCCAACCTCCACGTCCTGCTCTCCTAGTCCAGGCGGAGCTCCCCCGGGTGAGTGGGTGGAGGGATATATAGACGGATAGATAGATAGATAGATAGAAGGATGAATATGCGGATATTTGGATGGATGGACGGATAGATAGATGAATGGATGGATAGACAGATAGCCAGATAAACAGATGTACTCGTATGCATATTCTCTCCCTTTCTCTCTCTTTCTCCCTTTCTCTCTCTCCCTTTCTCTCTCCCTCTTCTAAACTACACTTCAGTAATGGCCTTTTGCAGAACCAATACTTCAGCATCTCCCTGGACAACGGCCACGTGGTGTTCACGGTGCAGTTCGACCGCCAGACGCGCCTCATCATGAAGTCTGGCAAGAAACACAATAACAACGAGATGATTCAGATTCAGGCGATCGTCCAGAACAAGGCCATGGGTGATTATCGTGATAATCTGTTGTAATAGTTTTCTTTCGTGTGGCTAATAGGGATATATATATATATTTTAGGTTGTTATCTTGTGTTGTTACGCAAGATGTGTTTTTGTATGGGTTTGTGGTAGGTTTGTTGTAATGGAATTGCTGAACGTATTACATAGGGTATATAATTTTTAGAGATTACCTCTGAAATTAGAAAAAAAGTGTTTGTGACGAATATATGATAATTAGGGCAATCATAAATTATGAATGATAATATCACTAATGTTATGTTATGCAATCAAAATATCCTATAATAGATACAATAACTAATAATAATTATCACACAGATACACACTTAAATATTTAATGAAATCAGTATCCATTTCCTATAACAAAGGTTTAGCTATAAATAATAACTACAGTAAGCATGATAACTGATAACAAAAAAAAAAGTAAACCCGAAATCAGCAGAGGATAACTTATAATAAAAAAATTAAATAAATAAATAAATAAGATAAATAAATAATAATAAATGAAATAAATAAATAAAATAAATAAATAATAATAAATTAAATAAATAAATAAACAAGAAAAAGAGATAAATTCGAGACGCAAGCAATTCCATTCTCCCTCTTCCACTTCTTCAGGAGGAGCTCGTATGGGCAGGCTGGTGGTGGGCGACCAAGATCAGCTGGGCACCGTCAAGGGAGGCCCTGACCTTGACCTCTCCTACGTGCCCTACTACTTCGGAGGCGTCGACCCCGAGTTCGACAGGAACAGGTGAGGGTCTCGGCACTGAAAAAGGCTCCACTCAGGAAAAAAAAGAAATCGACGCTTTATTATCCTCCCACACGTGCTATGCCAAAGATTCATTTCACTCGAGATCTCGATGGAAATGCCACGTTTCCCAGAGTGGCTCGCCGGCATACACCTCCTAATTAACATGTTCTTCCTTCACCAGATGGGGCAGTGAGTTAGTCCTGCGATCTCTCCTGGGCTGCATGGGACGGCTCAGTGTGTTGGACGAAGGCAAGAATCCTCTGACAGATGGACAGTTCTACGGTATTGAGAACACTTGCTCGGAGAAAGTACGTGAGATTTTATTTATAAAATAATAGTTACCGCGTTTAGAGAACTAATACGAGGAATTGATATAGTTTCAAGTATATATTTTGTTGTTAATTGATATTGTTATAGAGGGTGAGAGAGAGATTTTGCTTATTATTATCATTATTTTTAGAATACTGGAAAGAGGATCCGTGTTATATAAATATATAATTTGTTATTCCAGTTACTTGATTCTCTACAATATAGAGGTCATGTTAATCTATGTGTGATTATGTAGCTTTCCATTTCGTTTTGTGTATTTATTCTACAAATTCTATTAATTATGTATTTAACTGCTCTGGTTTTTCTTTCAGCCTTTGAATGAGGTTGGCTTCCTGGGACAAGGCTTCGTGGAGCTTCCCTCCCACGTCCTGAAACGCGAGTCCAACTTCGGCTTCACTTTCCAGACCATGGAATCCGATGCCCTCCTGATGCTGTCGACCTTCGTGGGGCAGGTGGGAAGGCGTCGGAACATTTCTCTTGTTACCCCTTGTAGCGTTTCAGTGAAAAAGCAGCATATTAGATGTAGTGTTTGGTAATCTTGTTAAGAAGATAAAGGGTATTGTTATATATATATATATATATATATATATATATATATATATATATATATATAATTATATATATATATACATATAATATAATTATAATATTATATATATATATATAATATATATATATATATATATATATATATATTATATATATATATATATATTATATAATATATATATAATATATATATATAATAATATATATATATATATATTATATATATGTATATATATATATATATATATGTATATATATATTATTATATATTATATATTATATATATATATATATATATAGTTTTTTTTTTTTTTTTTTTTTTTTTTTTTTTTTTTTTTTTTTTTATCCTCTTCTTTTCCCCTCCATTCTACATTATAGTATTATATCTACACATAGTGTACAAAGCGTAGTAGTCTCATGTTTATATTTTTTTTACCAGGGTGTGACTCATTCATAAATATTGAAATATAGAACCGTATGTTTAAGGAAATTCCTGTATATTGGTTTTCCTCAAACGTAGTGTTATATAGTATACTTTAGATCAAGAAACAAATACTATTCTTTAAAAAAGCGTTATTTCCTTAACCTGCTCTTTTATCAAGGAACCTTCTCTGGTGATGGTTATGAAACAAACTCTATGCATATTTCTCCCTCATTACTTTTTTACATGAGGTTAAAGGAATTTGGTGTTGCGTTTGTAGAAAGTTTTCTTGGAGGTATATAATCGGTGTTTGATATGGCCTTCTCTGTGTATTCTGATAACCTATCTAACTACAATATCATAATTTTGGGTTTTGTTTTCGTGGGTTATTTGCATATAGGGTTTAGGCTAAAATTTTGAATTTTGTTTTATTTTTGTTACGTGACAGCTCGCAAGAATATAATCTTTAGAGGGACCTTTGCTCTTTGTAATGCAAGGTGTATAAATGATTATATTTTTTCATTTATGGTGCTAAGATCCCTGTCTTTACTGCACTTATTTTGTATTATACTGTAGAACGAATCACGAATTGATGTGCAGTTATGAGGTTTGAGGTCCATCGAAAGAGATACTGAGAAAATAGTGTTCATGATTTTTTTTCCTTTCCCATTTTACAATGTTTGAAATTCATTCGTTTGAAATGATACGTTCCTTCATTAGAGTTTCACAGGTGAGTTACAATACAGGTTAATAAGTTTGTTAGAGAGAACTTTCCTCTTTTTACCTTCTCTTAAGGATTTTTGAGATTTCCACTTCCTCACTGTCTTGGCTCCTTTGAAGGACCTGATCCCAATCGTGTACTAATGAATGGAAACATTTTCTTAAAAGGACAATGAAACAGAAGGAGATATGTCAGCACCCACCACCACCACCACAACCACAACACCCACTGTACGATCTGGTGAAGGGAGTACTTTGAACCCTAGGATAGAGTCACTAACAGAAAACTACCACTAACACACTCATTAATTAAAAATCGTTGCTCTCTCTCTGTTCTGTATATTGTGCGTGAAAGGGAGCTATTGTGTACAGGTTGTCATACATTTTTTTCGTTCTGTTTGATCAAAATTATTTTCTCTTCTACTTGAGAAAAATGAAATTATATGACTTTCTAGAGAGACTTGAACTGATCGTTATTGTATGTTTCTCTTTTTTTGTATATATGTATTTCCAATCATATTGATTTAATTGCACGTTTTATATGCATGGTTTGAATTTCTAAACAATAGGCTGTACAGTAGAGAGTTCAGAGTGTAGTTGCACATGTAATTTACACAAGTAGGATAGTTCTGAAAAGCTCGATTTGTAGTTCCAATTTCCCCTCTACTGTAGTGCTTTTATGAGTGGTAAAGCCCTTTTACAGTTGCGTCTCTGTGTGTGTTTAATATCTCTAAATATTTACTACATGCCACCGCTCCTCTTATTGTTATTAATGAAAATGAAAACAAGGTAGTAATGAAAATTTACCTTGGCTATCATGTATATTGTTTTGATGTTCTATTAATATGTGCTGTTTGCATTGTTTTAAAGAAATCTTTTTCTCCTCTTTAATCATGACTTCTTGTAGATATGCTTGTATTCTGATCATATAGCTAACAGATACGAAGGATCTAACACGCCTTCTGTTGTAATATTGTTAACTTTTTTGTCCATGATGCTATTTTTTTTAAAATATAAGTGTTCACACTACTTGAATTATTGTATGAAAAGGAAGGCTGTATTAGTTATTTTTTATACCTTTCTAATGATATTTGTGAAACACAAAATTGATATATATTAAAAGTAATGTTTATTTTTGTCATTCTTGATTCAAAAAAAAAAAAAAAATCAATGACAGTAGATCTGGAATAAACATGACGTAATGAACAGGTTACTTCCAAATTGCTAAAACTCAGTCACTTTAGTGTATTATGCTGTTGAAGAACACAATTTCGCTTGTAAACTATAGTAGGTCCTAGGTGTTCCATTTTTTCATGAGAATGAAAGGCATTCATCCTACCCATGGCACTGTAGCTATAATGTTCAGACAGAAATCTATTCAGGCAATGTACACGTCCCCAGGTATGATTAAGGCTTCCCAGATGCCCCCGGGTATTATCCAAGACCACCGCGTCAGTCGTCTGGTAGTGAAATCCGAAGTGTTTCGAGTGCATAATCACGCTCTGTACCTCCCACAGCCCCTGGAGCCGGGCGAGGTCCACCCCCCTGACTTCTACTCGGTGTCGCTCGTCGAGGGGCACTTGGATATCCAGCTCAACGGAGGAACAGGGATCGAGAGAATCATGTCTGCCGAGAAGTTTAACGACGGTCAATTGCACTCCATCTCCGTCATCAAGGAAAATAGAAGGTGTGGACCGGTTGGAGATGGTTGTGGGGCGTGGGTTTGCGTTTATGGTAGATTCTGATTGAGGTGTTTGTAGATTAGGCTGTCGGAGTGTTTTCAATGAAGTGGGTCTGAGCTTTAGGCTTCGATAGTGTTTAAAGTATAATGATGCAGATATATGTAGAGTAATATATATTATAGCCCTTCACAAATCTCACAAAACCCTTCGTATTTCTGACCATCAAATGAAAGCACAACCAATGCCCTTTCATCGCAATTAACCAGTCACCCACTTTCTCTCTCTCTCTCTCTCTCTCTCTCTCTCTCTCTCTCTCTCTCTCTCTCTCTCTCTCTCTCTCTCTCTCTCTCTCTCTCTCTCTCTCTCTCTCTCTCTCTGTCTCCATCCCAATTTCTCAGAGTGACCCTGAAAGTCGACGACCGAGAAGTCAACAGCACGCGACTGGATCGCGGGGGGCAAGTGCTCTACGGCCCCAACACGGGAGGCCTCTACTTCGGCGGAGTTCCTCAGGGCCTCGACATCGTGACGATGGTCGGTTCCTCCAGCCCCTTGAAGGGTTGCATTCGGGACGTCATCGTGAACAACAAGTGAGTGCAGAGGACGCGGTGTTCTTGTAGGGAGATTGGGGGGGGGGGGTAGCTTAGGATTTTTTGGGGGCGAAGATTATAAGGAAGACATTCTTGTAAAATAGGTGTGCAAATTGATCGGCTTTTGTGAATATGGATAAAAAAGGTGCAGAGTATATAATTTTTGTCTCTTTTTCAGGGTGCTGCGTTTCAATCAGCCAATTCAGTTCCAAAATGTGTACATTGGAAGGTGTGCTGACGTACCAGCTACAGCCATGCAAGGAATGGAAGGAGATATGAAGGTATGAATGCATTCTTATTTGTACACAATAAAAGATGTAACAGAATATTTTGTTTGTTAATTTCGATGAAGCATAGATTTGTATTCCGTTGATAGACCTATAATTTGTTTCGACTTCTTTAAGGATCCAAATCGCAAAGACACACTGTAATGATCTTACTCTATTAAATAAATGTAGTTAAGAATAAAAAGGAAGAAACATACAAAGTTTTATCATTTTCTTCAGTCGTTATCGTCTTATATCTTCAAAACATCTTTTCGTTGAATTAATACCTACGCCCGGAGACCATTCACCTCCCCTGCCTCTAATTCCTTATCATCATCATTTTCTTCTCCTCGAATTGATATTTCCCATCTTGTGCTCTCACCCTGACTGCCAATCAATCTTTTCTCAGGTAATCGGTGTAAAGTTATTTGTCATATTCGTCATCCTTTCATTTTCCTTGATTTCATATTCCCCCATTTCATGTATTCACCCAGGTTTTCTCTATCCTCCCTCCCCTCCATTATCTTCATTTTAACTTATTTTCTATCTCATGTACCCATCCTCCCTCTAAACTTTCTTGTGAGTTATTAAGTTATTTATCATCATATTTTTTTTAAATTAATCGTTTCCCATCCCATGCAATCATGCTGCCCAACTAACCTTCCCCCCCCCCCCATTATCGCCATGTTTTTTTTCTTGAATTCGTATTTTCCCATCTCAAGCACTCATCCTGCCTCCCTCTCCCCCTCCCCCCTCCTCCTGTGATCGATATAAAATTATGTATCATCATCATTATCATTTTTCTTGAACTGATATTCTCCCATCCCGTGCACTCACCTGCCTGCCTCTTCCCCCTCCCGCCTCCCCCAGGTGATCGACTCGTGCATGCCCCCCACGCAGCACACGGTAGAGTACAGAGCCCTGAAGTTCGGCGACAAGTTGGACTCCCACGTCATGATTCCTCTCGACCGAAACACGTTCAAGAAGGACTTCAATATATCCTTCGAATTTAGGACCTATTATCCCAATGGCTTGTTTTTCTTGGCCTCGGTAAGGAGGATATTCATTCATGTTTTTGGTTTAAACGGTTTATAGACAATGACTTTAGGGAAAATTGTTATTTCACTCTTGAAAAATAACGACATAGAAGCTTCAAGATCATCCTCAGATAGCCTCATATTTAGATGGAAATAAATCACACAGACCATCCATTTACCTTCCTACGCATTTTACCAGAAAACCATACACAAAACAAAACAAAACATCCTTTTTATGTATATATATATTTTAACTCACCCAAACGGTCCTCGACAGAAACGTCATTAAAAGAGAGAAAACAAGAGCACAAAAAATCAAACACCATTGGTTATATATTTTTTTCCTTTTTAAATTTCTTACTGAACGCCCCTCACAGCACACGAGGAAGAAGCAGACGCAGACCCTTCTGGCGCAGCTGAAGAACGGCAGGGTGACGGTGACCATGAAGAGGAGGAAGAAGGAGAGCCAGATCGTTTCGGGCCCGGGACTCAACACGGGAAGGTGGAGGAAGGTAGGGCCTGTGGAATAGGCGAGGGAGAAGGGAGTCTGTTTGCGTGTGTGTGTGCGTGTGTGTGCGTGTGTGTGTGCGTGTGTGTGTGCGTGTGTGTGTGCGTGTGTGTGTGCGTGTGTGTGTGCGTGTGTGTGTGCGTGTGTGTGTGCGTGTGTGTGTGTGTGTGTGTGTGTGTGTGTGTGTGTGTGTGTGTGTGTGTGTGTGGGGGAGAGAGAGAGAGAGAGAGAGGGGAGAGAGAGAGAGAGAGAGAGAGAGAGAGAGAGAGAGAGAGAGAGAGAGAGAGAGAGAAAGAGTGAGTGGAGAGAGTGGAGAGTGGAGAGTGAAGAGAGAGAGAGAGAGTGGAGAGAGGGGGGAGGAGACAGGAGAGGGGACAGTGGAGAGCAGTAAGAGGAGAGTGAGTGGAGAGAAGGGGAGATAGGGAGAGGGAGAGTGGGGAGCAGTAAGAGGAGAGAGAGGAGAGAAGAGAGGAGAGGGTAAGAGTGACAAAGACGGGGGATAGGAGAGTGACAGTGAGAGGGATAGTGGAGAGCAGAGAGAATGGAGAGTGGATGAGAGAGTGAATGAGGGAGTGAATGAGGGAGTGAATGAGGGAGTGAATGAGGGAGTGAATGAGGGAGTGAATGAGGGAGTGAATGAGGGAGTGAATGAGAGAGAGAGAGAAAGAGAGAGAAAGAGAGAGAAAGAGAGAGAAAGAGAGAGAAAGAGAGAGAGAGAAAGAGAGAGAGAAAGAGAGAGAGAAAGAGAGAGAAAGAGAGAGAGAGAGAGAGAGGACACATGTAATAATCGTTACCTCCTACATCGAGGCCGAGACACGGGCGAGCCAAGGAGGAAAAGGATCTCACTGTATATGGGTAAAATGCAAGACTTGTGTATTTTTGTGTTTGGTGATAATGGTAATGATATATTGGGATGGCAGTAAGGCTGTAATAATAAAGATAATCAAATGACATTAGGGAACGTTGGTAGTGATGTAATTTATATATTGATAAAGAGTATATCCATGTAATGAAGTTGATGCCATTTACAACATCCTATCGTAGAAAAACAACAACTATGCGGTGAGAGTTGATGATCATCATCTTTATCACCATCATCATCATGATTACCACCAACTCCACCCTCCCCCCACCACCGCCACCCTCTCCCCCACCTCCTCTCTACCACCCCTACCACACACCACTCACCACCACTGCCCCTCTTCCCCCCAGGTGATCATCCGCAAGGCCAAGAAGCGCATGTGGCTGACCGTGGACAATCAGCTGATCAAGAAGGTGAAGGCTCCTCGCAAGTTCAACGTGGGGCAGGAGCTGTTCCTGGGCAGCGTGCCGTCCAACGTAGCGAGGCCGGAGGACGTGCAGGTAAGGCAGGGCAGGCTCTGTGTTGGCGTGGTGTTGTCACTGTCATTGTTGTTCTTGCTGTTTTTGTCGGATTGGCAGATTGCTCCAGCCCGACATTGTTCTGTTGGCACTTCCGCCTAAAGCGCCAGAGTTAAACCCCAAAGAACATGTTTGGGCAGCTGTGAGTAGGCACGTGCCCAAGGAGAGTCCCCGCAATCGATCTGGTGTCATAGAAAATGTATTACATGCACAGAAGAACTGCAAAGAACGGCAATGGAACTAATGGCATCGATGCTACGACGTTTGGAGGCTGTTTTGAGCAGCGGGGGGGGGGATGCAAATCTTAGATATTATAAACCCGTATTGTGTTCCTTTTAATCAAGACTCTCTAATATTAAAGAACAAATATATATCATTATAAAAAAATCATGTTAACAGCTGAACTTCATTATACTCCGAGAGAGTTGCGCAGAAATAAACATGGAAAGGAAAACTGGAAGACATGACCGCACATTTGTCATACAGCGACATATGATAAATAAAAAAAAGGAAATGGTGAATACCAGATTCTGACTATGTAAAAAAACATAATTTTGAGATAGGCATTGTGTAAAAGAAAATTTTTCGAAATATTTATTATACATAATGTGACTGAAAACTGATTTCAACTTTCGAGGAGGGATAGGCATGGAATCATAGAAAATGGGGAGTGTAGGAAAAATTTATACTTTGATACCACCCTTATTTTTGCTCACTGCCAAAATAGGGCGTAAATATGTGTAGGCATTTATAGAAATATACTATTAGACGGTCTTTATGCAACATTGTTGTCTTGAACTTAAACACCTTAACCACAGTCACCTCCTCCATCATCACTACCGCCACCAACCACAAAAACAACACCACGAACAACACTAACAACAAAAACAATAACGATAACACCTCCACCGCCACCACCACACCCTCTCCACCACCACACCCTCTCCACCACCACACCCTCTCCACCACCACACCCTCTCCACCACCACACCCTCTCCACCACCACACCCTCTCCACCACCACACCCTCTCCACCACCACACCCTCTCCACCACCACACCCTCTCCATCACCACTAACACTCACCCCCACCCCCACCACCCGAATTTCTAACTCCCCCATCCTCCATGCTACAGATCACAGAAACACTTCGCGGTTGCCTCCGGAATCTCAACATCAACGAGGAGGAGTTCGAGATCCCGAGCAACAGAAGGGCGGACAGGATCGTGGGCGTAGGGCAGTGCTTCGCCAGCGTGCAGCCGGGATCCTACTTCCCAGGGGACGCCTATGCTATCTACAGTAAGTGCGGGTCGCGGTTGGCGCTTGTTTTGACTGGTGGGCTGGCCAGAGATATTGACATTAGCGTTGCTGTTATTGTTGGTGTTATTATCATCATTGTTGATATTACTATTGCTGTTGTTATTATCATCAACGTTACTATTATTGTTCTTGTTGTTATCATCATCATCATCATCATCATCATCATCATCATCATCATCATCATCATCATCATCATCATCATCATCATCATCATCATCATCATCATCATCATCATCATCATCATCATCATCATCATCATCATCATCATCATCGTCATCGTCACCATCATCACCACCACCACCAACAACAACACCATCACCATCACCATCACCATCATCGGTTGATAAAAAAAAAGAAAAAAAAAATATATATACATATATATACATATATATACGAGCACATTTGCCACAAATAACCCCCTTTTCTCTCTCGTCTCCTCCCTCGCTCTACCCCGCCATTGCCCCTCCCTCTGCCGTCCTGCAACCGCGCAGGCAACAGCTTCAACGTGGGCGCCTTGCTGGAGCTTCGGCTGGAGTTCCGGACGTGGGAGCTGAACGGCATCATCCTCTCCGT
Source organism: Penaeus monodon (assembly GCF_015228065.2). NCBI lineage: Eukaryota > Metazoa > Arthropoda > Malacostraca > Decapoda > Penaeidae > Penaeus > Penaeus monodon. The sequence continues at coordinate 48,287,418 of NC_051399.1, forward strand.
GGCGGACCCGACGGGCGCGGCGCTGTCGCTCGAGATGGTCAACGGCGCTGTGAGTGACGCTGCTCTGGAGGAGGGGCGTGGGGAGGGTGGGGCGGGGTGGCTGGGCGTCTGTGTAAGGGTGTGTGTGTGTGTTGTGTGTGTGTGTGTGTGTGTGTGTGTGTGTGTGTGTGTGTGTGTGTGTGTGTGTGTGTGTGTGTGTGTGTGTGTGTGTGTGTGTGTGTGTGGTGTGTGTGTGTGTGTTGGTGTTGTGTTGTGTGTGTGTTGTGTGTGTGTGTGTGTGTGTGTGTTGTGTGTGTGTGTGTGTGTGTGTGTGTTGTGTGTGTGTGTGCGTGTGCGTGTGCGTGTGCGTGTATGTGTGTGTGTGTGTATGCGTGTGTCTAGCTGTCTGGCTGTCTCCTGTGGAGTCGGGTGTGTGTGTGTGGGGGGGGGTGTTATGTGATGTTTGTGATAATTTTGTTCATCTTTTCTTTCTGCGTTATTTCAGTCCTTCCTTTGGTTCTCGTATCTTCATTATTTGTTTGGAACAAAAGAAGGTGCAAGTGAGAATAATTTACGTTCCAGTATCATTACGAACTTTTAGAATTTTCCTTTTTTTTTCTTGAATTCCTATTTTGTTTTCCTTTCCATCACTGCATTGCATACGTCTGTGTGCAAATGCCAGAACGCTTTAAATTCCTTAAGATCCCTCAAAATATCCTAAAACGCACCCGAAATACCCGAAAACCCCCTATAACCCTAAAACACCCCTTAAATATCCTCAGATACCCCAAGCCCCCCAGATACCCCAAATACCCCAAATACCCCAAGCCTCCCAGTACCCCAAGCCCCAAAGAACCACCTGAAGAACGCCTCTAACCCCCTCCCCTCTCCCCCATCCCTCCCAACCAGGTGGTGCTGAGCGTGAACATGGGCGTGGGCCACTCCTTCAGCGCCCGCGTCAGCCTCAAGAACAAGTTCAGTCTGTGCGACAACAAGTGGCACACCGTCAAGGCCAACTACGTCAAGGACTCGCTCACTCTGCGCGTCGACAAGCACCGCGAGGCCTACGGCTTCAACGGCTCCAACAACGAGAAGGGGACGGTCACCGACGCGCCGTTGTTCGTGGGGGGGCTGCCAGGTGGGTGCCAAGGGGGCTGGGATTCGGGGTTCGGGATTCGGGGTTCGGGGTTCGGGGTTTGGGATTCGGGGTTCGGGATTCGGGGTTTGGGATTCGGGATTCGGGATTTGGGATTCGGGGTTTGGGGTTTTGGTTGTTTTTTTTTGGTTGTTGTGTTTTATGCTTCTTTTTATTTGGCAGATTTCTTGGATGATTTCTTTGTGTGTTCAGAGATTGATGATTTTCTTTATCTGGCATGAATAAGACAACCGACGGAAATGAGGCCACGATTATTAATGAGTCAAGTTTTATTCGAGAAACTTTTTTTTTATTTTTTAAATTCTAAACAGTGTATTATTATAGTAATTCTCAATCTCCCCCCCCCCCCAGAATCGGCTCCCCAGGGCACCCTCGCCACCAGAGAGAACTTCAAAGGCTGCATTCGCAACATCGTGATGAACAGCGAGCGGAGGGACTGGACGGACATGTTCCAGCTGCAGAACGTGCTGTTAAATGCCTGTCCTGTGCTATGATGAAAATGACCCGCTTATTTCTTGGGCTTAATTTTCTTTTTGCATATTTATAACTCGGGGCACAGGCGGTTTGGGCAGTGCGTGACTTGGCTGCTGATTTTACCATGAAAAGAAATTCTACGATATAAAAAATCTTTTAAGATGTGTGTATATACACATATATGTACATATATGTATATTATATATATATATATATATATATATATATATATATATATATATATATATAATATATATATATATATATATATATATATATATATATATGTATGTGCATACATATATAGTGCATAATTGTTTTAGTGAATTTGACAAATAATGTGTTTGGATTCCATTGCAGTCAGAGTAAGTTTAACGTAACCCGATGTATTTTTCCTTACAATATGTTAATATATTGTGGTCCCTCGTAATTAGTACATAAAACGTATTTCATATCAGAGAATAGGCTTGATCCTGATGTAATAACATGTTTTTGTTTAGCTTTTTGTTTTGGAAATATCAGTTAAATGAACTGAAAAAGAGAAAACGTCATATTTTTTAAATAACAATTTTTTGTGTATGTCACAAATGCGTGTATGTTAGTTTAACTTTCTACTTTTAATGAAAAGAGAGAAGTGCTTCATTTTTGGTGCCATTATTCTCGTATTTTTACCACGTTTATTATTACTTTTATTATTATTATTAATTATTATTATTATTATTATTATTATTATTATTATTATTATTATTATTATTATTATTATTATTATTATTATTATTATTATTATTATTATTATATTATTGCGAATGCAGTATATAAAAAAAAAATTATGAATAAATCTCATAAATGTCCAAGAAAAAATGTTCCCAAAACCGCAGACTCTAATAACGTTTGAATGTCATTTTGAAAAATTAATATAACACAAAATAACGAGGAATGTCATGACAGCTTCTTGTAAACTTAAGGTTAAACGCGTATCGTGATTAAGCAGAATTCCTGTTGTTACTTGACTAAACCAGCACAGTGTATTTGCTTCCGTGTCAGAAATTCGTCTGTGAGAAGGAGAAGAAATAGTAGATTATCTTTTTTTTGAAGATTATGCTTAACTGTGGCTGCTGTATTTTTAATAGTAGTTCATATTTTAGCTAAACGTTTGGACTTGTCTCCTGTACTTACCTTTGTGAATAAGTGTAATATACGAACGAGTGTCTTAGCATTCGTTAGACATGAATGGAATGTAATATACTAGGCAGCATTGTGTGTTATTTGTGTATATACTGACTGCTGAGAGAAATATTAGATGTACTTATGATTCACCAGGAACTAAGAGGTAATTCACTTGTTAAGTGATATGTGTGGGAGATTTAAAAAATGCTTTTTAATAAAGTGGAACAGATTTGCCTTCTAGCTATAGCGTTTGATTTAGCTTCCTTTTCCAACCATGAAAGTTTAATTTTGAGAATCCCGTAGGCCGGAACGGAACACACATTTAATTTTCTTCTATTGATTTTCAGATAAATGTCAGTGAAAAAACTTTCTATATTAGTAT
>NC_051399.1:48295575-48305575 GCF_015228065.2 Penaeus monodon
TACAGGGCCCAATGGGATTTTTGAGAGGCCTATCATATTTATAATTAAGATTCGTATTTTTCAACAACTAATTGTTCAATATAAATTCACCAACAAAATTACAGTAAGTGCTTAGTGTTCACACTAGGGCACTTCTACACAGATTAGTTGATTAGTATACATTAGTGTAAATTGTACAGACACGTTTCAAGAAACATTGCGACCCAAACAAGGTAATTTTTCGCATTACAAAACCAAGGAAATACGAGAAGTCACAAATAAGAGTCTTCAATCATATTTCAAATTGTTTTCCACTACCCTTTGCTAACGTCTTGCAGACAGACAGCCTTATGCCTAACGGACTAACTGTCCTTGAAGCGCCTATGTAGTTTGATGTGCCTTACTCCCACTAACAGTTTGAAACGCTTTAAGATGCACTTTGAACACCTCCTGTTAGATCTGTTGCAGCCGTGGGTCGCCAGTGCTTCAGAGTTTCCCCCGCTCGTGAAGCAGGGCCCATATAATGGGATTTATAGAATGACATCATTCTAACTGGCAACTCAGCACCCAAATTATTATAATTGTTCTCTTGTTTATGTGCTTTATTTGGTATTCATCTACTGATTTAACTCCAAATTATTGTTTTGCAAGTAATCACTGGAAAATACTTCATTAGAGTTATTGGTAAATTTGAAAATGACGCTCAAGACCGATTTCCGAGTGAAGAATGTTTTTTCTGAAAGCTATTGTCGTGTTTTGAATGGATCTGACATGAAGCACAACACTTTGCAGCCTAGCGCACTGTAAAGTAGCGCTTCCCACTTGTTGATTAATGATTAGCAGGAATGTGTCCCAGCATGCTGTATTTTGAAATATGACAACAGAAAGTAAAGATCACTTCCTACAAGCATTTATCAATAATTACTGACAAGTACTGATATCTATGCCTATTAAATCCCATTTCAATTGATTTCCCTGCTTCAGTGATCATCAGAGTACGCATTTAATCTTGTTTTTCGATCCTACCCCATGACCGTAAACAAATTACAATATATATATATATATATATATATATATATATATATATATATATATATATATATATATTGTTGTCAATTTCGTTTTAGAAAGTTAAATAAAACATGCACTCCAAATTTCCTATTCTTTCTGTACCTTGCAAGGGGAGTTGAAAACATCTGCATACACCGTGACGTCATTTATCTGCAGTTGATCAGTATCGCTGGACACCCGAATGACGATGTACCTGCCAGAACTGCCTCCACTCTTCATAAATCTGAGGCATTTTTGCTACTCATTTAAATGATTTTATTTTGTCAATTATATTTGTCTGAACAAGAAAATGATTCACGGATTATGAACTAAGTTTATCCAGAATCGCGGGTTGGGTGCATATGAAATGTACTATTGTTTTATATATGTATGTGTGTATGTGTGTGTGATGTGCGTGATGTGTGTGATGTGTGTGTGTGTGTGTGTGTGTGTGTGTGTGTGTGTGTGTGTGTGTGTGTGTGTGTGTTTATATCTATTGTGATACATGGTTTGTCAATGGCGTATTCGGGGGAAAGCTGTTCGGAAAAAAAGAGAAGTTAACTGTTATTTATGTGTCTGTGGTTATGTGGAAGCATGCAAGTATGCGTGCCCACTATTATGCAGTCCTTACTTACAAATTGTGTTGCACAGAGCCTTCTGCTGGTTTCCCTCGAGATATCTCTTCCAAGGAGCCCAGAGACGGGGGAGAAAGTCTCTGCCACTAAAAAATGGCTAAAGTGACAATCAGTGCTAAATTGATAAAAGCCAAAGGGCAAGATTATCAGGTGTGCCGCATCAAGGGACAGTATCACTTTCCCCATCATTCTCGATTCTTTAACACAATCAAGTGTAATGGAGGTTTGTTTCCGCACGAAATACAAAGTCTGCATAACAACGCTTACTGCAGGATCCTTTATCACTTAAGAAAAAAAAACAGCTCTAGCATCACTATGCTTAAGGCTGAAATGTATCAAATGCCTACTCATAAACTGGGAAAGCATCACGTATGAACTTGTGCGTCTGGATTCTAAAAGGCAGACCATTTCCCAAGATTTTTGGTTAAGGTTATGTAATTGTAAATGAGAATTTTGGATATGATTATGAGATTCTAGCTCATGGATGACTCCAAAGCGCCTTCAACATGTAGGTACAAATCTTATCTGAAGCAGGGACTCTTCAAAGAGAAGAGAAAAGGATAGTTAACCTAAGGGTAACGCGTCGGGATTTAGTTTTGAAAATCTATTCTTATATATCACTGAGAGGAAGCAATTTGACAAAACTGTTTTTATGAGGAAAGTCCTTGAATCAACCCTCAGACTCCTTTAATGATAATAAAAAAATCAAACTGCAGGGAGAAAAAAAGGTGAAAATAACAAATCGGCACTGCTCTAATAAATATAGCATCGCATGGCACAAACGGTCGAAGTGATTAATGGAAAGGATGAGACCTCCCCTGGAATGCTCACCATTGGCTGGCTGACCATGAACGAGTTTCCATCCACATGGAGTAAGAAAAGTGCCCATATCACGGCAAACGTGCCCACATTCCAAAGCTGGGCGTGCAAAGCCATCATGGAGTGAGACGATTCGGGTCCTCAAGAGAAAGAAATTGCTTCCATTAATGATTATCTTTCCTATATCCCATCGGCTGCCAAGTCATGCACGGTTTTAAATCGTAGAATAAAGGAAATTTACGTCTTTTCCTTAGCATGTGTATCAGTGTATGTTTTCATATAATACACAACTATATACGCTAACATCCATGCGATTATAACATTTCAGCCACATTTTATGAATCAACGCCATCCCTGCTTCTGAAGCAAGGATTCGGAATCGAAGCATTTTTCGGCACTGCGTTCGAGCGCGTCTCGAGCACTTTGCTTACTTTTGCATTTCCAAACTCTGTTGCAAGAATTTCTTGTTACTTTTCATATTGCATTACCAGATGCTAAACATACTGTGGGAGTACATATATCAAAAGGAATGTAGCAAAATGTGTGCAGCTTCCATGAAGAAAGAACTGTTATTTTGGAAAATGAAATATTACAAATAGGGATTCGTAAGGTGAAGGAGTTTCGTTCATTTCAGAGAAGAGAGGAAAGAAATATCAATTAAAGAATTTATATTCAATCGCATAATTTAGTGCATAGGGTTTATTTTCCCCATATTCAACTCTCATATTGTGTGGACAGAAGGTGTAAGAAATATATATTTTACGGCATATACAGCAAAAAAAGAAAGAAAAAAACGACTTAGGATATCTGATGACCTTTTCCATCATAGCTGAACAGGGCATGAAGTATATCAAGAAAATTGTAAAGATGCTGAAATATAATGGATATTGAACAAAAGTGCATATTTAACCTCTAAGAAAGCGATTAAAACCGGCATGTGAAACCTTATGGATATACGTTAGAAATCTATGGGCCGACGCGTCAACTTTTGAAAAACTCTACTTTCTGCAATCTTTCGGTAAAATCCTGTGGTCGTTAAAGACCCCGTGGTCTTTAGACAAAACGTCCTTACCTAACTAACCTGACCGAGAAGTACTTATACAATCTGCCCTTATCATATAACTCCCCATGGTCGTGCACTCAGCCAGAAGGGACCGCACCCTGGATTCCCATCGCATTTACACAATATACCACTATATACCGAAAATACCGATCTTTTCTTAAGCTCTGTCGATTCCCTGCAATGTTTGGTATGCAATCACTTTTTTCGACATTCAGGTAACTTAATGGGTTCAGATATCAAACCGTGATGGTTACCAATGTCTATTCTTTTTTTCTTGGCCACTATATCGTTCTATGATTGCGCAGATTAAAAAAAGAGAAAGAGAAAGAAAGAAAGAAAAAATATATAAACATTTTTTAACTGTGGTAATCGGGGGTACCTGCGCCTGATAGTCGAGCAGGCCAACGACATTTATGAGGAGTTAATTACAAAGCGAATCATCCCTCTCTCTTATTTTCTCTCTCATTCTCTCTCTTTCTACCTCTACCTCTCTATCTGTGTGTGTGTGTGTGTGTGTGTGTGTGTGTGTGTGTGTGTGTGTGTGTGTGTGTGTGTGTGTGTGTGTGTGTGTGTGTATGTGTGTGTGTGGGTGTGTGTATATATATGTATAGGGCATTTCTACACAGATTAGTTGATTAGTATACATTAGTGTAAATTGTACAGACACGTTACGTGGCAGGTTTCAAGAAACATTGCGACCCAAACAAGGTAATTTTTCGCATTACAAAACCAAGGAAATACGAGAAGTCACAAATAAGAGTCTTCAATCATATTTCAAATTGTTTTCCACTACCCTTTGCTAACGTCTTGCAGACAGACAGCCTTATGCCTAACGGACTAAGTGTCCTTGAAGCGCCTATGTAGTTTGATGTGCCTTACTCCCACTAACAGTTTGAAACGCTTTAAGATGCACTTTGAACACCTCCTGTTAGATCTGTTGCAGCCGTGGGTCGCCAGTGCTTCAGAGTTTCCCCCGCTCGTGAAGCAGGGCCCATATAATGGGATTTACAGAATGACATAATTCTAACTGGCAACTCAGCACCCAAATTATTATAATTGTTCTCTTGTTTATGTGCTTTATTTGGTATTCATCTACTGATTTAACTCCAAATTATTGTTTTGCAAGTAATGACTGGAAAATACTTCATTAGAGTTATTGGTAAATTTGAAAATGACGCTCAAGACCGATTTCCGAGTGAAGAATGTTTTTTCTGAAAGCTATTGTCGTGTTTTGAATGGATCTGACATGAAACACAACACTTTGCAGCCTAGCGCACTGTAAAGTAGCGCTTCCCACTTGTTGATTAATGATTAGCAGGAATGTGTCCCAGCATGCTGTATTTTGAAATATGACAACAGAAAGTAAAGATCACTTCCTACAAGCATTTATCAATAATTACTGACAAGTACTGATATCTATGCCTATTAAATCCCATTTCAATTGATTTCCCTGCTTCAGTGATCATCAGAGTACGCATTTAATCTTGTTTTTCGATCCTACCCCATGACCGTAAACAAATTACAATATATATATATATATATATATATATATATATATATTGTTGTCAATTTCGTTTTAGAAAGTTAAATAAAACATGCACTCCAAATTTCCTATTCTTTCTGTACCTTGCAAGGGGAGTTGAAAACATCTGCATACACCGTGACGTCATTTATCTGCAGTTGATCAGTATCGCTGGACACCCGAATGACGATGTACCTGCCAGAACTGCCTCCACTCTTCATAAATCTGAGGCATTTTTGCTACTCATTTAAATGATTTTATTTTGTCAATTATATTTGTCTGAACAAGAAAATGATTCACGGATTATGAACTAAGTTTATCCAGAATCGCGGGTTGGGTGCATATGAAATGTACTATTGTTTTATATATGTATGTGTGTATGTGTGTGTGATGTGCGTGATGTGTGTGATGTGTGTGTGTGTGTGTGTGTGTGTGTGTGTGTGTGTGTGTGTGTGTGTGTGTGTGTGTGTGTGTGTGTTTATATCTATTGTGATACATGGTTTGTCAATGGCGTATTCGGGGGAAAGCTGTTCGGAAAAAAAGAGAAGTTAACTGTTATTTATGTGTCTGTGGTTATGTGGAAGCATGCAAGTATGCGTGCCCACTATTATGCAGTCCTTACTTACAAATTGTGTTGCACAGAGCCTTCTGCTGGTTTCCCTCGAGATATCTCTTCCAAGGAGCCCAGAGACGGGGGAGAAAGTCTCTGCCACTAAAAAATGGCTAAAGTGACAATCAGTGCTAAATTGATAAAAGCCAAAGGGCAAGATTATCAGGTGTGCCGCATCAAGGGACAGTATCACTTTCCCCATCATTCTCGATTCTTTAACACAATCAAGTGTAATGGAGGTTTGTTTCCGCACGAAATACAAAGTCTGCATAACAACGCTTACTGCAGGATCCTTTATCACTTAAGAAAAAAAAACAGCTCTAGCATCACTATGCTTAAGGCTGAAATGTATCAAATGCCTACTCATAAACTGGGAAAGCATCACGTATGAACTTGTGCGTCTGGATTCTAAAAGGCAGACCATTTCCCAAGATTTTTGGTTAAGGTTATGTAATTGTAAATGAGAATTTTGGATATGATTATGAGATTCTAGCTCATGGATGACTCCAAAGCGCCTTCAACATGTAGGTACAAATCTTATCTGAAGCAGGGACTCTTCAAAGAGAAGAGAAAAGGATAGTTAACCTAAGGGTAACGCGTCGGGATTTAGTTTTGAAAATCTATTCTTATATATCACTGAGAGGAAGCAATTTGACAAAACTGTTTTTATGAGGAAAGTCCTTGAATCAACCCTCAGACTCCTTGAATGACAATAAAAAAATCAAACTGCAGGGAGAAAAAAAGGTGAAAATAACAAATCGGCACTGCTCTAATAAATATAGCATCGCATGGTGTCGTGGACAGATACGCATTATTCGTAAACAACGCGAGGCAAAGCGGACGCACCATCCGGTCGCAACATCAGAAAATAGAACAATACGGCGAAGATGAGGGCGAAATCCAGAAGCTATGGTCAGATGAAAAGATGGTAAACAGGAAGATGACCCATGACGTCAAACTGAGCGCGTGGTTCACGCCATGACTAACAGAAGCTTCTAGAAGCCACGAATACGAAAACAACTAGTTGGAGGCGATCACTAGATATATCACAATATTCAAGTCGGGTATCAAGAAAATAACACGGAAGGCAGATAGACAAAAGTTAAAGTGATAAATACAGTGTTGAAAATTTGCTGGGACATAGGAAAGTCCTGACGCAGATAGTTTTCGAATAAGTGAAGAGAAATTATAATTACATTCATGATAACTGCTAAGGGCGTGACAGGAAGGGCCCCCATAGCGGGGATAAAAGACGGGTCGAGACAGACCAACGGAGGAGTAGGAGTAGGAGTAGGAGTTTGGAGTTGGTCTTGAAAGTCATCCCTGGTAGCACCTTGCAGCCATGTCACTTTGGTGGCATTTGTGGGTAAGCCCTATTGAAGCAATTTAAGTGTTTCTTGTCTAAGGGGGAACATGGTGGACGGGAATGTGCTATGGAAAATGTGTATTAAGTAGTTTATAAGTATTTCTTGATTGATGTATGACTATATAAAGGACCAAGAATTGTATTTGACCAAGTTCAGTTTAGAAGTAATAATTATATAATGGAATAATCATAGATTTGATTGTCAAGTTTGAAGAATGATATAATTGAAGACATATAGATTTGAATTCTAAGTGTACTGATATATTGAGTTAGCATAGAGAATAAGGAATTAATGATTTACTTTTACGAGATCTCAGCTCTACGGAAGTGTGACTTAACAGTGATGATGATTGTTAATTTCCGGTAGAGCGTAAGAATAAGTTTGTGTTTTTTATGTAATCATTAAGTATTTCCTAGAATAAGTTTGCTTGAGTTAATTGCGGCTTAGCAATATTAATTCAGTATTATGATTGCTTGATTAAGCACAAGACATTTTATGTCCATTTTCAGAATGTACTCACTTACTTTTGATGGAGATAATCTCGAGTTTAAGTTAGTAATTGTGTAAAGACATTAACTTAGTATTTCAAATTGCTTGGTATAAGTAATTCATCTTGCCTAAATATAATTCTCACTATTTTCTGTATTTCAATTTGCTTACAAATATTTTTATGATTTCAATCATTGTATTAACTGCTTACATCTATTTTAAGCATTGACATTGGTTAATTAATAACAGCTTGCTTAAATTTATATTGTGTAGTTGTATGTTAACAATTAGAGTAAAGTGGCAAGTTATTTGTTAAAGTTAAAAGATGGATATTTAATATGGTATAATTATTGTATTGAATTATAATGAACTCAGATGTTATATTATTGACATATAAATTTATGTGATTGACTTTACATGTTTACTATATATAATACTTTACAGTTAATAAATTAGTTGTAAATTCTCTAATAAGTTGTGAATTTTCCTTTGCATTTGTCTAAACAAATTAATACAAGTTGAAAGAGTAAGATCTGTGAGAGAAATATGACTAGTATGAACTATTAAGATTATATCAGATATTGAGGAGATAATATATTATGTTGATGCAAAGAGGCAACAACAATGGCACAAACGGTCGAAGTGATTAATGGAAAGGATGAGACCTCCCCTGGAATGCTCACCATTGGCTGGCTGACCATGAACGAGTTTCCATCCACATGGAGTAAGAAAAGTGCCCATATCACGGCAAACGTGCCCACATTCCAAAGCTGGGCGTGCAAAGCCATCATGGAGTGAGACGCTTCGGGTCCTCAAGAGAAAGAAATTGCTTCCATTAATGATTATCTTTCCTATATCCCATCGGCTGCCAAGTCATGCACGGTTTTAAATCGTAGAATAAAGGAAATTTACGTCTTTTCCTTAGCATGTGTATCAGTGTATGTTTTCATATAATACACAACTATATACGCTAACATCCATGCAATTATAACATTTCAGCCACATTTTATGAATCAACGCCATCCCTGCTTCTGAAGCAAGGATTCGGAATCGAAGCATTTTTCGGCACTGCGTTCGAGCGCGTCTCGAGCACTTTGCTTACTTTTGCATTTCCAAACTCTGTTGCAAGAATTTCTTGTTACTTTTCATATTGCATTACCAGATGCTAAACATACTGTGGGAGTACATATATCAAAAGGAATGTAGCAAAATGTGTGCAGCTTCCATGAAGAAAGAACTGTTATTTTGGAAAATGAAATATTACAAATAGGGATTCGTAAGGTGAAGGAGTTTCGTTCATTTCAGAGAAGAGAGGAAAGAAATATCAATTAAAGAATTTATATTCAATCGCATAATTTAGTGCATAGGGTTTATTTTCCCCATATTCAACTCTCATATTGTGTGGACAGAAGGTGTAAGAAATATATATTTTACGGCATATACAGCAAAAAAAGAAAGAAAAAACGACTTAGGATATCTGATGACCTTTTCCATCATAGCTGAACAGGGCATGAAGTATATCAAGAAAATTGTAAAGATGCTGAAATATAATGGATATTGAACAAAAGTGCATATTTAACCTCTAAGAAAGCGATTAAAACCGGCATGTGAAACCTTATGGATATACGTTAGAAATCTATGGGCCGACGCGTCAACTTTTGAAAAACTCTACTTTCTGCAATCTTTCGGTAAAATCCTGTGGTCGTTAAAGACCCCGTGGTCTTTAGACAAAACGTCCTTACCTAACTAACCTGACCGAGAAGTACTTATACAATCTGCCCTTATCATATAACTCCCCATGGTCGTGCACTCAGCCAGAAGGGACCGCACCCTGGATTCCCATCGTATTTACACAATATACCACTATATACCGAAAATACCGATCTTTTCTTAAGCTCTGTCGATTCCCTGCAATGTTTGGTATGCAATCACTTTTTTCGACATTCAGGTAACTTAATGGGTTCAGATATCAAACCGTGATGGTTACCAATGTCTATTCTTTTTTTCGTGGCCACTATATCGTTCTATGATTGCGCAGATTAAAAAAAGAGAAAGAGAAAGAAAGAAAGAAAAAATATATAAACATTTTTTAACTGTGGTAATCGGGGGTACCTGCGCCTGATAGTCGAGCAGGCCAACGACATTTATGAGGAGTTAATTACAAAGCGAATCATCCCTCTCTCTTATTTTCTCTCTCATTCTCTCTCTTTCTACCTCTACCTCTCTATCTGTGTGTGTGTGTGTGTGTGTGTGTGTGTGTGTGTGTGTGTGTGTGTGTGTGTGTGTGTGTTTGTGTGTGTGTGTGTATGTGTGTGTGTGGGTGTGTGTAATATAGTATATATATATCTTATATATATATATATATATATATATATATATATATATATATATATATATATATATATATATGTATGTATATATATGTGTGTGTGTGTGTGTGTGTGTGTGTGTGTGTGTGTGTGTGTG
>NC_051399.1:48310575-48320575 GCF_015228065.2 Penaeus monodon
GAGAGGGGCACGTTGGAGCTCGATGTAATTCCACGTTATCACCTTTATTTCCATGTGTTATTATTGTATTTTTTTCCATTGTAAAGTGACGTCGGCGACCATGACAGTGCGACCTGCCACTTGGCTCCGATCTCTACACCCGTTCACTTCCTTCCCCATGAGTGATTTTGATGCATGAACTTGTTGACACAATCTTACTCGGACACAAACAGCGTCTTCACGACTCGATCAGGTCATTCATGCCTCAGGTCATGGGTATAAGCCCATACCGAATGCATTAAATCTGAAGAGCTTATCTGTTCGTAGACGCAGGCCCATACCGAGTGCCCGATCTCTATTCTATAGTACATGCTCAGGAAATCTTTGATCAACAGAAATATTGTGCATTATTTTGTATATGCTTAAGGAAGAAGGCTGATTCTCCTTCTTCAGGAAATCCTTTTTATTTTATTTTTGTTTAGTTTTGTCTATTTGTACTTGTACAAATAGACAAATACAAATAGTTTGTACAGTGCACAAACTTATATATTTTATTTAAACCTCGACAGACCCAAACTTAAAAGACTTAGAAAAAAGAACAAAGGGGTGAACAGAACTACTATAAGACTACACGAAATCCCCGGGCAGCAATAATAACATAACTGCAGACTATATTGGTATTGTGTGTATGGACGCTGTCACTCTCTTGATAATTGTTTTTTTCTTAGATTTGAATTGACCTAAAATAAGCGTATGTGACGTTTAGATATGTAAACATGCATTTTGACAATCAAATCGATAAGTCCTCATATTCACACTCAGTCTTAAAGATAATCAAGATTGTTCTCACTCACACGCACCCTTAAGGTTTGCTCACACGCACACGCACACGTACATGTTCACGTTCACTCAGATGCAACGGCATGTATACACTTACTAGTACACACATATACACCTACGCGTACAAGTACAAGAACTCATATTTCGCAGATGTAAAAGGATTTAGAATCGTGAAGGAATTGTTAAATATATATATATATATATATATATATATATATATATATATATATATATAAATGGTATATATATATATTATGTATTTATATATGTATATATTATATATTATATATACATATATATCACACACACACACACACACACACACACACACACACACACACACACACACACACACACACACACACACACACACACACACACACATATATATATATATATATATATATATTCATATATATACTGTATATGTATGCATATATCAAATATGATACGTCTTTTCACTCGGAGGTAACATAATAAGACAATTTTCCAAAAAGACCAAAAAACAGGCGCCACTTAACATTATTTTATTTTCCTTCATGTTAAACGATATATTCTATTCTCATATGAAAATATATTTGGACATCAAGCGCCGCGTCGTTTGCCAAGATGAATGATCGGCCATGAATTTCTTCCTGACCAAGAACACTCAATATACATCGTCGACTTATGACTTCGAAAACGATATCGAGAACTTAATCATCAATGTATCTTTTTATTATTTAAATTCATTTATCAAAAAACATGACTTGGTATTAGTGTAGCGCCACTTTCACCCCAGTGTATTATCCGGAACGCCGTATTCAAAGGTAAAAAGGGTACTCCAGAATTCACACTTTTATGTTTATGGCGAGCTACGAGACACATATCACTCGTGCGGTAAACGCCGAGACATCTTAAAAGAAACAACGCTAGCAGAAGTTTAAACTTGGCATCATAAGAAATGTATTCACGGTCGCCCGAGGAACCAGGAACAGCTATCAATATCAAGAGAGACATCAGGCCAAAGAAGTCAGATTCCCGCGTGACTTCACTTCCTTCCCAGAGCTTAGAGCGAAAGGTGATCCTCGTCTTGAGAAGCAGGTATGTCTCGGAAAATCATCTGCTTCTGTTCCTTTTTTATGTGAGTTTCTACCACAATATCTTTGTTATAATTACATTATAATTTTCTTTATAATCGTTATCATCAATGTCTTTATTCCTAATATCATATTATTGTTATGATAATAACTGTTGTTATTATGATTGTTGTTATCGGAATCACTACCCCCCTTATTAAAATTATCGTTGTCATTACTATAATCATTATCATCTTTACCATTATTATGTTTATCATCATCGTTATTGTTGTTATTAATTATCATTATCATTATTTATCATTTTTATCATTGTTATGAATATCATCATTATGACTGTTATAAAATTTATTATTATTATTATTACTATTATCATAATTGTTATTATTATCATTATCATTATCATTATCACTATCATTATTATTATTATTATCATTATTATTATTATTATTATCACCATCATTATCCTTGTTATCATTATTATTATCATCATCATCCTTGTTATTACCATTATTATTATAATTATCATTATTATTTTCATTAATAATAATAACAATAATAATAATGATAAAGATAATAATTAATAATAATAATAATAATAATAATAATAAGGATAACAACAATAGTAATGATAATAATGATAATAATAAAAATATAAAGATAATAATGATAACTATTATCTTTATTATCATCATTATTATCCTCCTTATCATCAATGGCATTATTATCACGATTATAACCGTGATGATAGCAACAATATTAATGTTACACAGTGTAACACAATTTTTGTTCCAGGGTTCTAAGTGTCATTTCCTAGTTAGTTATATCCCATTATCAAAAAAAAAAAAGAAAGAAAAAGAAAAAGAAAAAGAAAAAATCTAAAGTTTGGGTTTGTGATCAGATCCTTGATATTTCGAAATTTTCCTTTTTTTCCAAGGGAAAAAATGCATTTCAGAAATCTATCAATTCATAAGATTTTAAAGAATATACAGAGTGAGTATTTATTTCATGACTTAATCTTTGTAAAAACAAACAAATATAAATAAATTAAAAGATATCAAACAATTTGAATGTTCCAGAAATGAATGAATTTCAGAATTTCTAAATATTTATATTTTTTTCAAGTAAAAAAAAAATCTTGTAACAAACAATAAAATTAGATCAAGCCAGTATGTCTTAATATTATAACACAAGTTATCAAAACTAATAAATAAAAACAAATTAATCTTTTGAACAATGTGACCCTAATTTAATAGTGATATTAATCAATTAGGTTCTATACCATTTATTTGCCCGACTCTGGTGTCCAAGCAAATTTAAAATATTCAAAGAGTTAAGTTATAAAACCAACTTCAACAACAGCAAGCATCAGAAATGACTGGACTTCCTGGCTTTGCGGTTGTAGTCCAGGTCGCAGTCCCTCACCAGCCCCTAGATATAGCCTCCCATCATGTTCTCCTTGTAGTGGCCTTGGTGCCTCCGCTCCATCTCCTTCACATCATGGTGGAATCGCTCTCCTTGTACTTCTGAGTAATCGCCCATTTTATCCTTGATTTTGTCTGGGCGGACATCCAACGTGTGAGGCTGAAGCGGCATTCTGCATCCCCTGGCGCCAAAAGCCTTTATCAGGTCTTGTTCCCGCTGTTGGTAGTTTTCAGCCCCGTGGTTTCCCAGGAAGCCCTTTCAGAACTGCTATGAGACAGTTCCATGCTGCTTCCTCAGTCCTGGAGAGCTTCTTGGAGAACTCGGCAGACACAGGCACCATTAGCTGAAGTTCAACAAAAATGCCACCACTGATTTTGGCCTCAGATAACTTGGGGAAGAACTTGAGGAGGTTCATAAAGGAGGCTGATTGTCTGCTGAGAGCTTTCACAAACTACTTCGTCAACCCTAGCTTACTGTGTAGCGGCGGCATGAGCACAATCCGGGGATCCACCCTGGCTTCAATGTTAAACGAGTATATATATGTATAAAATAAGCACTATTTGTGACATTTATGAATCATTGCTTTAAGTTTTAGAAACCCAAACTTCAAACTGTTTAATAGCATTTCTTAGATTTTATTTGGGACCTAAAAGAAATGTTACATGTTATCATCCTATTTATCACTGTCACTATTATTGTCAAAATCATTATCATCATTAACATCGTCATTATTAATGTCAGTGTCACTATCCTTACCATCATATTAACGTCATCATCTTCATTGTTTTTTGTTATTATTATCATAATTATAATAATCATTATTATCATCAGCATTATTATCATTATTATTACTGTTATTATTATTCAAATTGTTTTCTTTATTATCATTATCATTATTATTGTCATTATTATTTCTATTTCATTATCCTTATCTTTATAGTTATCACTACTGTTATCATTATCATTATTATCATCATCATCATCATCATCATCATTATAATCATCAGCAGCATCGTCACCATCATCATCATTATAATTATTATCATTACTTCATGAGGAATATATACGAATCATGTTTAAAGTGCGTATTCATCATGAAGGGATAATAAACCTCTTCATGACAATGCCAGTATCCAAGGTGCCAACTTAGATATTTGGTTCATTAGGTCAAAGACACCTACCATGGCCTCGTCATACTTAGGGGGTGGGGTGGAGGGGGTGACCGGGTGGGGAATAGGCCCAATAAAAATGCAATACGTAAATTTAGAAGAAAGAAAAAAAAAGAAAAAAAAATGCATATTTTGAGATTTGCCAACTGATGATAATTATTTTTAAATTTCAAGCAATTGATATTGATGTGTCGCAGTTAGTTTGCTTGCTGTTAAAAGTAGCCCCCAGTACATCAGTATCCTGAACTCTCAAGATAAAAAAGTCTACACCCATTTGTTATGACGTTGTGTTCAAGTAAAGTTCAAGGTTTTTTTCACTGTAGCTATACAACAATATAAAACTCTTATCCTCCAATTAGTTATTACTATTATTATTATTATCATTATTATCATTATTATTATTATATATTATTATTATTATCATTATTATTATCATTATCATTATCACTGTTATTATTATTATTATTATTATTATTATTATTATTATTATTATTATTATTATTATTATTATTGTTATTATTATTATGATTGCCAATTCTCTTACAGTTCTCGATCCTTTTAGATCTACGAAATATGATTTCATGTGCTTGTACGTTTATATATATATATATATATATATATATATATATATATATATACTATATATATATATATATATATATATATATATATATATATTATATATATATATATATATATATATATATATATATATATATATATATATATATATATATATATATATATATATATAACACACACACACACACACACACACACACATATATATATATATATATATATATATATATATATATATATATATATATATATATGTGTGTGTGTGTGTGTGTGTGTGTGTGTGTGTGTGTGTGTGTGTGTGTGTGTGTGTGTGTAGATAGTGTTTATATCCGTTTGCGAGAACGAGCGCATGTATGAGTGCGTGTCTGTGTGCGTGTGCGTGTAAGAGAGCAAGCCTTAAGTGTGCGTGCGAGAGAGGACAAATTTGGTCATCTTAGGCCTAAGTGAGTATATCAGAGGACTTATCGAAATAACCGTCAGAATGCATGTTTACATAGTTTGTGTAACATACGTCACATACACTAATTTTAAGTCAATTCCGATCCCTAAGATAAATAATAAAAACAAAAATAATGAATATTCATGAAAATAGCAAACAAATCTTTTCCTTTTTCGTATTTTCAGTTATTAAAAAAGCAATACATCAAAAGGGCCTTCGACATATTCGTGTATTTTCTTGCTCTTCCCTTCATTTTATTTACATCACGGAAGAGGCTTTTCCTCCGCTGTAAGTCTGACAGAGTAAAAGGCGAGTCATTTCCTGCGGACTTTCTGCATCGTCCATATTTCGCCTTATAATGTCACCCTCATATAAGTTTCGTAAATCACTAGGCTTTGAAGATGAAAAGGCGCACAGACACACAGGCAAACACACACACACACACATGCAAACACACATAGATAGAGAGACACAGATAGAGGTAGAGACAGAAAGACAGAGAGAGAAAGAGAGAGAGAGAGAGAGAGAGAGAGAGAGAGAGAGAGAGAGAGAGAGAGAGAGAGAGAGAGAGAGAGAGAGAGAGAGAGAAAGAGAAAATAAGAATGAGATAGAGAGAAAAAATGGAAAGGGATGATTCGCGTTGTAATTAACTCCGCATAAATGTCGTTGGCCTGCTCTCGTATTAGACGTAGGTAACCCCATGAGACTCCATTCCTTGGACAAACGCCAGTGTTTCACTTAGTGTTACGTCACTTCTGGGTCATTCATAGAACGATATAGTGGCTGCAAAGAAAGAAGAAACAGTAACCAGCACTTTTTGATATCTGAACCCATTAAGTTACCTGAATGTCGAAAAAAAGTGATGGCAGACCAATCATTGTAGAAAATCGAGAGATTAAGAAAAGATCGGTATTTTCGGAATACATTGGTATATTGTGTAAATAAGATGGGGATGCAGGGTGCGGTTCCCTCTGGCTGGGTGCACGAACATTGGGAATTATATGGTAAAAGGAGAGTGTATAAATACTACTGGGTTAGGTGAGATATTAGGTTAGGACGTTTTGTCTAAAGACCACGGGGTCTTTAACTACCACAGGATTTTACCGAAAGATTGGTGGGGTGAAAGTAGATTTTTCCAAAAGTTGACGCGTCGGCCCATAGATTTTCAAAGACGGCGAGTATATGTATAGGGCTTTACCTGCCGATTTTAATCGTTTTCTAAGGTTTTTATTAAGCATTTTTCTTTTGTATCCATTCTGTTTCAGCATGTTTTACAATTTTCCTGATATACTCTTCTGCTATCAGGGAAAAGGTCATCAGATATCCTTAACGATTAATTTGCACAAAGAACAACGCCCAGAATTGTTTAAATCGGCGAATTTCCTGAAAAAAAGAAAATTATTTCGAAATCGAGCTACTATCTCGTTCTACATATTGAATATCAAAGTCCGTTATTTTATATATATATATATATATATATATATATATATATATATAATTTTATTTATTAATCATCATTATTATTATTATTACTAGAGTTGAATATATGAAAAATATAGACCCTATGCACTAAATTATTTGATTGAATATAAATTCTTCACTTCATATTTCTTTCCTCTATTCTCTGAAATGAACGAAACTCCCTCACCTTACGAATCCCTATTTGTAATATATTATTTCCCAAATTGACAGTTCTTTCTTCATGGAAGCTGCACACTTATTGCTACTTTATTTTTTATATATGTACTCTCACAGCATGTTTAGCATCTGGTAATACAATATGAAAAGGACACGAAATTCTTACAACAGAGTTTGGAAATGCAAAAGTAAGCAAAGTGCTCGAAGCGCTCGAACGCAGTGCCGAAAAATGCTTCGATTCCGAATCCTTGCTTCAGAAGCAGGGATGGCGTCGATTCATAAAATATCGCTGAAATGTTATAATCGCATGGATGTTAGCGTATATAATTGTGTATTATATTATGAAAACGTACGTTGAGACACATACTAAAGAAAGACGTAAATTTCCTTTATTCTACGATTTAAAACAGTGCATGACTTGTCAGCCGATGGGATATGGGAAAGATAATAATCATTAATGGAAGCAATTTCTTTCTCTTGAAGACCCGAATCGTCTCACTCCATGATGGCTTTGCACGCCCAGCTTTGGAATGTGGGCACGTTTGCCGTGATATGGGCACTTTTCTTACTCCATGTGGATGGAAACTCGTTCATGGTCAGCCAGCCAATGGTGAGCATTCCAGGGGAAGTCTCATCCTTTCCATTAGTCACTTCGACCGTTTGTGCCATGCGGTGCCATCAACTCCATGGAGTTGGTTACATTTATAAGAGTGAGTATTGCCGACTTGTTATTTTCACTTTTTTTCTCCCTGCAGTGTACAAAATCAAACTGGGTCGTGTTGAAAAGTTTGAAGAATCCTGATTTGTAGGAAAGATTTTTTATGCTAGTGACCAGTAATTACTGATGACTATAGGCTCCATCCTTGACGAAGAGATACTCAGGAAAAGTGCAGGACCTTTCATAAGAGAGCCGCTGTATATACTAGATAGACATCGACTACAGACTCATCATTCAAGGAATCTAAATGATGATGCAAAGACTTTCCCCATTAAAACAGTTATATCAAGTTGCTTTCTCTCAGTAATATATAAGAATAGATTTTCAGAGGCGCTGAATTTCCGACGTATTACCCTTAGGTTAACAATCATTTTCTCTTCTCTTCGAAGAGTCCCTGCTTCAGATGAGATTCGTACCTACATGTTGAAGGCGCTTTGGGGTCCTCCGAGGGTTAGAATCCCATAATTATATCCAAAATTCTTATTTACAATCACATAACCTTAACCAAAAGTCTTAGAAAATGGTTTGCTTGTTAGAATCCAGGCGCACAAGTTCATACAGTATGTTTTCTCAGTTTGTGAGTGTGAATTTGTTACTTTTCAGCCTTAAGCATAGTGATGCCAGAACTGTGTTGTGTTTTTCTCAAGTGATAAAGGATGCTGCAGTAAGCGTTTTTATGCAGACTTCGTATTTTGTGGAGAAACAAGCCTCCATTACATTTGATTGTGTTAAAGAATGGAGAAGGATGGGAAAAATGATACTATCCCTTGATGCGGCATAACTGATAATCTTGCCCCTTGGCTTATATCTATTTAGCACTGATTGTCACTTTAGCCTTTTTAGTGGCAGTCAGGTTATATCCAGGTGTCCTGTAATGCCACACATTCTTTACAATGTACTCCACTTCTGTTTTTAAATTATAAATATGGATTATTAATTATTAAGTTAATCTGCTTTTATAACAGTACTTAATCCTTTTCGCGTCAGATGGTACCTGCGACGTCTATGGGCCTAATCAAGTAGATTCCAGTAGAGGTGGGCGCATCTTCCAGAGGCTTTCTCTTCCGTCTCTGGGCTCCTTGGAAGAGATATCTCGAGGGAAACCAACAGAAGGCTCTGTGCAATACGGATCGTAAGTAAGGTCTGCATAATAGTAAACACACACACTTGCATTCATCCACATAACCACAGTCATATAAATAACGGTTAACCTCCCCTTTTGTCCAAACAGCCTTGCTCCCGAAAACGCCATTGACGACTCGAACACAACTATGTATCACAGCGCCAATGATATTGCCCGTGCATGGTGGATGGTGGATCTGCTGCAGCACTGGAAGGTGTACACAGTTGAGATCTTACCCAGATACGGTTACCTACCAGCTGTTGGGAGATTCCACGACGTAGAGGTTTGTGAAATTAAATCTTTCTTAGACACTGGCATATCTGTACATATGCTGATTTTGTATTTAATAGTAATATTCTCAGACAGTCACGGAACTTTTGCATCGTTTTTTCTTGCTAAGGATCTCAATTTGGTTTTCACCATGCACATACACCACTGTGTATAATCCGTTTGAGATGCTAAATGCCTTCGGATATTTGCGTAAATTGGCTTACTGTGATACATGTAAATAAAAATACTTTCCTTTAGGTTTACAAAATCACATGATATTTTCAATATAAAGTGTTAAATGCAGAGTGTAATACTAGAAAACACATTGATAAAATTTAAGAAACGGTGGAAAATATAAGAAAAGATATACCATGAGTTGTACTGAAGTGTGCATTTTACTTATAAGACTGTCTCGGCACTTATAAGCTGTTGTAGATAGACAGATGGACGCTTTTCCTATAGCTGGTTCTGAGATCGGCTTTCCCAATGGTTAACAATAGATAAACGGCAGAAGCAACGATGCCAATGGTTCCATCATTATTTGCAAATAGATTAACTGCACTTCAACCCATCTGTACCCTACTATATAGATTAATATAGTTTTAAAAGACTCATCATTGACCTGCTTTGATAGAATGGAAGAAATTGATGTAATTACATTGCCTTTGACTCGTACTATGTTTATTAAATAAATAAACAAATTGTCTCCTACATCCGTCTATATGTCATGTATTATTTTGA
>NC_051399.1:48330575-48337458 GCF_015228065.2 Penaeus monodon
GGAATTTCAACAGCCAGAACCTTAGTCAAATTTGAATTAAGATCTTCTACAAGATTCCTCATTCTCCTATCACAGGATCGACTATCCCAGAATCCTTTGTAGTCTCAAGCAGTAAATCAGATTCATATAGTCCTGGTGTAATGAAAGAGGTGTTTCTCCACTCTCAGCATACTGGGGACTCCAGAGGTGAAGACCTGAAAGCCCTGTACAGATTCTGAGAGCTTCATTATGAAGAGAGTCCAACATCCACAGAACAGTGAGAGTTGCACATCCATAGTCAAGTTTACTACGAATAAGTGCTCGATGAAGCCGCAGAAGCATTGTGCAGTCTTTACCCCAAGATAGACGTGAAAGAACCCGCAAAATAGTAAGCACTATTGTAGCCTTCACTTTTAACTGTTTGATGTGAGGCACCCATGTAAGCCTAGAGTCAAACATTAGACCCAAGTACTTCACCTCGTGGACAAATTGCAGTGGGTTTGCGCCTAAATAGAGGGAAGGATGGAACTTTCCTCGTTTGTGAAAATGTATAGCCATGGTCTTACTTGGAGAAAATTTGAACCCATGATATGTTGCCCACTGTACAACCTGATTTATTGTAGTCTGCACATCTTGTAAGCTGCCTCCTGAGCAGTACAATGTAAAGTCATCCACATACAGATTTAACGAGACAGCATTTGGAACGACATTTACAATGTCACTTATAGTAATGGCAAACAGGGTCACACTTAAGACACTCCCTTGTGGGACCCCTTCCAGCTGATCTTCCAGGTTAGAGAAACTGTTTTCAACCCGAACTCTAAACTTCCTGTCAGCAAGGAAGCTTTTTATGAAGGTCGGTGATGCTCCTCTTAAACCAATGTCATACAGCTTCATGAGTATACCATGCTTCCAAGTAGTATCATAAGCTTTTTCAAGGTCAAAAAAGAGTAATAACATGTGACATTGCTGTGCAAAGGAATTGTATAGCAGATACCATCCTCACAAGTGCATCTGTGGTCGATCTCACTTTTCTAAACCCATATTGATATGGGGGTCAGCACATTTTTCTTTTCTAGCAATCATATCAACCTGAAGTTTACCATTTTCTCCATCAGCTTGCAGATGCAGCTGGTGAGAAAAATTGGTCTGTAAATCCCTGGTACGGAAGCATCCTTACCAAGTTTAGGGACAGGAATGATTATAGCCCCTTTCCATGTGGATGGCACAGTGCCCTCCCTATAGATCCTATTGAATTAATCCAAAACGAACTACTGGGAGCTCTCCGGTAAGTGAGATATCATTTGGTATGGAATATCGTCAATTCCTGGGGCAGTATTACGGCTGAGCTGCAAAGCAGAGTCCATCTCCTTGTACAAAAATGGCAAGTTGTATGGAAGTTCTGCTGCATTGCTACTAAAGAATGACATTGGGTGTCATTCCTGTTCAGCCTGAAGAGTGGAAAATCAGGCAGTGTTAGATGCTCCAGAGGAGATCTCTGCCATGGAATTAGCTAGCTCATTTGCAACATCTCTTTTGTCTGTGAGGATTATGCCATCTATTTTCAAAGCAGGTGATGACATGGGTGTGCTCTTTCCAGCAATCTTATGCACCTTGTCCCATACCCATGCTAAGGGAGTCCCAGAGTTAATCGAGGAGACATAATGAGACATACTCCATGACGTCCGTCTATCCTCCTTTAGCACTTGCCTAGCCTTGTTTTTTTTTTGTTTTTTTTTATTTTTTTTTATTTTTTATCTATTATTTATTTATTTATTTATTTTTTTATAATGAATCAAGGTTACATCGCTTAATGCAGCTTTTTTGCTCTGACAGCTTGTTGGCATTCATCAGACCACCATGTTACCAGAGGTTGACGGTACTGCCTGCTACTTTTAGGGATGGAGGCTTCTGCTGCAAGATGAATTCATGATGTAAAGTGATTAACAGCATCTTGAACACACTGGAAATCATTCACAGATCATTACTACAGTAGATCTAAAAAGACTCTAGTCCACATGTTCAAGTCGTCATCTCTGCACTCCATTGACTGGAATACCATTCACCTCCTGCAAAAGTATTGGAAAGTGGTCGCTTCTATGCAAGTCTTCCATAACCTGCCAAGTGAAATTTAACTGTGAATCAGGTGGACCAGTTGACAGGTCAATTTTGGAGAATGTCCCAGTTTGAATTTGGATATGTGTGGGAGTGTCACTGTTCAGTAAAACTGCATCTACCCTTGAGAACTAGACTTCAAGGCCCTTCCTCGAAGGTTGCACAAAATGTCTCCCCAGAGGTGATGCCGACCATTGAAATCTCCCAAGAGTAGAATGGATGTGGAAACTACCCAAGTAGCTTTTCCAAATCAGCTATGTTGAGATTATGTGGAGGAAGATAGATGGAGGCAACAGTGTAAGGTCCATCAGGCCTATTGTCACAGCCTTCACCTGCAATCCTCCATGAGGTCCATCATCAAAGGTCCCATGATGGGCTTGAATATGGAATTCTCCCAGAGAAATCGAACAATTTTCCTTGGTCATAATCTCTTGTAGGCATACGCAAAATGGGTTACATGAAGCTATCAGATGTTGCAGTTCTTCCCATTTTGCACAGTTCCCTGACAGTTCCATTGGATTAGGGTATCCAGTTCTTCAAACTACCTCTTCATAAGGTGTTTGGCAGCACCTGTGGTTAAGGCCTGCCCCACACCTTTAGGCTGTCCCTTTCCAGGATCTTGGGAGTACCTTTTGAGGGTTGTTTACCTGTGGAACTAGTTTCAACAGGCTTCCTTTGGACAGGTTCAGGATTTCTTTGCTTGGGCAAAGGACGGACCTGAGCCTTTGTTCAGGAGCATTCTGTCTAGCAGCGGAGGCCCCTGTGGATGTGGTGGCAGCTGGAGCTGTCACCGTTGAGGCCTTTGGAGCCCTGCCTGATGGCTCCAAAGACCCCACTCTGAGAGGAGTCTTTTGAACAGGTTCAGGATTCCTTTGCCTGGGCAAAGGGCATACTCAAGCCTTTGCTTCAGGGGGCATTCTGCCTAACAGCAGAGGCCCCTGTGGATATGGTGGCAGCTGGAGCTCACCAAATGAGGCCTCTGGAGCCTTGACTGATGGCTCCAAAGACTTACTTTGGGAGGAGGAGTCTCCTCAATAGACCCCTCACTCCTACTCCATTTCTGGTGGAACAACTCACCAGAGGCAGTTTCAGCATTTGAGGACTGAGGTTTAAAGGTAGTGGCAGAATGTGTGGTGTAAAAAGTATTAGAGGGCAAGGGATGACAGGAATTAGGACGGGCTAGAACTGAAGCAAAGGACTTACCTGACTGTGCATATAGCACACAGGCACATCACTTTGCCTCTGGAAAACTAACTTTCTCCTTGCTCCTTATTACCAATACTTCCTTTTAACATTTGTGTGCTTTATATTGATTTGAAGAAGCTTAATGAACTTCTTTGTAGTGGTAGCAGCATATTGGACCTGGACAGTTGTCATCTCCTTGATGACCTGTTGTACCACACTTCACACACACTCTTGGCTGTCCATTTTCCTTAAAACAGCAAGAGTTGGCTCCATGGCCGTAACCCTGGCAGTGGAAGCACCGCATAGGGTTGGGCACATATGACTTTACCTTGAGGTGGTACCATGCCAACTTAACTAATTCTGGAAGGACTAATGAATCGAAAGTTAGAAGGAGATCCATGATCGATACAACATCAATGGTTGTCACTACTAGGTAGTTACTATATGAGATTGAGGAGGACTTTTCTCTTTACCCGGTTTGGGAGCCCGGGAACCATTATGATTCCCATTCTTGCCCTTTGGAAGCTGGAAAAAAATTGTCAGGGAGAGAGCTAGTTCTTTGTAAATTTGTAGAAATCATACAAATTAGAATTCTTCATTTCCTCACCCCCACCCATGGAGTTCAATGAGGGAAAGCTATAGTTGGAGCTTAAAATCTCCCAACAGCCACAGGTCTAGTGAGGAAATATACACAGCCACTATTACAGTACTGATGGCAATCATGGGATCTATGGGCTACTGACTGAACAGTGCCTCCTTGACCCCAGCCATATTTGAATAGGTGATTGATTTGACCAGGCCTTGATCAAGCCACCCTTCTAACCAGAACAGAGGACCAAAGGGGTGTGTTGCTAGCTGCAGGGCCCAGCGTGCAGTATCACTTAACCTCCAGGACTCCTGCACCATCCCTCCTATAGGCCTTGGTGCACCAGAAAGCCATTTTGCCTCATCCCTTACTGGTGACCCCTCCAGTATGGGTAGCCCTCTGGTCTGGCCCACCAGATCATTAGGACCACAAGCCCCCTTACCGCGGCAAGGCGGCTCCCGTTAGTTGGCAATACCACCCTTGCCTGATTGGATGCCCCTCCTAATCAACCACTGTTCGGCGCGCTGACACTTTTGACACGGCGGTGACTTCCCCTACGACATCTGTGTTTGACTTCTCAAAGCGATATGTCGTTTTCTTGCCGTGAGATCGGGCTCGAGCCAGTAGCCAGAGCCCAGGCCTTTTTACGAATGTCGCGGCGAGGAATTCAACTCTTGATCATGGGGGTCGGAATTCAGTGTTCTAACCACTGGACCATCGCGGCAATCATATATATATATATATATATATATATATATATATATATATATATAATATATATATATATATATATATATATGTATATATATATGTATATATATATATATATATATATATATATATATATATTATATATATATAATATTCTCACTCACACACACACACACACACACACACACACACACACACACACATATATATATATATATATATATATATACTCACACACACACATATATGTATATACATATATACATAAATATACACATGTATATTTTAATTAATTTATATATCATACCTTATATTAAAAACCCACAAACCACACATTAGTATACATACATTTGTATAAAATTAATATATATAATTATAATATAATATATATATATATTTAAAATAAATAATTTATAATACATATAGTATATATATTATAATATATATATATATATATATATATTTATACATATATTATAGAATATTACACCACACACATAATTATATATTATATATATATATATAAAATATAATTATATATTATTTTAAAATGTGTGTGTGTGTGTGTTGTGTGTGTGTGTGTGTGTGAAATTTTATGTATGTATGTATGATGTGTGTGTGTGTTGTGCACACACCCAACACATACGTCACGCACACTCACACGCACACACACACACACACACACAACCACAAATATATGCGCCATACCACACCACACAATTATATTAAATAATTTTAAAATATTATATTTTATATTTTAATAATATATTAGTTTTGTGTGTGGGTGTGGGTGTGTGTGTGTGTGGTGTGGGGTTTTATATATATTAATATATAATATATTATATATATATTTATATATTACATAAATTTTGTATATATATAATATATATATTATTATATTTTTAATAAATAATATATAAATTATATATATATTTTATGTAGTTTATGTATACAAACATACATAAAAAAACATACCATATATAAAATATATATATATAATATATAAATATATAAACACACACACACACCACACACACAATAATTATTATATAATATATATATAATTTTTTATATATATAATTTATATATCAATACACCAATCACCTCACCACCCAAACACACACACACAACCACACACACACACACACAAAAATTATATATATAAAAATATTTTTATACCAACACACCCCCAATATATATATAATATATAATTATATTATATATAAAATTATTGTTACATAAATTCCCTAGCTAAACTAAATCTCTCTTAAGGAGAGTTGTTTTTTTAAAACCCCTGGGGATTAAAAAAAGGGGTACAGAGCAACAAAATTGTAAATTTCTAAAGTGAATCAAATTTTTTACATTTCTCTTCAAAAATAATCTTACTTAAAATAGCCCAAAATTTTTGAAAATTTGTTCTCAACCTTCACTTACTTAAAACAAAATCAGGGTATATTTAATCCCCATGAATAACTCATAGAATGCAACAAAGTGGGGAAAATTAAAACACTATAGATGTTTACTTTATTTTTTAAGTTAAATCACGTTGGCAACGCCATCAAGTATTTAAAACCAAATAAATTGAAACTCATTTGACCTTCAATGAACCAATTTAAATAATTGGGCACTCATGTTTTTTCCGTAAAACTGAAAAAAAAAAAAACAACAAAACAACAAAAATGTCAATGCTGACCCCAAAAAAAAAAAAATTCTTTGTTTCGACATATCACTCTGGCATCACCCAAAACCCCTCCTTTTCACACACCAACTAAATAGAAAATACAAATTTTAAAAACACAACATTAAAAATTTTATATTAATAATCATGTTGGAACGGATACCAATGAAACAAACTTACGCTAAATTATAGCCCAAAAAAAAAATACCACAAGACCCGGGGTCTCACCTTCACCAATTCAGTTCGAGTCCGCTGGGGCAAAAATATTTACCTTACAAATTTTTCACTATGATAAAATATAATTTCTAAGCATGTTGGATTATCCTTTTAAAATAATTTTTAGATTCTTCCAAAATAAACTGCACGTTAATCTATTCCTTTCATTTCTAAAACAATACAAAGGGCCATAGGAAAAAAAAAACTCAAAAAAATTCCCTTTTCTTTAGAAACGTTTATAAATCTTACTTAACCCCCCCACCTTAAAAAAAAAAAACAAGGGTTTTTAAAACTTCCATTGTGGAACCTTGCTTTTATATTAAGTCTAAGCAGGGACGCGACAATGCCTGCAATCAAAATTTTTATGACCTTTTTATTTTAAATTTCTGATTATATGGGGCAAAGCCCGAAAC
>NC_051399.1:48337558-48353462 GCF_015228065.2 Penaeus monodon
AATTTTTTGTCAAAAAAGAAAAAAAAATCGATTTCGAATGTAAAATCCCCCCGGCTTTCATACAAATTCTTATTAACGGAAAGTACCTTCGAAATAACGGGCGCCAAAAAATCCAGCGTTCCCCCCTGCCCTTGGGAGAGATGAGATGTCTAGGCCTCTACGGTTTTTCTTCAAATCAAATGACTTACGATAGGGGGGAAAATACTTTAATGGAAAATAGAATAACAAAATAACCAAAACAACCATGTAAAAAATGGTCATGTTAAAAATGAAAAGGAAAATGAAAGGGAACGCATAACGATAAAGAAAAATTAAACAAAGACTGATATAATTTGAAAGAAAAATGCAAAAAGACGGGCTTCATAACAAAACGGTTTTTATGGGGGGGTGTGTACTGGGGGCGTATCTAATAAACCCACTTCCTCTACTGAAGTTTGACATCTCA
Organism: Penaeus monodon; assembly: GCF_015228065.2. Classification (NCBI taxonomy): domain Eukaryota; kingdom Metazoa; phylum Arthropoda; class Malacostraca; order Decapoda; family Penaeidae; genus Penaeus; species Penaeus monodon. The sequence continues at coordinate 48,338,004 of NC_051399.1, forward strand.
CTGTTTTTTATAAGATCTAAAATTCGTAAAAATAAAAGTAAAAAATAAGTTTTCTATATAATCTTTATTATTTATATATTATAATATATATATATATATAATATATTTACCTATAATAACTATGTGTGTGTGTGGTGTGGTGTGTGTGTGTGTCTATATTCTGTTATTTGTATAATATCAAATTTAAATGCGTACCTTTTTTCACGCGGAGGTACATCTAGACTCCTTTCAAAGAATTTCAACCTAGGCTCTTTAAAAAATTTTTACTTTCCTTTTTGTTATGAAATATTTCTATTTCAGGGAAAATATATTTGGACAAAAATCTGCATGGTTTTCCTCCCAAAAACACTCAATATCCGTCAATTTAAATTGTTCAAAAACGTGCGAAACTAATCCATGTATTTTTTACATTTAATTCTTTATCAAAAAACATACCTGGTATTAGTTGCCCACTTTCACCCCATTTTTTTAAGGGCGAGTACGGAAAAACCTTCAGGTGCGAAAACGGCGAAAATTCTTAAAGGACAAAAATAAAGAATTTAAATTTGCCTCATAAAAAAAATGTTTTGAGGGTCGCCCGAAAAACCAGAACGCTACCAAATACTAAAAACTCAGCAAAGAATGAGATTCCCCGTGACTTCACTTCCCTTCCCGGGCTTAAGCAAAAGGGTGATCCTCGTTTTGAAACGTTGTCTTGAAATCACTGCTCTGGCCCAATTTTTTTTTTTTTTGGTGTGTGGTTTTGTAAAATTTCCCCTCTTTTTCTTTTTCATCTTTTTGATCGTATATTATTACATATTAATTGATATTATTTTTTTCACAATTCTATCACCGTTTCATAATTATTGTTATCATTCTAAATAAATATCCTTTCCCCATTTTTCATTATCATGATCATCATTTTTGTTATTGTTGTTTTATTATCACTATCATTATCACGTCTGTTTTTTTATCATCGTTATAAAATTCATCATTATACCTTTTAAAAATTTATTATTATTATTACTATTTCATCTTTTTTTTTTAAACCTCAGTTTTATTTTATTATTATTATTTTTTTTTATCTTATTATACTTTATTTTATCACCTTATTATTATTGTAATCATCCTTTTTTTATTATTATTATTATTATTACTATTTTTTTTATTATTATTTCTTATTTTATTATATTTTATTTTTCTCCCCATGGGTCTTTGTCTCGGAAAAACATGTGTTAACGTAAGGTGCCTGGGCTTGTTACATGAAAAGGATCCGGGGCAAAATATGCACGGGCTGCGAGCGAGAGGGAGGAACCCCAGAAGGATTTTGGGTGTGCTCCTGTAAAACCTCTTGTTCCCTTTCCTGATATACTTTGTGTTCCGTTATAACTGTATCGTGCATTGACATGCTGTTTTTCCCCCTGTTTTTGAAAAAAAAAAAGTGTACGGGTAAAAAACTTTTTAAAAAAGGAAAGACTGTCATTTTGTGCCCCCCTCCATTTGGGGCGTTTCCCTGTGTTTTGGACCTAGGGTGCTCGGTGCCTCTTGGCTGTTCATTTGTTCACGACCCTTGGATAGAAAGCCTCCTGCCTCCCCTCTTGTTTGATGGCAGAGAACCGAGGGGTGGGGCACAAATGGTGTCAGATGGGATTTGTGATATTTGATCATGAGACGCCCTTTTATGTCGAAAAAGATGGCGGAGCCATGAGGGAGGGAGGCTATGACTGAGGCAGGCCGAGTAGTGAACCGGCCAAAGGGCCCGATCACTGCCGCTGGCTGTAAAAGGGGAATGGAAAAAAGGGCAAAGAGCAGCACAGGGGCCACGAGCAGGCCCCCCATCTCTTGGGAAAGCAGGAAAGGGAAGGCAAGGAAACCCTTTTTGCAACTTGTTAGGGCTACAGAGCAACTTGCTCTGTGTGGAAATCACTACACCGCAGGCCCTCAACAGCGTGAAAGTGAACTAAAGGGGAGGGTGCGACTCTAAAAGGGCGGGTTCGGGCCTGAGGGGGGTAAAGGGGGGAAAGGGCGGCGTCACGATTGTAAACTTTTGGTTGGGGGCCCGGGCCCGCGTGTGGGGAAAAAGTGGTCGCTGCAAAGGGGGGCCCCTGGGAACCCGCTCCCTTGGGGTTGGTGGGGGAAAACTGGGCCCCGGTCAACCCCCTCTTTGGGCTCCCCCCCCCCCTTCCCCCCCCCCGGGGCGTGTTGTTCACGGCCGCGTTCCCCCCCACCCCGCGCCCCCCCCGCCTCCAACATTCTGTGAGCGAAAGCCGCTGTACGCGGAAGGGGGCCCCGGGGAGCTTCCCCAATTTGAAGCGGGATCTGCCCAGGGCGGGAGCTAGGAAAGAAAGGCCCTCGCTGGAAACACGCTAAGGGGCCCCGCGGGGGAAAATTTTTGGGGCTCTCCCGCCCCCAAACTCCCTTCTTACACCCGTGTGGCGGAGGCTTTGATACTTCTTTTCGGCCCACCCCCAGGCCGAGGTATTCGTGCCCGTAAAAAAGCGGACTCGTGAGCGTGGCGAAACTGTCCCACGGGCGCAGGTGTGGAGGCTCTGGTAAGGGGGGTCGTCCCCTGCGCTGGGGAAGAGTGTCTGGTCCGGGCCCGCGATTTCTTTTTTGCGCTTTGGGGGACCCCGCTCAAATCTACTCAAGCAGGCACCCCTGGGACCTCGTGGCCTGGCGGGGGCCTTGAGTTCGGGGCCTTCCTAAAGGAAACCAGTGGCCTAGGGCCCTGCTCACCCCCCCCCTGACCTGGGGGGGCCGGAAAGGCTGTGGAAAGGTTTGAAAAGGGGACCCCGGGCATTTTCCCAAAGGGCTTTTTTTTGGGCTGCGGTGAGGAAGGGCACAACGTATCGGGTCAAGGGAGAGAGAACACTCCTCTAAACCGGGCGGATTCTGATGTTTCCCAGTGCTGAAAGGACTGTGGCGGTGTGGACGAGCACTGCTTCTGGCCTTTGCTACCTGACCAGAAAACCCCGTGTTCGATTTGGACGGAAGCTGGTGAGGGTCCCGGGTGAAGAGGGCCCTTTTTTCCCAGGGGTTGGCTGTGCGGGGTTTTTAGGGGCTAAACCCGACTGCCCTTGCCCCCAGAAAGAGTCTAGATCCGGTGTCCTGTCAAGAGTGATATGGGAGTAAGGGGGCCTCGTGGAGCCCATTCAAAACCCTGCAGCTGGCTTTTGGCGTAGCGGTTGGGCGGACCCCTTGTTGCCAGGGGGGGTTTTTATTTCTGTTGGAAATAATTCTCCGAAAACCCCAAAGGTGCCAGCGGGTTAAAACGGACCTTGGGGAATGGACATCCAAAGAGTCCGGGGAGCGGGGATTGGGTTTTGTGTGGGGCCGTTGCCTGGTTCCTCGGGGCTTGGCGCACCGTACGCCACTATCCTGGCGGGGGTCCCCGCGAGTCGTGAAAGCTCAATACCCGGGCCACGCCATAAAGGGAACCTATCCCGGGCCATGGGGGGAAAGTGAGGTAAATTTTGGGCGAGTGTGGCTGCTAACCCTCGTGGGAAGCGAGGGCTCTCGCCGAAGCTACAACCCCGGGGAAGGGGCCCTACACAGGGGTAGGGGGCCCTCTCTGATGCACCTATCGAATTCGCGAGGGCGAAAAAGCCGCGGGTTTTCCACGTGGGCCGGCTGTGGCTTACCCTGGGCCCGGAAACTACTCCTTGGCCATGGTAAAAAAAAGATGACGTTAGCCCCAGTACGGCGTGAGGACTGGCAGACGCTGACCGAAATGAGCGAGCATTTGGCGGTGAGGCGATCAAAGACGTCTGGTGCCTGACCCGGGCTTGGGGGAGGGGAGCCCCCTCTGGGTGCCCCCTGCCCAAACTACCGCGCCCCCCCAAACCCCCCTCTAGCGCCCCGCGGAAACGAAGAAAACCGCGCGAAAAAATTTTTTGTTTCTGAGAACTGATTTTCAAATTTCGGTTTTTTTTTTTTTTTTTTAAAAATTTTTTTTTTTTTTGGGTTTTATTAAATTTTTGTGTTTGTTTTGGTTTTTGGTTGTAAGCAACGGGGTTTTTCTTGTAGGGGGGGATATGCTACGCCAGGGTCTTTGTCTCTTGAAACATGTGTTAAAAAAAGGTACCCGGGGTGTTTAAAATAAAGATCAGGGCAAACATGACGCGCTGGCTGTGACGGGGATGGAAACAAGCCAGAGAGCGATTGGGTGCTGCTCCTGTGAAACCTGTGTGTGGCCTTTGACCTATATCTTTTGTTGCCCTGTTATAAGCTTATGTGCAGTGGACTGCTTTTCCCCCTTTTTGTGCCTTAGAAATAAATTTTGTACAAAGGAAACTGTCATTTTGTGTTTTTTCGTGCCCTGCCGTCCCCCGTTCTGGCTTGTGGTGCTCGTGCCTCTTGAGCTGTTCAGTGTTCCACCCCCTTTTAACACGCCCCTCTGCCTCCCGCCCTTTTTTTGGTGCAGGGCGACTTTTATTTTTTCTCATTATTATTTTTTTTTTCATTTAAAAAATAATAAAATAAAAACAATAATAGAGGAAAAAACAAAAGTAAGATAATAAAATGATATTATAAAAAAATTCAACTTCATTATTTTTATCCTCATTAATATCCTCCTCTTTATTAGTATTATTATCACAATGATGATAGCGGCAATACTAATGTTACACAGTGTAGCACAATTTGTAAGTGTAGCAGCCCAATTAGGAAAGTAAAGATGAATTATTTTTTTTTAAGACTATGTTTTAAAGTTGAATACATAGACGAGTATTGGAACGCGGTTGTTTACTTCTACGGCAGCTGTGGTCGCCTAACAGCAACAGGCCCTATTGTAGGGGTTTGGAGGTAAATTATATTCTTTGTACTAATTTATTCATCCTATTATTATGATTTTATGTTTTATAAGTTTGTTAGCATTCAATGATGTACTTTAATTGAGTTAAGTGTGTGAATTATTGCAAGTTTAATAGTATATATGACCACGTAGCCACAGTTTTAAGTATGAGTACGGACATGGAAGATATGGATGAACATGTATAAATTGCATTTCATCAGTAATGCAGAATAAAGGAAGAAGCAACAAGAATTGTTTTTCTCCAGAATCCATTGCCGTATTCATTCAGTAAACAAATTCCTACAAAAAGGGTGAGGCCGCAGGGAAGTGTCATTAACTAGTTATACCCCATTATTATTATTATTATTATTATTATTATTATTATTATTATTATCATATAATACAGTCATTTAGTCTAAAGTTTAGGTTTGTGATCAGGTCCTTGATATTTCAAAATCAATTCATAGGATTGAATTTACAGGGTAAATATTTATTTTTATGTTTTAATTATTTACCTTAGGGATCGGAATTGACATAAAATTTGTGTATGTGACGTATGTGTAGATAAACATGCATTTTGACAGTTATTTCGATAAGTCCTCGCATATTCTCACTATAGGCTTGCTCACTTACACGCAGGCGCACAGACACTCACCCATTTCATGACTTTAATTTAGTAAACACAACAATAAAGCATAAACTAACAGATATCAAACAATTTAAATGCACCAGAACTGACTGTGTTTTCCTGAATTTCGAAATTTTTTTTTTTTTTTTTTTCAAGAAAAAAAAAATATGTAACAGACAATAAAATTAAATCAAGCCACCAGGCCTTGATATTATAACACAAGTTAAAAAATGACAAGTAAAAACAAATTAATCCTCTGAACAATGTGACATTTAACATTCATTTAACCGGATTTAAATCAATTTGATTCTATAATATTTACTTGCCCGTCCTTGGTGTACAAGAAATTTATATATTCAAATATTACAGTTTTAAAACCAACTTCAAACAACAATAGCATCAGAAATGATTAGACTGGCTGATATCGATGTATCGCAGTTAGTTCTCTTGCTGTTAAAGTGGCCCCCAATACATCATATCTTGAACTCTCAAGATAAAAAAAATCTACACCCAAATGTTATGACGTTGGTGTTCCAAGTTAAGTTCAGGCTTTTCACTGTAGCTATACAACAAAATAAACTCTTATCCTACATTTTGTTATTACTATTATTTTAAATTCTTACCACAATTCCGATCCTTTTATCTACGAAATATGAGCTCATGTACCTGTACGCGTATGTGTATGTGTACTAGTACAGTACGCGTATGTGTTATGTGTACTAGTAAGTGTTTACATGAGTTTGCGTGTAAGTGAACGTGCACATGTATGGGTGTGTCTGTGCGCCTGCGTGTAAGTGAGCAAGCCTATAGTGTGAATATGCGAGGACTTATCGAAATAACTGTCAAAATGCATGTTTACCTACACATACGTCACATACACTAATTTATGATAATTCCGATCTCTAAGGTAAATATAAAACATAACATATAAATATGTATCAAGAGCAGTGAATCTTTCCTTTTTCGTGTTTTCATTACAAAAAGTGAAAAAGAGCTAACTCGTGCGTCGTGCGGTATAGAGAAACGGAAAGTTAAAGAAGGACAATTATAATTGCATAAAGAATTAGAAATACTAATGACGAGGGAGTTTCTCTCCCTGAGGATTCGAACTAGCGCCGAGACGAGGATTCGAAGCAGCTTATTCGCTTATTCTCACTTGTGTACCGTTTTCATGCAATTCTGTATAAGTAATAAACTAGGAGAGGAATATTTAATGTCTTTACAGCATTTTCTGTCTTACTGTTTATTCACCTAATATCCTACACATTATAAACTGTAGCTTTCCGAGTTTTCTACCATTGTCGCAAAGATTTTGCGGGTTTCCATACCAGCAGACGACATTGGCAACGTTTCTCTTTTGTCTCATGGCGGAATACCTCGGGTGCGCGTTTTCACCTGTGCCAACCTTAGGCTCGCGAAGTTAGTGAGAAAACCTTCCATGTATTTCTGCGCAGACAGAATCTTCTTCTTAACTTTGAAATATTACTATATGTTAAAATTTTGGGGTGATCTTGCTGCCAGTTAGGTATTAAAGTCGGCGCAGAACTTAGAAGGAAGGTTCCCCTGTCTTATGCCGCTCCATTGCCTTCCGCCCCTACAGGCTCGTGGTTAATTTGCTGTTGGACAGTACGATACGATGGATAGAGCCTAGTCTATATCTATAGTATCTACTTTACATAAAAGCATATATGTATCTTTCCATATATATATATATATATATATATATATATATATATATATATAAATGTATATATACACCTATGTATATAGATATGTAAAATACTTACATGCATATTACCAAAATATATAGTATATATATACACATATAAATATAACTACTATATATATACCAAAAAATACGCACACACACACACACACAATATATAATATATATATTATTTTATAGTAAAATATATATATATATATATATATATATTATACTATATATATTACATTATATATATATATATTTAATATATTTTCTATATATTATATATTAATATTTTATATAAAAATAATATTTTTATATATATATATATATATTATATATACATATATATAAAATTGTATATATATATATCTTTTATATATATATATTACATATAAAATATATTTATATTATATATATATATATATATATATATTATATACTACATATATATATTATATCTCTATTAAAATATATATATATATATCTATATATATATAATTTTAATATTAATTAATATATATTATAATATATATAATATATTTAAAATATAAATATATATATGATATATCTATATAATATATATATTATTATAATATATCTTTTATAATTTTTATAATTCTAAAATAATATATTATATATTTATATATATTACATAAAATTATTCTATATAATATATTCTATATTCTATTTCTATACTATATTATTATATTATATAGTATATATATTATATATATTATTTAATATATTTAAATTATATATATTTTATATTTACAGTATTTTATACTATATATCTATATTATATATTCATATTATTTATATATAAAATATATATCTATATAATCTTATATTTTTTATATTTCTTAACTTATTATATTATTTATATATTATATATTTCTTTTTATTATATATTACTAAAATATTAAATATCTATTTTTATTATTATTCTTTTAATATATTCTATCTATTCTCTATCTCTATGTATTTTTCCTATATATATATTCTTTTCTATTTTATTATATAATCTATTTTATATTTTATCTTTATTTTATATGTTTATATTCTATTTTTGTTTTATTTATTCTATATTAGTTATATCTTATTTTCTCTCTCTTCCCATTATTTCTACCATATCTTCATTATATATATATATATATATATTCCTATACTATATGATTTTACTTTTATATTTATTATATATCTATTATCTCTATATGTACATATTATTCTATTCTTTATCATATATCTATCTTAATTTCCCCATTTTATAATATTTATCTCTTATATATATCTTCTATCCCCTATATCTCACTATATCTATTATTATTATTTTATCATTATTTTTAATATATATCTATTATTATATCCCCCCTTTTTATATATTACTTCTTTATTTCTATATATCATTATTTTGTGTGTGGTGTGGTATTTTGTGTCTATTCTAGTTCATATATTTATATTTATATCTATAATATTATATTCTGTATATCTCATTTATCTACATCTTAAAACTTTATATATACTAAAATATGCTTCTACTTCTCTATTATATGTATACTATTATATTTTATATCTTATTGGATCATATATCTTTATAATAAATTTTCTATAGTATAACGTCTATCCCTCTACTACTTCTAAAATTAACCCACTTATAAATAATAAAAGGGACCTTTTTAATTTTGCCCATTTATATATTTCAAATATCCAATATTACTATGTGTATTTTAATTAAAAATTCTGTCTAAAATCATGAGTTTCTCCTTACTTCGCCTAGTTGCCTAACCAACCATATTTCCACCATAAAAAAATTCAAAATGTTTGGTATGGAACCCAAATCTTTATGAAAGTAGAACTCAAACTTTAAAAGTTTATATGTGTATGTAAAATTTGTTAATAACAGTAAAACGGAAAATGTGTAAAGACATAATATTCCTTCTATTTTATTACTTAATATACAGAATTCATAAACGTACAAAGTAAATAATTTAAATATCGTTGAATTTTCGGGGCTAGTTAAAAACTAAGGGAAACTCTCGCTGGCATTTGTATTCAACTTTTATGCAAAATTTAATTGTCCCTTTATTCTTTCTCTTATACCGGCAAAAAGGGGCGAACACAAAAAAAAAATTAGCTCTTTTTTTTCCACCTTTTTTGTAACTGAAAACACGAAAAAAGGGAAGATTCCCCTTTTGTTTTAAAACACGGGGGAAAAAGGTGTTTCTTGCCTTTGGATACATATTTATTATGTTTATGTTTTTATTATTTACCTTAGAGATCGGAATTATCATAAATTTAGTGTATGTGACGTATGTTGGTAAACATGCATTTGACAGTTATTTCGATAAGTCCTCGCATATTCACACTATAGGCTTGCTCACTTACACGCAGGCGCCAGACACACCCATACATGTGCACGTTCACTTACACGCAACTCATGTAAACACTTACTAGTACACATACACATACGCGTACTGTACTAGTACACATACACATACGCGTACAGGTACATGAGCTCATATTTCGTAGATCTAAAAGGATCCGGAAATTTTGGTAAGAATTTAAATAATAGTAATAACAAAAATTGTAGGATAAAAGTTTTATATTGTTGTATAAAGCTACAGTGAAAAGCCTTGAACTTACTTGGACCAACGTCATAACATTTGGTGTAGATTTTTTTTTTTGAGAGTTTCAAGATACTGATGTATGGGGCCACTTTTAACAGCAAGAGAACTAACTGCGATACATCGATCATCAGCCAGTCTAATCATTTCTGTGCTTATTGGGTTGTTGAGTTGGTTTTAAAACGTTAATTTTTTGAATATATAAATTTACTTGTACCCCAAGGCGGGCAAGTAAATATTATAAAATCAATTGATTAATATCCGTTTTAAAATGATTTTAAATGTCACATTGTTCAGAGGATTAATTTGTTTTTACTTGTCATTTTTTAACTTTTGGTTATAATATAAAGGCTGGTGGCTTGATTTAATTTTTTATTGTCTGTTACTATTTTTTTTTCTTAAAAAAAAAAAAAAAAAATTTCGAAATTCGGAACACAGTCAGTTCTGGTGCATTTATTGTTTGATATCTGTTAGTTTTGCTTTTTATTTGTTTGGGGTTTACAAAATTAAAGTCTGAATGGGTGAGTGTCTGTGCGCCTGCGTGTAAGTGAGCAAGCCTATAGTGAGAATATGCGAGGACTTTCGAAAAAACTGTCAAAATGCATGTTTATCTCCCACATCGTCACATACAAAAATTTTATGTCAATTCCGTCCCTAAGGTAAATAATTAAAACATAAAATAAATATTTCCCCTGTAAATTCAATCCTATGAATTAAATTTTGAATATCAGGACCTGATCACAAACCTAAACTTTAGACTAAATGACTGTATTATATGATTAATATAATAATAAAAATAATAATAATAATATTAAAATAAGGGGGTAAACTAGTTATGACCTTCCCTGCGGCCTCCCCCTTTTTGTAGGAATTTGTTTACTGAATGAATACGGCAATGGATTCTGGAGAAAAAAAATTCTTGTTGCTTTTTCCCTTTATTCTGCATTCTGATGAAATGAAATTTATACATGTTCATCCATTCTTCCATGTCCGTACTCATACTTAAACTGTGGCTACGTGGTCATTATACTATTAAACTTGCAATAATTCACACACTTAACTCAATTAAAGTACATCTTTTGAATGCTAACAAACTTATAAACAAAAAATCATAATAATAGGATGAATAAATTAGTACAAGAATTAATTTACCCCCAAAACCCCTACAATGGGGCCTGTTGCTGTTAGCGACCACGCTGCCGTAGAAGTAAAAACCGCTTTCCCAACTCGTCTATGTTTCACTTTAAACATAGCTTAAAAAAAATAATTCACTTTACTTTCCAAATTGGGCTGCTACACTTACAAATTGTGCTAAAACTGTGTAACATTAGTATTCCCGCTATCATCATTGTGATAATAACAAATAAGAGGAGATTTTAAATGAGGATAATAATAAATTGTAATTATGTTATTAATATCATTGTTATTATCATCATTACTATTGTTGTTATTCCTACTATTATTATTGTTATTACTATTATTATTATTTAAATTGAAATAATAATAAAAATGATGAAAATAATAATAATTTTACCCTCTCTCCCACCACCAAAAGGGCAGGCTAGGCGACGGCGTGCTATCCACGGGGTCGTGAACACTGAACAGCATAAAGAGGCACCGAGCACCACAACGTCCCGAACAGGACGGCAGGGCACGAAAAACACAAAAGACAGTCTTTCCTTTATTACACAAGTTATTTCTATAGGCACAAACAGGGGAACCAGCATGTCACCTGCACATACAGCTTATAACAGGGCAACAAAAAGTATATCAGTCACAAGGCCCACACGAGGTCTTCACAGGAGCAGCACCCACTCGTCTCTCTGGCTTGTTCCTCCACTCCTCCGCTCACACCAGCTGCGCCCATGTTTGCCCTATCCTTTTCATGTTAACACTGCCCAGGTCATCCTTTATCTGTTAACCTGTTTCGCACAGACAAAGCCCCACTGGCGTAGCACTTCCCCCCCTTTTCAAGCAGACGACCCTCTGCTCTGACATCCAAAACTGAAAAACTACAAAAAATTTTAAAATAGAATTAGTCCTCAAGAAAAAACAAAATTCTTTCAAACTAAAGTACCGTAATTGAAAATCGTTCTCAGAAACACAAATCTTTCATTCAGCGGGGCTTTCTTCGCTCTCGCGGGGGTCGCTCTAGAGGAGGTGTGGGGGGCGGTTAGATTGCAGTGGCACCCAGAGGGTCTTTTCCTGCCCCAAGACCTGGCTCTGGTCACCACTGACGTCTGTTGCATCGCCCTCACCGTCCAAATGCTCGTCCTCATTTCGGTCAGCGTCTGCCACGTCCTCATCGCCGCTACTGGGGCTAACGTCATCTTCTTTTTCACAGGGCCCCCAGGAGTACTTCCTGGCCCATGGTACGCCAAAAGCCGGTCCCGTGGAAAACCGCGGTCGTTTTCGCCCTCTGCGAATTCGATGGTGCATCAGAGAGGGCCGCTACCACTGTGTATGGCCCTTCCCAGGGGCTCTGTAGCTTCGGCGAGAGCCCTCGCTTCCGACGAGGTTTATGCAGCCACACTCTTTCACCTATGTTTTAAACCTCACTTCCCTCATGCGCCGGTCATAGGTCTCCTTCATGGCGTGGCCGGCTACTTTGAGCTTGCCACGCACTCGTCGGTGCACCTCCGCCAGGATAGTGGCGCAACGGTGCGCCAACTCCACGAGGAACTCAGCAACGGCCCCACCCCAACCAACTCCTCGTCTCCCGCGCTCTTCTGGATGCTCCACTTCCTCAAGGTGCCCAGCTTTGCACCAGCTGCACCTTCTGGCCTTATCGGAGAAGTTAGCTACCAAACTGTAACTACCCCTCCCCTGGTCCAAAAAGGCTCCGCCCACCGCTACGCCAACAGCCGCTGCAGGTTTTGAATGGGCTCCACGGGCCCTCTACTCCCCATATCACTCTTGACAGTCGACACCGGATTCTAGACTCTGTCCTGGGGCAAGGTTTCAGTCGCTCAGCCGTAACTACCTCTGCACAGCCAACCTCTGGAAACAAGGGCCTCTTCACCGTGCCCCTCACCGCTTCCGTCCAAAGGGCGACACACGGCTTTTCTCTGCGTCGGTAGTCAAGGCCCAGCAAGCAGTGCTCGTCCACACCTGCCACAGTCCTTGCAGCACTGCTGGAAGGCATCAGAATCCGTCCGGTTGAGAGGATGTGTTCTCTGCTCCCTCTGACACCGACTACGTCTGTGCCCTTCCTCACCGCAGCCCCAAAACAACCTTGGAAAGTGCTCGGCTCACCTTCTTCAATGCTACCTTCTCCACTTTAGCCTTCCGCCCCGGAGGTCATGCGGGGCTGAGCAGCTGGGCCCTAGGCCCTGGTTGCCTTCAGGAAGGCCTCGAACTCCAAGGGCCCCCGCCAGCGCCACCTGCAGGTCCTCAGGGGTCCTGCTTGACGTAATTTGCAGCTGCTGGTCCTTGCAAAGCTCAACAAACAGAATCGCGGGCCAGGACCACGATCTCTCTTCCGCACCGCAGGTTACCCTCCTTACCAAGCCTCCCATCCTGCGCCATCTTGGGACATTTTCTCGCCCCCGCTCACAGTCCGCTTTTTCAAACGGGCACGATATCCTCGCCTTTTGGGGGTGGTGCCCGAAACGAAATATCAAAGCTCCGCCACACTGGTGTAAAAGGCATGTTGGGAAAGGCGCAGATGCCCCAACACTTCCACCGCGGGGCCCCTTAGCGCTGTTACCAGCTGCAGGGCCTTCTCTTCCCAGCTCAGCCCTGGGCAGATGCCAGCGTTTCAAATTGGGCGACATTATGCCTCCCAGGCCCCCTTCCCCTCGTACTCACTGGCTTACGCTTCACAAATGTCTGGAGGCCGAGGGGCTGCGGGGTGGAGAAAGCGTGCGTGAACTAACACGCCCGGGGGGGAGGAAGGGGTGAGGAGCCAACGAGGCGGGTTGACCGGGTCCAGTTTGCCGCCACCTATACCCCCAAAGGGGGGTTCCGATGGGTCCCCATCCTTCTGCGCGACCCCTTTCTCCGACCACGCTGCGAGGCCCGCAACGCAACGTTACTACCTCGTGACGCCGCCTTTCCGCCTTCACTTCCTCCCTCAGGGCCCCGAACCTCGCCCCTTTAGAGTCTGCACCTCCTCCATCAGTCACTCTTCACGCTGTTTTCAGGCCTTGTCGGTGTACTGCTGAGTTTCCATCTTCACGATGCAAGTTGCTCTGTAGCACCTCAAAAAGTTGGCAGAACTGTTCCCCTGCCTTCCTTGCCTGCATCTCAATGAGATGGTGCGCCTGCTCGTGTGCCCTCTGTGCCTGCTCTTCTGCCCTTTGTGCCATTTTTCCCCCCTTATACCACCAGCATGGCAGTGTCGGTCCATCTGGCTCGGCTTCACCTCACTCGTGCCTGCCTCAGTCTAGCCTCCTCTCCCTCATGGGTGCCGCCATCTTTGGACGACATGATAAATCGCGCGTCTCACTGATCAAATATCACAAATCCCACTCCTGACACCATTTGTTTTCCCCGACCGCCTCGTCTCTCCCGCCATCAACACAAGGCAGGCTAGGCAGACGGCGTGCTATCCACGGTCGTGACACTGAAAAGCTCCAAGAGGCACCGACACCATAGCGTCCCAGAACACACGGGGGAAACGCCAAATGGGAGGCCCGGGCACAAATGACAGTCTTTCCTTTATTTACACAAATTATTTACCCGTACCTTTTTTTTTGGCACAAACAGGGGAAACCAGCATGTCACCTGCACGATACAGCTTATAACAGGGCAACACAAAATATATCAGGTCACAGGGGAAAACGAGGTCTTCACAGGGGCAGCACCCAAATCCTCTCTCTTGGCTTGTTTTCCCCCCTCCTCCGCTCGCAGCCAGTTGCATCATGTTTGCCCAGGATCCTTTTTTATGTTAACACATGCCCAGGTCATCCTTATCATGTTAACACATGTTTTGCACAGAGACAAAGACCCACTGGCGTAGCAATAATAATAATAATAATAATAATAATGATAATAATAATAATTAATAATATAATAAAAAATATAAATACAAAGGGTGATTACAATAATTAAGAGATAAATAATAGTGATAAAAATGATAATATATATAATAATATAATAATAACGTGAGGTTAATAAAAAAGATGATAATAGTAATAATAATAATAAATTTAATAGCAGTGATAATGATGATTTCATAAAGATGATAAAATACAGACGATGATAATGATAGTGATACTAATAAAAACAAAAACAAAGATATGATCATGATAATGATAAAATGGCAAGTTGATATTGATTATAGTAATGATAACAATAATTATGATAACGGTTATATAATTGTGGGTAATAAAAATATCATTATTATCATGATAATAATGATACGATCAAACGATGAAAATGAAAATGAGGGAAGTTCACACACACACACACACAAAAAAAAAAAAAATTGGGCCAGAGGCAGATGATTTTCCAAGACATACCTGCTTCTCAAGACGAGGATCACCTTTCGCTCTAACTCTGGGAAGGAAATGAAGTCACGCGGGAAACTCACTTCTTTCGCCTGTTTTCTTATGATATTGGTAGCTGTTCCCGGTTCCTCGGCGACCATCAATACATTTTTTTTTATGATGGGAAATTTAAAATTCCTTTATTGTTGCCCTTTTTTTAAAATATTGTTTCCCCCCGGGGGTTTGCCGCCACGCGGGGGAAGGGTTTGTTTTTTTTTCGAAATGAATGGGGTTAA
>NC_051399.1:48353562-48366062 GCF_015228065.2 Penaeus monodon
AAAAAGGCTACTTGCATTATTTTTGATATTATACATACTAGAAAAGTCCCCAAAACCCCCACACACCATTTTTGAATTTAATGTGTATATATATGAAAATATATGTATATATAATATATATATATATATATATATATTATATTTTTTTTTTTTTTTTTTTTTTTTTTTTTTTTTTTTTTCTACAGAAGTATAGATCTTTAAATCCCCTAGTGTAGCACGTGCAAACTTACAGAAGAGTGAGTAGCGTATTTTAATTTACCCCCACAGTACACACCACGCCCCATAAAAACCCGTTCGTGTTATGATCGGCCAGTCCTTTTGCTATTTGCTTTTCTCTTATATCAGTCCTTTTGTTGATTTTTTCTCTTTATCACTATTCTGTCCTCGTCTCATTTTCCCCTTATCATTATTACATACCATTATTTACATGGTTTTTTGGTTATTTTCGTTATTCTGATTATCTTCATTAAGAGTATATCCCACCGTACTCGAAAGCTCATTACTGTAGGGGCCAGTAGACATCTCTTCTCTCCGAAGGGCAGGGAATCGCTGGATTTTGTGGCGCCCGTTTTTTTGCGAAGGTACTTTCCCTGTTATAATAGAAATTCGTATCTGAAAGCCTGGGTGTTTTACATTCGAAGTCGATTTTTCTTTTTTTTTTTTGGACAAAAAGATATTGGAGTAGAAAGCCAGCCATGACAGGTTTTGGCCCGAAGGATATATATATATATATATATATTATATATATATATATATATATATTATATATATATAATTATATATATATATTTTATATATGCATATATATATACACACACATTTATATATATAAACACCACACACACACACACACAACACACACACACACACACCACACACAACCACACACACACACACACACACACACACACCACACACACACACACACCACACCACAAAACGCGGGGCAAAACACACACATTATATATATATATATATATATATATATATATATATATATATATTTATTATATAATATATATATATATATTATATGGGGGCCGCGGGGTCGAAGGGTTTTAGAGCATCGGACTAAAGATTGTCACGACGGCAATCTGAGTTCGAGGGTTCGAGTCCCCGGGCCCCGGCGGTTGTTCCCTTGGCAAGGGATTTCACCTCGATTGCCTACCTAGCCACTGGGTGCCAAGCCAGCCCAAAGTCAGTGCTGGTCCCAAGCCCGGATAATAGAGAGAATGATTTCCTAAAAAGGTAAAACGGCACTCTCCGTGAAAGGAACTGGGGACCCTACCACGTACTCACTCCAAGAGCATCACAACATGAAAAACTAAGTATCATGCTGTGACCACGGCGGCTCAGACATGACCCACCGTTAAAAATATATATGTATATTTATGTATATATATATATATATATTATATATATATATGTATATAATATATATATATATATATATATATATTTTATATATATATATTATAATATTATATATATATATTTTATATATTATATATATATATATATTATATATATATATATATATATAATTGTGGTGTGTGTGGTGTGTGTGTGTGTTTTGTGTGTGTGTGTGTGTGTGTGGTGTGTGGTATATATATATAATATATATATATATATATATATATATATATTATATATTATGTAATGTATGTATGTGCATATTTAATTACACACATACATATATCTATCTATATATCAATCTCTCTCTCTCTCTCTCTCTCTCTCTCTCTTTCTATATATATATATATATATATATATATATATATATATTTTATAATATACATATATACACATATATATACATATATAAATCAATATGTATGATAAATAAATAGGTTAAATAATGCAGTAAAAGGGTAAAGAAATCGAAGGGGGGGAAGGTAAAGTATAGAAATTTCAGGAAGTTAGAGGCTAGAAAAGTAGGGGGGGGGGGGCGAAAACCCCTTGCTTGGTTATCATGTTTTATATTTCTCCTTCATGTCTGGATTTTCGAGGGGGGGGGGGGGGTAAGCAATTATTCATAGAGTCTGTGTCATACTGTTGTGCTGGCGAAAGTGGTGTGAACATTGATTACATTTTAAATTAAAGTTTAACACTTTTTATTTTTAATAAATGTATATATGATTATATACATTTTTTTTGTTTATTTATCTATTTATTTTCTATTTTTTTTTTTACGTTTTATGATATTTTGTTGATTTTGTTTTGTTTCGTATAACTGGATTGATAAAAAGGGAAAGGTGTAATGTTTTTATTTATAATAAAATTATTATTTTTTAGAGAATAACGAGGAACGAGGGAAATTACTTATTAGCTAAATGAGTACAAATTATTTTACTTTTTATTTTGAATGTTATAATTCAATAAGATATTTTTTTTTATCTATTTAATTTTATATTTTGTTTTCACCATGTGCTATGGGCAAAGGTAAGAGAGAGCAAGAATGAAAAACAAAGCAAGAGGTTGGGGGGGTTTCCAGCGGCGAGATGAGTGAGATATATTGTTGTAAGTTGTAATACATTAAAACGACGTTTAATGGATGATGGAAAGGGAAATAGATGTAGATAGGGGACAGGAGGGAGTGGGTGACATGAGATGTGGGATGAGGTGATTGAGTGATAGTTTGGGAATAAAGGAATAAAGTGGTACTAAATAAAGCATTCGTGGGAGAGTGAGTGTTGATATATATATATATATATTATATAGATAATATATTATATATATAATATATATAATGTATGTATATATAGATTATATATATATATATATATAGATATATTATTATATTTTTGTTTTTTTTTTTCTTTTAGAAGTATATTATTTCCTTCCTTTTTCTGTAGAAAAACATTATCCATCCTGCTCGTCCTCTGACTCGCGGGTCTGCCTTATGCAATTGCACGAATGAAATTCCATATTCACAGGCAATCGAGTCAGAGTCCGTAGCAAGTTTGTAAGATGTTCAGTCCTTGGAATCTTTCCGTTTATAGTTCGTGGCCAGCCTTCTCTCCGACGGCAGGAGCTGGCAGAGCTTATGGTCACTCTCTTGGCCATTTGGCTAGTGCAGCGTGGATTAGCCAATCCTCTGGGATTCGGAGGGTGACTTCTGATTGTATTTATTATTTATTTGTAGTCTTTAACAACTTAAGATTTAGTATGGATGGTCACAGCAGTTGTGAGTCGGTGTGCGTTGTGCGTTGCTTTATATCGCTGTAGAGGGTGTTTCGTGTGTTGGATGGGTAGTTGTCTGGGCCACCAGGCGTGGTTTGTTGAGTATTGAGTGGTTTCTTTTAAAGATATTGTTATATTGTTCGTCTTCCTTCGTTTAGGTCGGGCCCAGTGTTTTTGCCTGTCTGTGTATGCGTGTGTTTAGTGGTTTCATGCAGAAGTTTGTGTCGTGTTTCTGCGGAAATTCGGTCTCGAAATGTTGTGTCGTGTATCCAGAGTAAAGCTTTGTTCTGTCTTGATTGCAATCTGAGTTTGTGTTTATATGTGCAAACCCTTGCGGATCGCAGTCGTATGCAGATGAAAAAGCTTTTAGGTTTGGGTAGTGGTTATTTGTGCTTGTGTTATTTTTTAATGTGTGTCGAAGCCTGTGGCTTGTGAACTGAAATCCGAGAATGTTTTCTGTGATTGTAAGGAATGTTAACTGTGATGGTTGTGAATTTCTACGTGCCTATGGTATAAGTTTGAATCTTGTTATTATACTTGTCTTATTTTCCAATGGTGCTCAAAGGTCTGTTGATGTTATGTTGTTTAGCTCTTTTGTTGTTCGTTTCATGAAGTGTTGTGATTTAGAGGGGTGTCGTGATTGATAATCTATGTGATATCAGTCTGCACAGGAAAGATAGTTGCTGTATGGTGTTGGTTCGGCAGATTGGCGTTATATAAGATATAAAGGGTTTGGCAATAAAACGCTTCCCTGTGGTTCTCCACTTCTGAGGTGGATGGGGGTGCCTAGGTGGGCTTCCCAGGACTGTTGTGGCAGTCCGGTCGCCAGGAAGCCACGAGAAGGCGTGTGAACGTTGTGGGCAGGTGTAGTTGTGTAGCTTGTATTTGAGACCGTCATGCTAGAACCTTATCAAAGGCTAGCTGACGTATGTAGCATTTGCGTTCGTCAAAGCGAGAGACCGAGAGCGATCTCTCGAGTAAGCGAGGGCGAAGGCGCAAGGCGAATCTCGGTCCCCCCTCTGTGGGAGAAAGCCGTATTGAATGTTAATGTTGTGTGTTTGGTTGTTTTCAAGGTGTGGGATGAGTTTCTTGTGTTATACTCTCTATAGCAGTTTGCCTGGCGACTTCTGAGGGAGTGAGATCAGGGCCGGTTAATTCCCCACTTCATGTGTGATTTCTCCGATTTGTGTATTAAGGCTGAGAGTGGCGTGAGTCAAGTTATCAGGGAGAAATGTCCTATTCGCAGTGATGCATTGAAGATCATGCGTAGTTGCTGCTCATTTGGGTGGAAGGTTTCAGGATTGTTCTGTTTAGGTTTCTTGCTCACGGTGTTGTTTTTGTATTTTCCAGTGGTGTTTGTTCATTACTTTAATTACGGTGTAATTTGTGTTTGATCTTTATGTATCGTGTGCGTAGTGTATGTCCCAGCCTCGTGTTATCATGTAAGTGCCTGAATGTATTTTAAGCAATTTCAGGACGATGTGTTCTCTGTAGTGAGGGATAGTTTGTATGTTGTTTTGGGGGGATGTTGGCCTTCCGGTCCGTCTGTATGTTTGTGTACCATTGTTAAGTGTGGGTGTTCGTTTGTGTGTGTGGGTTGATGTCGAGAGGAGAGCAGTTACTTGTGTGTCTTCAGGTGCTTGTTGTGAAGCCCTCCAGTTTTGCATGTTGGAAGGATTTCGGGGTTGTGGTCTGGGATCAGGATAGGGTGTTCGACAGTGTTTGGATAAGCAAGGAGATGGTCACTGGATGTGACACGTTCTATTGTGATGTGGGTCGTGTAGTTGTGCTCTGTGGTTCGCCTAAGAGCTATGCAGGTGCTGTTGCTGTATATGTGTGTGTGGCACCGAGGTGTATGTTCTGCCTTTTGTGGATGAGCGAGACTCTGCCTCGGTGTTTATGTGGATATAGCTAAAGATTGCATGGTTGTGATGTTAAGGTCTCGGATGATGTATATTGTTTGTCATGTCTCAGGATTTGCAAGATGCCAGGGTTTAGTATGTATGGTCATGCTTGGTGGGTTGTATAAGGTATAATGGGTCCATGTGGTTGTTATTTTGACTGCCAGTTAGATCTGAGTGAAAAGTTGTTGATGATTTTGCGGGAGGAAGTCATTTCCTGATCGTAATTGCTAAGCCCATTGCTTGTTTCTTGTGAATTTGGGGAGGAGTAGATATTACAGCAGATTTTGTGTGGTGTGGGTGTATTGAAGGGAAAATGGATGTTAAGAGTATGATGTATGGGTCGTGTCTTCTGAGTGATGCCACAGTTTACTTTTTCGTGTTGTCACGTAAGTACATTGTGTTGTATAATGGTGAGGCGTGCGGTGTAATGATGGTGTGTCATGTGGATTTGTGTGCTATTCGAGGGAGGTAAGCCGTTATTTACTTGTTTATGTTTGGGCAGTGTTCAATTACATCGTTTGTAACGCGCTGTTGCCCTCCTTGAAGTATCTATGTAGACTCTTGACTGTGACTGATGACATTATCTCACTTTTCGTTACTACACCATTATTCTTCATTTTAAAAATTATTTCTGAGCCAAATTTCTAGGGATCAGATATTGGTATTGTCAGGGTTTTCCGGGAAGAACCCATGAGCCATAGTGCGTGGCGATCCAGGTCCTCGTCATCAAAAGTGAAAATTCCATGGGTTCAATTAGGTTCGGGGTAGGAGGTGGGGCATCAGGAGTGGTTTAGGGAATATCACTGGGTATATCTCTTAGCTCATTAATAGTTTTTGGACTGATTAATGGCGAGAGGAGGAGCTGTAGTAGTGAGGTGCAGGTGTTACTATTGGGGTGAACTGACTGAGGCTCCAGTGTCTGCTGGAGCAGGGCCAATGGGACTGAGCCTGAAAGGTTGGGGCTCCGCTGTCTGGGCCTGTGTAGGTTAAGACTTCGGTGCCTGGTTGTTCAGGCTGGCATGAACCATCGGCTAGGGGGGGGTTTTACGACCTTCGAGGAGGTAGGTTATGTGGCCTACAGCTGCTACCTTGGCCTGTTCAGGGGCAATGCTATTTTGCATGTGGGCATGCAGGAGGGCCAGAAAATCTCCTTAGAGGTCAGTAGGGGAATGCCAGGTGGATGGATGGCTCTCTTTTTTTCTGTGTGTGATATCCTGGGCAGAACCTGGTTAATGAGTGGCATTCCAGGGGCCATTGGTGCGCAATTAAGGCCTTTCTTGACAGAACTTCTTACAGTCGGAGGGAGTGGGGTTGTTTTGAACTGCACTCTGTGCATTGGCGTTCTTCTCTTGCTTTGACGGTGCGGATTTGAGTTTGCCCATAGCCAAAGAGTTAGATTGCCTGAGGGGGTGGTAACCTCTCAAATTCAATGCCAGGGGGTAACATAGACCTTGAAGAAGTATATCCCTTCTCTTTATCTGCTTGGCCATGGCATGAGCGGAAACCTGACCTGATTATGTAGTTTCATGATGTAGAGGCTCACTCACATTGGTCCGGGAAGGAAGTGGTTAATTTCTTCCTCAATGTCTAGTTATACTCGTTGACTGTCAGTCTAGTTCTTGAAAGACATGCGTTCAGTTTAGCCTTTATGCAAATGGAAGGATCGGGAGAGAACCAAGGTTCTCCAGAGTTTCTGGACGACATCTTCGAGAATAGCTTCTTGGCATGGATGTCATCTTCATTTAGGGCCAGGTAATCCATCATGTAGAGTACTCTGATCTCAGCCACTAAAAGTTGCAAAGATAGGTCGAACATTTTATGGGGGTGATCAAAGCTCTTAGTGGCATTAAAGAGCTTTGATCTTTATCTTTGCCATATTCAAGAATGAGCCTACACACCTTGTGGGGAACAGGGTGTCGACCTTTACAATTGCACGACCAAGGCAAAAATTCATTCAGTTGTCTTGTGACTTGACTTGTGTGTTTCGCCATGTGACCTTGCCTGCTCCGCTGAATCCTCCACCATCGCTTTGGTATATTATCCTGCTTACTTGTGTATTGTAGTGCCTCCTTAGCAGTGTAAAAAACTTGTGCATGTTTCTCTGGTGTAAATTTCTGTTAACCTGACCACTCTGATTCTTAAAACAAACCCTGAATTTCAATGGTCGGCATCACCCCTATAGCGACCACTGTGCATTCCCGAGGGAGGGCCATGAGTCCAGTTCTCAAGAGTAGAGCAGGTTACTGAACAGCGAACTCCCACACATTACCCCACCACCCCCCTAATAAGAGCCGCCTACAGCAGTGGGAGGGCTTGAGGTCCCAATGATTTGGTGAGCCAGACCAGAAGCTACCCATGACTGGGGGGGTCACCAGTGAGGGATGAGGACAAGATGGGCTCCTGGTGCACCAAGACCTATGAAAGGGGATAGTGACCCCCACCCCTGGTTCATTTCATCTTGGACCAGGGAGAAAACTCCCAAACTTGTTGTTTGGCATGCATGGCATCTCCTAGACAGGCTGGAGGTTGAGGTCGATGCTGCCACATGACCTGCACACTTTGGTTCTGGATCAAGGCGCGTGTTACGGGGAGACGATCTGGTCAAGTCAATTGGTGGTCAAATATGGCTAGGGTCAAGCAGGCACTGTTCAGTCGGTAGTAGCATGCAACTGGAGACTGCATCCAGTACTGTATACTGGCTTGTATATTTCCTCACCCTCACTATTGGAAAGATAGCTTGTCCTTACTGGGACTCCATGAGGGGGGGGGGGGGGGATGGAAGGAAATGAAGAAATTCTAATTTGTTATGATTTTCTACAATAATTTACAAAGATCTAGCTCTCTCTTGACCTAACAATCACCGGCTATCCCAATGGAACGGTCACATGTCTACACTGTAACCTTTTCCAGCTTCCACCGGGCAAGTAGTTGGGAATTGTAATTGGTTCATGGGCTCCTAAACCTGGTAAGGAGAAAGTCCTTGCCAGTCCAGTAAAGAAACTTACCTGGTAAATATGAAAGTGTGTCATATAAAAGTACCTAGAGTGAAGAATACTGATGATGTGTATCAGTCATGGATCTTGATATTTTTTGAAGTTAGACATCAGAAAAGAAAAAACAGTTGAGGTGTGTCAATGTGATCCTCGCATCACCCCACAATGAGATGGGGTAGCTTGATAGTTGAGTTTCGTTCACCAGACAAGAGTGGACGTCTGCATGTGATCATGCAAATTCCTGGGGCTCTCGTTTCCAGTCTCCACACCAAAACACTCAAATCAGTGGTAAGGGATTGTCCTTTTTCCGAGACCTGATAGGTATACTGAGGAACTAAGCATTTAATTTAGTGGCAGTAAAACATTTTCAAGAAGAAAGTTGATGGTGGTGGAACAGTCAACACCAGCTCTCCTAACTTTGAAAATTTAGTCCTTTCCAGAATCAATTAAGTTGGCATGGTACCACTCAAGGTAAAGTCATATGTGCCCATCCCTATGCAGTAATTTTCACTGCACAGCGAAGTTCCTGTTGACCAGGTATTGGGCACGGAGCCAACCTCTTGCCGTTTGAAGGAATAAGGTCCAGGCCCAATATGCTGTTACCATTGCAAAGGACGCTCGATGAAGCTCCTTCAAAGCAATGAAAAATGGTGCAAAATGGAAAAAGAACAAGGAGAAAGTAAGTTCCAGAGCTAAAGCAAATCTGCCCGTGTGCTGTTGCACAGCCAGGTAAACGTCCTTTGCTTCAGTTCTATCCCATTCCTCCTTCCCGCCATCACTTGCCTTCCAATAGCTACTTTAAACCTCAGTCCTCAATTGTTGAAACTGCTCTGGTGAGTGGTTCCACCATGTAACGTAGTAGTGTGGGAGTCTCACTCCCAAAGGTAAGGACTTTGGAGCCATCAGTCAAGACTCCATAGGCCTTAATGGTGACAGCTCTAAGCGTCATCACATTCCACAGGAGCCTCCACTGCTAGGCCAGAAGGCCCCTGAAGCAAAGGCTCAGGTCTGCCCTTTCCCAGGGCAAAGGAATCCTGAGGCAGGTTCAAATAGGGATCCTTCAGAAAGGGGCTCTTATGGAGCCGTCAGACAGGGGCTTCCAAGGGCGTTCAATGATGACAGTCCAGTGCCACCACATCTACAAGGATCTCCGTACTAGGTATAATGCCCTGAACCAAAGGCTCAGGTCCATCCTTTTAAAAAATCCTGAACATGTTCCAAAGGAGAGCCTGTGCGAAACTAGTTCCAAGGTAAACAGCCCTTCAAAAGATACTCCCAAGATCCTGAACGGGACAGCCTAAAGGTGCTGCCTTATGAAGAGGTAGTTGAGAACGGATACCCTAATCCATGAACTGTCAGGGAACTCGAAAAATGTGGGAAGAAATGCAACATCTGATAGCTTCATGTAATCCAGTTTGTGTATTCTATAGAGATTATGGCCAGGGGAAATCGTTTGATTTCGCTGAGAGGATTACAAGTTAAGCCCATTATGGACCTTTGATAATGAAACCTCATGGAGGAGTAACAGTAATGTATGTCAGGATATTCCCTTTCAGAACATCCACCTGCAGACAAACACTGCAGGTGAAGGCTGTGAGAATAGGCGACACAAACCTTACACTGTTGCATCCTTGACCTTTCTCCATTATAATCTCAACATAGATGATGTGGAAAGAATCTACTTGGGACAGTTGCCACACCATTTCGACATCTTGGGAGTTTCAATGGTCGGATCACCTCTAGGGAGACCTTTGTGCAACCCTCGAGGAGGGGCCTTTGGAGTCCTTATCTTTAAGAGTAGAGCAGTTTTACTGAACAAGTGACACTGGGACATTCATTCCAGAAAGACCTGTCAATTGGTCCCCTGATTCAGAGTTTAATTTCACTTGGCAGGTTCATGGAAGATACTACATGGAAGCAACCACTTTCCAATACTTTTGCAGGAGGCGAATGGTCATTACAGCAAATGGAGTGCAGAGGTGGCGACTGGAACATGCGGATTGGAATATTTTTAGATTCAACTGCCAGTATTGCAAAAGATCTGGAATGATTTCCAATGTCTTCAAGATGCTGTTAATCACTTCACATCATGAATTCACCTTGCCAACCCCGGGCAGAAGCACCCATTCCCAAAAGTAGTGGGAACAGTACCATCGACCTTGGTGGTCGATGAATGCCAACAAGCTTCTCCTCATTAACTCTGGGAACCCCATTAACAGGGTATGGGAAAGGTGCAAAGATGCTGGAAGCGAACATCCTATGTCTCCACATGCTTTGAAGATAGATGGCATAATGGTACAGCAATACAGGTGCAGGGCCAAGGAGGAGATCAACCACATTCTGTTAGGGGCCCCCCCCCACACGATAGAGGATCCTCCAAGGAACTGCAGGGTTTTACGGGGAGCCCTAGTGACGAGTTCTTGGCACCGACCTAGCTGGTTGTGGTACCCTGCAGGTTCCACTTCAAAATCCCCGTCCCTCCAGTGGCCACCCTAAGGTATTTCACCTGGACAGACTAAGGGTGGAGAGAGGTGCCGGGGTTGTCCACCATGACAGTCTCTGGACCTATTCACGAACTCGACAACTGACGGACCCAGTTGCTCTGTGGGAGCTCTTCAAGGCGTAACACTTCAAGCAGCTCAGGACGGTCCACTTGCGTACGCCCGAGCGGGCAAGGCAAAAATCCTATCCCGGAGACCTTAGAGGGCCACTGAAGTGTGTTGCTCCATGGTGCGAGGGCTTGGGGACACTGCTGAGAAAAGGACACGGAACAGTTCATCAGAATCTTGCTGAGGAGGTTGAAGGTCATTTCTTGTCGTGACACACTGGCGGAACCAAACACTTTATTTCAAAAATATCCATCACCGTAAGTGAAACCTCAGCAGTAATACGCAAAGACAATCACACATCCTGAGCAATGGTAATAAAATGATAAAAAATATACAATGGGTTAAAAGGCAAAAAGTACAGAAAATGTGGAAAAAATGTCAAATAGGTTACTGGGGCAAGGAGGACCAAAAAAAAAAAAAAAAAAAAGAGAGGAACCAAAAAAAAAGAAAAAAAAAAAAAAAAAAAAGTAAACCTGAAATACAACAAACATGTGGAGGGAGGAGGCAGCAAAAACTACTAAATCACATGGAAAGATTCTGGAAAAGTTGAAATGTCAAAATTTGAAAAGATACTTAACCCCATAAAGAAATCAGCAGCACAACCTGCTACAAAAGAGTTAAAAGACTATGAAAAATAAAAAAGTAAAGTTTGAAAAAATAGCTAAGACAGCAAAATCGCTAAAAAACAGGGAAAAGATTCCATGAAAACATCTAAAGTTAAACAACAGAAATACTAAAACAGGCAGAAAAAAAACCAGCTTAAAACAGTAAAAGGGCCTATGAAAACATTTAAGGTACAAAATACTAAGAAACAAATATAAACAAGAGGCGTGGGGCAGAGAGGTAAAACAAGACCTCACTGTATCCATCGACTCTGTAGTGGGTTGGTGTGCAGCGCTCCTCTGCCACTCACCCTCTCTACAGTAGGCCTCGGTCGTGAATCTAGGGGTATGAACATGGGCAGGCGAAAATCAGGGCCAAAGTTACCTCCCAAGTCTACAGGAGTGAGAGAGAACAGTATTCTATTTCCCACAGCATTTATACTGCCATACAGGTCACCTATCACAAGCTGAGTTCGCTCACGGAAAAAAAAAAACGTTTACAGTTAATGACACAGAACATAAAAAGCACCAATAATATGGAACACACGAGTCTGACCAACGCACTTCACAAACCGAGGTTCACCGCCAACTGCCTGCCGATGGAGCGACTCTCACCGCTCACTCAGGCAAGGGGTTGCCATGTGCATCTGCGAATTCGGTGTGCATTCTGTTCTGAAGGAATAAAGTCATATCTACATAATGAAATAATATAATGATAAGAGTAAAAATGTAATAATAATGATAAAGAATAATAATAGTAACTATAACAATGATATTAATAATAATAATTATCATTTTATTATTCTCAAGAATAATTTGTATTCTATCATTATCAATTATTGAGTATTGTTATTATATCATTGCTTGTTATATTATCATTATTATTGTTACTACTACTAATTATTTTTTAGTGTATTTATTATGTCATTATATTTTTTCTATTTGATTTTTTATAGCTGTCATCATTATCCTCATAGTATCTATCATGTCATGGTTATTCTCATTTATTAGCTATTATGTATCAAGCTTTCATTATATTATTATATTATTATTATTAGTATTACTGTTTGTTGTTGTTCTTATTACTATTACTATTGTATCAATATCATTATAATTATTGTCAATACTCTCATCTTTATCATCATTACTTTTTGTACATCATCTCACACACCACAAAAACACACGCTCTTCATACATACTGTACCGGCC
>NC_051399.1:48368562-48378562 GCF_015228065.2 Penaeus monodon
ATCATAGGTTATTATATAATATATATATTATTAATATATATATATATATATATATATATATTTTTTTAGAGATATATATAATTATATAATCTATATTATTGTATATTATATATATATAACATAGTATAAATTGACATAAATATGATATAATATATATATAATATGTGTGTTGTGTGTGTGTGTGTGTGGTGTGGTGTGTAGTGTGTGTGTGTGGTGATATGTGAGTGTGTGGTGTGTGTGGTGTATGTGTGGTAGGACCTGTCGTGGTTGTGTTATGTGTTGTTTTGTGTGTGTGTGTGATATATACATTATTTTAATAATACGTATTGTATGTATATTAGTATTATATTATAATATATAATATTATATATATATAATATATTATATTATATATACTATATATATATAAAATATATAATATAATATATATATTATATATATAATGTATTATAAGATGTGTATATATATGTATATATATACATTATATTATTATCTATATATATATACTCTTTATTATAGATATATACCTTAATACTACTAATGTATGTACACTGATTAATCACCGAGTGATACTAAAACATATACCAAATATTATCAAACACCACATGACAACACACACACCACACACTACACACACCACAGATATCACACATACATAAACTACTTATACTTACTTCATGTGTATCTCCGATATCATTATTTCACTTTATATATGATATTATATTTAAGAATACTATATTAGTATATATGTGTGTGTGTGTGTGTTGGTGTGTGTGTGTGTTCGTGGTGTGTGTGTGTGTTCATTGATAAGTATATACACTATATATATATATATATGATTATGTATGATATATTATATATAGTTTTTTTAAATTAAAAATTTTATTGTTATTATATATTAATATGTAACATCACATATATATATATATAATATATATATTATATATTATAATATATAATTATTATAGTATATATATTATATATTATTAAACATTATCTATAGATATTATAACAAGATTTGTATACTTATATATAGTATATTATATATATATATATGCACAATATACTATTATTAATTATATATATAGAATACATAGGTGAGATAGAGAATAGATATATATAGGATTAATAATTATATGTATATATATAATAATGTATATATATTAAATATTATATATATGAATATTAAGATATATTATATAGTACACAACAACACTATATATATAATAATAATATAATATACATATAGTAACTAACGATATATATATATAATATATATTTAATCTTTTTATTATATATATATGAATATGAATATATATATATATCATATAATATAATAATGATAGATATATGTATATATATATATATTTAGTAATTATCCTAATATAATATATATATATTAATACAATATATATATTATACTAATATATATATATATATAGATTAGTATTATAGTGTACATATAATATAATATATAATATATAATATATAGAATATATTAAGAAGTCATACTATATATATATATAATATATAAGATATATAAGTATATCTAATAATGTAATATTTATTATTTAATAATTATCTAGAGTATATATATATACTATACATATTATAAGATGACGACTATTATACTATCATTATATACTAGATATACTATATATATATATATATATATAGATTATTATGATATATATATATGATATATTATCATATATCAACTATATATATATATAGTATTATTATATATATGTGTGTGGTGTGTGTGTGTTCTGGGAGTGTGTGCTGAATGTGTGTTGTGTGTGTGGTGTGTGTGTATATATATATATATATATACATATATATATATATATAATATATTATAATGTAATATATATTAGTATATACGATATATATATGATATTAAGATATATAGTAGATGTAGTAGAGAAATGAGTATATATATGTATATATATAGATATTATATAGATGATATATTATATATATTACTGTAAATATATAGTATATGTAACACACACACACACATATATATATATATATATTATTCATATATAATATATATATATATATATATTATATCTATATCGATATAGATAATCTTAATATACATATAATATATACTATACCCCATAGATAGATATAGTATAGAATATATACGTATATATATACTATTATATATATATATATATAACATATATATATATATATATATATCTATTATATTATATATATATTGTATAATAATGTATAATAGTAATGTATATATATAAATTATATATATATAATAAATAATAGGTACTAATAGTAATATATATACTATTATACCTGATAATATAATGAGTATATATAATATATATATAAATAATGTGTAGTGTGTGTGTGTGTAGTGAATGGGGAATTGTGGTGTGTGGTGGTGTGTGTATGTTGTGTGGGGGTTGGGGTTGTGTTGTGTGGTATATATACGAATATGTATGTTATGAGTATAGTATAGTATATGAGATATATTATATAGTATTATATATATATAATATGAGATATAAATGATGATATAGGTATAGTTTAGGATAGAGAATAGATAGCCGGTGTAATATATAATATAGATATAATATAAATATCATAATCATATTATAATTATTATAAGGATTCTAGTAGTAATCTATAATAACAATATGTGTATTATATATGTAACATTATTATATTCATATTAATATATAATATCTTATAATACTAATAATATATATATATATACTATATAATATATATTATATATATGATGTGATGCATGGATGTGTGTGTATGTGTGTCGTGATGTGTGTGTGGTGAGGTGAGTGTGTAGTGGTGTGTAGTGTGAGTGTGTGCTAGTGTGTATGTGTCGTGTTGTAGATTAATGATGAGAGTGGAGTGTGTGTCTCGTTGTGTATGAGGTGTGTGTGTGTGTGTGTGTGTGTGTGTGAGTGTTGAGTGTGAGGTGAGGTGTTGTGTGTTTGTGTAATAATATATTATATATAATAATATATATATATAATAATATATATGTATATATATCATATATTATATTATATATAATAATATGATACTAATATAATATATATATTATATATATATATATAATACATATAGTATATAATTATATTATAATATATATATTATATATATACATATATATATATATCCATACTATTATTATCAACACACACACACACACACACACACACAACCCACACACACCCCCCCACCCATGTCTGAGATTTTGTTTGTTTGCAACCACGGGATAGCATGTTTTAGAATGGGTTGACATTGTTGTAAAGTCTGTTTTTTTTGTGGTGTGCAGCATGAAAAGCTTTTTAGTTTGGGTTTTGTTATTTGTGCTTGTGTTATTTTTTTAATGTGTGTTCTGAAGCCTGTGCTTTGTGAACTGAAATCCGAGAATGTTTCCTCTGTGAGTGTGAGGAATGTTAACTGTGATTGGTTGTGAATTTCTACGTGCTATGGTTATAAGTTTGAATTTGTTTATGCTTGTCTGTATTTTCCAATGGTGCTCAAAGGTGTTGATGTTCTGTTTAGCTCTTTCTGTTGTTCATTTCATGAAGTGTTGTGATTTAGAGGGGTGTGTGATAATCTATGTGATATCGTCTACACAGGAAACATAGTTGCTGTATGGTTTTGGTTCTGGCAGATTGGCTGTATATAAGATATAAAGGGTTGGCAATAAAAACGCTTCCCTGGGGTTTTCTCCACTTCTGAGTGGATGGGGGTGCCTAGGTGGGCTCCCAGGACGTGTTGTGGCAGTCCTGTCGTCCAGGAAGCCACAGAGAAGGCGTGTGAAGTGTGTGGGCAGGTGTAGTTGTGTTAGCTTGTATTTGAGACCGTCATGCTAAAACCCTTATCAAGGCCTAGCTGACGTCTCGTAGTATTGCGTTCGTAAAAGCGAGAACCGAGAGCGATCTTCGTAGGCGAGGGCGAAGGCGCTCTCGGTCCCCCCTCTGGGGGAAAAGAAAGCCTTATTCCCTAATGTTGTGTGTTTGGTTGTTTCAAGGTGTGGGATGAGTTTTTGTGTTATTACTCTCTCAAAGCAGTTTGCCTGGGACTTCTAGAGTGAGATAGGGCGGTAATTCCCCACTTCATGTGTGGATTTCTCCGGTTTGGGTATTAAGGGTGAGAGTGGGGGTGATTAAAGTTATCAGGGAAATGTCCTATTGCCAGCGCTGCATTGAAGATATGGCGTAGTCTGCTGATCATTCTGGGTGGAAGGTGTTCAGTGATTGTTCTGTTTAGTTTCTTGCTCACGGTTTTTTGTTTTTGTATTTTCCAGTGGTGTTTGTTCATTACTTTAATTCGTGTGTAATTTGTGTTTGATCTTTTAGTATCGTGTGCGTAGTTGTATGTCCCAGCCTCGTGTTAGATCATGTAAGTGCCTGAATTGTATTTTAAGCAATTTCAGACGATGTGTTTCTCTGTAGTGAGGGATAGTTTGTATGTTGTTTTGGGGATGTTGGCCTTCCGGGCCGTCTGTATGTTTGTGTACCATTGTTCAAGGTGGGTGTTCGTTGTGGGGTGGGGGTTGCTGTTCGAGAGAGATCATTTACTTGTGTGTCTTCAGGTGCTTGTTTGAAGCCTCCCAGTTTGCATTTTTGGAAGGATTCTCGGGTTGTGTTGGGATCATGATAGGGTTGTCGACAGTGTTAGGATAAGCAGGAGGTGGTCACTGGATGTGACATCGTCTATTGTGATGTGGTCGTGTAGTTGTGCTCTGTGGTTCGCTAAGACTATGTCAGGTGTTGTTGCTGTGTTATATGCTATATATGTGTGTGTGGACCGAGGTGTATGTCTGCCTTGTTGTATGATTGAGGCGAGGCCTCTGCCTACGGTGTTTATGTGGTTTATAGCTAAAGATTGCGTGGTTTGTGTTTAAGGTCTCCGATGATGTATATTTGTTTGTTATGTCTCAGGAGTTGCAAGATGCCAGGTTTTAGTATGTATAGTAAATCTGGTGGGTTGTAAAAGGTATAATGGGTCCATGTGGTTGTGTTTATTTTGACTCCCAGTAGATCTGAGTGAAAGTTGTTGATGATTTTGCGGGAGAAGTCTTTTCTGATCGTAATTGCTAAGCCATTGCTTGTTTCTTGTGATTTGTTGGAGGAGTAGATAATGTACATGCAGTTTTTGTGTGGTTGGTGTTATGACCCCATGGCTGTTAATGAGTATGATGTAGGGGTCGTGTCTTCTGTATGTGAGCACAGTTAAGTTTTTCGTGTTGTCCAGTGAAGTACATTGTGTTGTATAATGGTGAGGCGTGGGTGTAAGTGTGGTGTGTTCATGTGGATTTGTGGCTATTCGAGGAGGTAGCCGTTATTTAACTTTTTTTATGTTGGGCAGTGTTCAATTACATCGTTTGTAACGCGCTGTTGCCCTCCTTGAAGTATCTATGTAGCCTCTGACTGTGACTATGACATATGCTCCCTTTTCGTTACAAAACCACTTTATTCTTCATTTTTAAAAATTATTTCTGAGCAATTTCTAGGGATCAGAATATTGGTATTTGTCAGGGTTTTCCGAGAAGAACCAGAGGCCATAGTGGTTGGTGATCCGGGCCCCTCGTCATCAGTGAAAATTCCATTGGGTCAATTAGGTCCGGGGGTAGGAGGTGGGGCATCAGGGGTGTTTAGGGGAATATCACTGGGTATATCTCTTAGCTCCATTAATATTTTTTGGGCCCTGATTAATGGACGAGAGGAGGAGGCTGTAGTGGGAGGTGCAGGTGTTACTAAGGGGGAAAATGACTGAGGCTCCAGTGTCTGGAGCAGGGCCCAATGGACGAGCCTGAAAGGTTGGGGCTCCGCTGTCTGGGCCTGTGTAGGTTAAGACTTCGGTGCCTGGTTGTTCAGGCTGGGCCTGAACCATCTGGCTGGGGGGGGTTTTACTCCCTTCGAGGCAGGAGGTTATTTGCCTCCAGTGCTACTTGGCCTTTTCGGGGGCAATGCTATTTTGCATGTGGGCATGCAGGAGGGCCTGAAAATCCCTTAGAGGTCGGGTAGGGAAGGCCAGGTGGATGGATGGCTCTCTTTTTTGTGTTTGATATCCTGGCAGACCGGGTTTAATGAGTGGTTCCAGGCATTGGTGCGCAATTAAGGCCTTTCTTGACAGAACTTCTACAGTTCATGAAGGAGTGGGTGTTTTGAACTGCACTCTGTGCATTGGGTTCTTCTCTGCTTTGCCGTGGGGTTTTTGATTGCCCATAGCCAAAGCAGTTCATGCATTGCCTGAGAGGTGTATACCTCTTAAAATTCTATTTGCCAGGAGGCAACATATACCTTGAAGAAGTATATCCCCTTCTCTTTAATCTGCTTGGCCATGGCAGGGAGCGGAAATCCTGACCTTTGATTATGTAGTTTCATGATGTAGATGTCCTCAACTTGGGCTCCAGGGAAGGAAGTGGTAATTTCTTCCTCAATGTCTAGTTCTGACTCGTTGAGGACTTGTTGGTCTAGTTTCATGAAGATAAGCGTCAGTTTAGGTTTATGTCAATGGAAGGATCGGGGAGAAACCAAGGTTTCTTAGAGTCTGGAGACATCCTTCGAGAATAGCTTCTTGGCAGGATGTCATCTTCATTTAGGGCCAGGTATCCATCATGTAGAGTGCTCTGATCTCAGCACTAAAAGTGAAGGCTAAGGTCTTAATTTTCGGGGGGGTGTGATCAAAGCTCTTAGTGGCCCATAAGAGCTTTGATCTTTATCTTTGCCATTTTCAAGAATGGCATACACACCTTGGGGGAACAAGGGTGTCGAGCCTTTACATTAGCACGACACAAGGCAAAAATTCATCAGTTGTCTTGTGATTTTGACTTGTGTGTTTCTGCCATGTGACCTTGCCTGCTCCGCTGAACCCTCCACCATCTGCTTTGTATATATCCTGCTTATCTTGTGTATTGTAGTGCTCTTAGCAGTAAAAACCTTGTGCAGTTTCCTCGGGTTTGTAATTCTGTTAACTGACCATCTGATTCTTAAAACAAACCCTGACATTTCAAATGGTCGGCTTTCACCCCTATAGAGACACTGTGCATTCCTCGAGGAAGGGCCATGGAGTCCTAGTTTCAAGAGTAGATGCGTTTTACTGAACAGCGACACTCCCACACATACCCCCCCCCACCCCCTAATAAGAGCCGCCTTACCGCAGGGGGAGGGCTTGAGGTCCCAAGTTGGTGAGCCAGACCAGAAGGCTACCCATACTGGGGGGGTCACCAGTGAGGGATGAGACAAGAGGGGCTTCCTGGTGCACCAAGACCTATGAAAGGGGATAGTGCCCCCACCCTGGTTCTTTCCCATTTTGGGCCCAGGGAGAACTCTCCCACTTGTGTTTGCCATGCATGGCATCTCCTAGACAGGCTGGAGGTTGAGCGATGCTGCACATGACCTGCACCACTTTGGTTCTTGGATCAAGGCCTGGTCAAGTCAATTGGCTGCTCAAATATAGTTAGGGTCAAGCAGGCACTGTTCAGTCGGTAGTGAAATGCAACTGGAGACTGCCATCAGTACTGTAATAATGGCTGTGTATATTTCCTCACTACCTCACTTTTGGAAGATAGCTTGTCCTTACTGGACTCCATGATGGGGGGGGGGATGAGGAAATGAAGAATTCTAATTTGTATGATTCTACACTTTTACAAAGATCTAGCTCTCTCCTTGACCTAACCAATCACCTGGCTTTCCCAATGGAACGTCACATGTCACACTGGAACCTTTCCAGCTTCCAAGGGCAAAGAGTGGGAAAATTTGTAATGGTTCAAATGGGCTCCTAAACCTGGTAAGGGAGAAAGTCTTGCCAGCCCATTTAAAGAAATCTACCTGGGTAAATATGAAAGTATCTCATATAATAAGTACCTATTTAGTGAAAGACTACTGATGATGTTATCAACATGGATCTTGATATTTTAAGTACATCAGAAAACAGTTGAGGTGTTGTCAATGTGATCCTCGCATCACCCACAATGAGATGGTAGCCTGATAGTTGGGGGTTTCGTCACCAGACAAGAGTGACTTGTCTGCATGTGATATGCAACATTCTGGGGCTCGTTTCAGTTCTCCACACAAAACACTCATCAGTGTAAGGGGAATTGTCTTTTCACGAGACTGATGAGGTATACTGGGAACTAAGAATTTAATGTAGTGGCAGTAAAACATTTCAAGAAGAAAGTTGATGGTTTGGAACAGTCAACACCACTCTCCTAACTTTTGAAAGATTAGTCCTTCCAGAATCAATTAATTTGGGCATGGTACCACTCAAGGTAAAGTCATATGTGCCCATCCCTATGCAGTACTTTCACTGCCAGAAGTTCCTGTTGCCAGGATTATGGGCAGGGAGCCAACTCTTGCCGTTTTAAGGAAAATAGACAACCAAGAGTGGGGGTTAAAGTGTGGTACAACAGGTCCGGGCCCCAATATGCTGTTACCATTGCAAAGAAGCTCATAAGCTCCTTCAAAGCAATGTAAATGGTACAAAATTGAAAAAGAAGCAAGGAGAAAGTAAGTTTTCCAGAGGCACAGCAATCTGCCGTGTGCTGCTTGCACAGCCAGGTAAGTCTTTGCTTCAGTTCTATCCCATCCTCCTTCCCCCCATCCCTTCCCTTCCAATACTACCTTTAAACCTCAGTCCTCAATTGTTGAAACTCCTCTGGTGAGTTGTTCCACCAGTAAGTAGTAGTTTTGGGGTCTACTCCCAAAAATTAAGGACTTTGGAGCCATCAGTCAAGGGCTCCATAGGCCTTAATGGTGACAGCTCTAGCTGTCATCACATCCACAGGAGCCTCTACTGCTAGGTAGAATGCCCCTGAAGCAAAGGCTCAGGTATGCCCTTTGCCCAGGGAAAGGAATCCTGAGCCTGTTCAAAAGACTCCTCTCAGAGAGGGGTCTTTGGAGCCCTCAGACAGGGCTCCAAGGGCTTCAATGATGACAGCTCCAGCTGCCACCACATCTACAAGGATCTCCGCTACTAGGTATAATGCTTTCCCGAACCAAAGGCTCAGGTTCATCCTTTAAAATCCTGAACCTGTCCAAAGGAAGCCTGTGGAAACTAGTTCCACAGGGAAACAACCCTTCAAAAGATACTCCCAAGATCCTGGAAAGGACAGCCTAAAGGTGCTGCCTTATGAAGAGGAGTTTGAAGAAAATGGATACCCTAATCCAATGGAACTGTCAGGGAACTCGTACAAAATGGGAAGAAAAAGCAACATCTGATAGCTTCATGTAATCCATTTGTGTATTCCTATAGAGTTTTGGCCAGGGGAAATCGTTTGATTTTCCCTGAGAGGATTCCAAGTTCAAGCCCATTATGGGACCTTTGATAATGAACCTCATGGAGGAGTAACAGTAATGGTATGTCAGGATATTCCCTTTCAGACCATCCACCTGCAGACAACACTGCAGGTGAAGGCTGTGAGAATAGGCTTGACACAACCTTACACTGTTGCATTCCCTTTTCTTTTCTCCATATAATCTCAACATAGAGAGTGGAAGATCTACTTGGGCAGTTGCCACACCATTTCTACTCTTGGGAGATTTCAATGGTCGGCATCACCTCTAGGGAGACCTTTGTGCAACCCCCGAGGAGGGGCCTTGGAGTCCTTTTTCTTAAGAGTAGATGCAGTTTTACTGAACAGTGACATTGGACATTCTCCAGAAATTGACCTGTCAATTGGTTCACCTGATTCAGAGTTGAATTTCACTTGGCAGGTCATGGAAGATACTTACATGGAAGCAACCACTTTCCAATACTTTTGCAGGAGGCGAATGGTATTCCAGCCAATGGAGTGCAGAGATGGCGACTTGAACATGCGGATTGGAATATTTTTAGATCAACTGCAGTATTGCAAAGATCTGTGAATGATTTCCAATGTCTTCAAGATGCTGTTAATCACTTCACATCATGAATTCACCTTGCGGCAGAAGCACCCATTCCCAAAAGTAGTGGACAGTACCATCGACCTGGTGGTCTGATGAATGCCAACAAG
>NC_051399.1:48383562-48386029 GCF_015228065.2 Penaeus monodon
CAAAATCCCGGGACGTCACTCGTGAATTTGAGGCGATATTCGTCTGCTGGTTAAGGGCCTACGTACTGCCCGAGCAAATACCAGCCAGTGAAGTCCTCGCCGTTCCTTCCATGCCAATGCGAATCTGAAGGGGGGAGAATGTGTATACGGGGAAAAACAAAATAATGATGCAAAATAAATAAATAAAACAAAGTAAAAAAATAATGCAAAAAAATCTTGGATTTGTATTGCTTGTGAGTGGAAGCTCACTGATATTAGTTGGAATCAGGGTTTTGATGAGAACTTGCGTTGGTGTCAAGAGAGCGAACTGTCATTCTGAATGTAAATGCAAATGCTATTGTAACCTTCTAATATGCACTCTGAGAAAAAAATGGCTCAGGAATATCACTTTGGTTTTTGGTATAATCACTACCGTTGCTGCTACCAGGTGTAGAAGGAAACTAGATAGCCATGACTGTGGAGGATGGAATCGAAGATGATAAATTTTAACAGTACTAAAAAAAAAATTTTGATTCACCCCGGGATACGTCGCAGCACAGAGATTCTGAATTTAGTAAACTTATGAGATGACCCAGCTTTTATATCTGAAAAATAGCAAATAGAAGGGCAAAATAACATCAGAAAACAGCAAGCTATCTAGCAAATTCAGTTTATAAAAGTTAGTGACAGAGTTTGAAAGTATCCACGGTTGATGTTGAGACAAAATCTAGTTAGCGAACTCGAGGGGAAGGAAGGGAATAGGGCCCTTTTTTTTATGTCATACATGGACTTTGAGGTCAACCAAACCAAAAAAAAATTACTGAGGAGGATAAACCATACAACACAAATCCAAGTATCAAGATTATGCATATCATCTATTGTACCAGAAAATCATGTATGTCGACTCCTCATGTGGTGCTTAATGATACTATTTTGTATGATTCAGTTGCTACATACCAGAAAATTCAAGGGTGGCTAATGGAACAAACCTCCACATCATGGAACCCCCAAATGTAAGACAAGTACTGGGCAGGACCTCGACAGCGTGTACCAAACTAAATTCCAACAGATCCACCATCCACCAAGGACGAGCGATGTTGTTGTTGCTGTGATAGATAGTTGGGTTCCTGGTCATCTATTGCATTCTCTGGAAAGTACCTGTTTGGGAGAGAGGTACTCTCATATATATGTTCGTTTATGTGGGAAAGCATTCATAACTGTTTTTTTCTTTATTTATTTACTTGTACTTATATGTGGGCTGTATCCACAAAGCTGTTTATTTTCTTTGGATGTGTATGGGTGGGTTCTTCATGCCCACGGTGATGTGAAGCGATGAATATGGTAATCTAGATATTGTTTGCATGCCTTCTTGCTTACAGCTGTCACTGCTGGTTAGCCTAGCATGAAAATGGGAGCTACTCTGCACAAGCCTCTCCATTATCGAGACTTCTACAGTGGGCCCCCGCATGGCCACTCATGGAAGCTGGGCACATTGTGGTCCCAGTAAAACTGTGGGGAATCTCAGAGCAACATGATGCCCTAGATATACGGAATCATGACCCACCGGCGTGGGCACGTTTGGCTCTGTACCAACTCTGGCCCTCAGCCCCTGGAGTTAATGGGCGGCTTGGGGGAATGGGTTTTCGGTCATCCTCCCCCAGGGACAAACTCACTGGTACCAAACCACATAAACAGAAATGCTGGGTGGGTGGGGGGATTACTGCCCTCTCAGACAGCATGTGGTGGGCTGTGGGTTCTGCTGGAAGGGCGACGCTTTGGTGCAGGTGAGAATGGGAGTTACTTCTTCCGCCCGTGCCCTGGCAGCCGCCAAACCAGTGGGAAGGCCTGTGGGACAAAACCTAAGGGGAAACCCACAGCCTGCTGCCCCCCCCCCCCCCCACCGACGCTGCGTCGGTGAGGGTGGGAGAGGTGTCGTCCACCCTGAATAACTGCCCAAGGTTTAACCTCAGGCAAGCTATCCAGGTAGTAGCTTGGAATATTTGGTCTTTGCAGCAGGATTATCAACAACTGCTATCGAGGGAGTGAAAAAGTTGGGGTTGAGGTAGCTGCCCTCTTTGGAGGTAAAAGACCCGGCAGCAGCAAAGATCAGTATGGATTGGTTCACCTACTACTAGTGGGTCTTTTTTAGTTGATGAGCAAGTGATGGCACTTAGAAATGAAACATGGCTTTTTCTCCTATTACTGTGTACGGCCCCTTGCCAAAGTTTTCAAACCCGCTCTACGCCAAACTCACATCTGTGACAGACAAATGCCCCCCAGGGAGACATTCGCATTGTACTGCGTGACTTCAGTATTCGGCTGTGATCGAGCTGGCTATGAGATATCATTGGTCCTTATGGCTCGGGGTGATTCACATCATATACCGCTTCTTCGAGACTGTTATCCCAAGATTGGGATTCCTGGCTCTGGTACCAGCATTATCATATATATATGAAAAAAAAAAACCCCCCAAAAAAAATTTTTTTTT
>NC_051399.1:48396129-48398629 GCF_015228065.2 Penaeus monodon
TTATGTGGTTTGGTACCAGTGAGTTTGTACTGGGGAGGAGGGACCGAATACCCCTTCCCCCCAAGCCGCCCTTTAACTCCAGGGGCTGAGGGGCAGAGTTGGTACAGAGCCAAGCGTGTCCACCCCGGGTTGGGTCATGATTCCGTATATCTAGGGCATCATGTTGCTCTGAGATTCCCACAGTTTTACTGGGACCACAATGTGCCCAGCTTCCATGAGTGGCCATGCGGAGGCACTGTAGAAGTCTCGATAATGGAAGGCTTGTGCAGAGTAGCTCCCATTTTTCATGCTAGGCTAACCAGCAGTGACAGCTGTAAAGCAAGAAGGCATGCAAACAATATCTAGATTACCATATCATCGCTTCACATCACCGTGGCATGAAGAAACCCACCCATACAATCCAAGTAAATAAACAGCATGTGGATACAGCCTCACATATAAGTACAAGTAAATAAATAAAGAAAAACAGTTATAATGCTTTCACATAAACGAACATATATATGAGAGTACCTCTCTCCCAAACAGGTACTTTCCAGAGAATGCAATAGATGACCAGGAACCAACTATCTATACAGCAACAACAACATCGCTCGTCCTTGGTGGAGGTGGATCTGTTGGAATTTAGTTTGGTACACGCTGTCGAGGTCCTGCCCGAACTTGTCTTACATTTGGAGGTTCATGATGTGGAGTTTGTTCCATTAGCCACCTTGAATTTTTTCTTGTGTATGTAGCAACTGAATCTATACAAAATAGTATCATTAAGCACCACATGAGGAGTCGACATACATGATTCTGGTACAATAGATGATATGCATAATCTTGATACTTGGACTGTGTGTGTATGGTTTTATCCTCCTCAGTATTTTTTGTTGGTTGGGTTGACCTCAAAGTCCATGTATGACATAATAAAAGGCCTAATCTCCTTCCCCTCGAGTTCGCTAACTAGATTTTGTCTCAACATTCAACCGTGGCATTACTTTCAAACTCTGTCACTAACTTTTATAAACTGAATTTGCTAGATAGCTTGCTGTTTTCTGATGTTATTGCCATTCTATTTTTGCTATTTTTCAGATATAAAAGCTGGGTCATCTCATAAGTTTACTAAATTCAGAATCTCTGTGCTGCGACGTATACGGTGTGAATCAAATTTATATTTTAGTACTGTTAAAATTTACTCATCTTCGATTCCATCCTCCACAGTCATGGCTATCTAGTTTCCTTCTAC
Source organism: Penaeus monodon (assembly GCF_015228065.2). Classification (NCBI taxonomy): domain Eukaryota; kingdom Metazoa; phylum Arthropoda; class Malacostraca; order Decapoda; family Penaeidae; genus Penaeus; species Penaeus monodon. Next base: position 48,397,355 of record NC_051399.1, read on the forward strand.
ACCTGGTAGCAGCCACGGTAGTGATTATACCACAACCAAAGTGAATATTCCTGAGCCATTTTTTTTCTCAGAGTGCATATTAGAAGGTTACAATAGCATTTGCATTTACATTCAGAATGACAGTTCGCTCTCTTGATACCAACGCAAGTTTTCATCAAAACCCTGATTCCAACTAAAATCAGTGAGCTTCCACTCACAAGCAATACAACTGAAGATCTTTTTGCATTATTTTTTTACTTTATTTTATTTATTTATTTATTCATCATTATTTTGTTTTTCCTGTATACACATTTCTCTCCCCCTTCAGATTCGCATTGGCATGGAAAGGAACGGCGAGGACTTCACTGGCTGGTATTTGCTCGGGCAGTACGTAGGCCCTTACACAGCAGACGAATATCGCCTCAACTTCACGAGTGACGTCGGCATCTGCGGCAGATACGTCGTCATTCAGAAGGTGTCCAGCGATACTGATCATCTGCAGCTGGCTGATGTCAGGGTGTATGCAAAATCCAAGGTCTACGCACCTTGAAAGGAGGAAAAGGAAGTAGGGTTAAGGAAGGAACGAACTTGATAAAAAGGAGGAAGGAAAACCAGACGAGTGATATGGAGAAAAAACCATGGAAACTGAAGTAAGACTGAAAGGGGGGAAAACTGAGGAACGAAGGGAAAGAATGGAAAATAAAAAGTTGGTCAAGAAGATGGAAGATAAATAAAAAGACACGTCATGACTAATCCTCTCTAGAGCAGGGATGTCAAACTCAACCTTTTCCCGGACCACTTTTCATTTTAGCTACCATCCTGAGGGCCGACAAACGCCAATACCCGGCATCCCAGGATTAAAGCCGTTTCATATGTACGTACCTATACGTTAGGTTCATTTTATTTATTAATTTCAAATGGTGACACTAACGGCAACAAATGGTCATTGTGGGCCGTTTGTGACCATCCTGAGAGCTATACATTTCTGTTGTGGAGGATCATTGAAAACATCACTGCATTTTCATGTAGGTACATAAATGAATCTACACACACACACACACGCACGCACACACACTTTCTCTATAAATAAAATAACAAATTCAAGACTAAGAAAACACGAATAGGCATAGTGCATATCGAATTCCTTCTGCATGAATCCTGTATACACACTGATGTGTATTTATATACGTGTATGTATGCACACACCCCTATTTCACTAGGATATTTTGTGGAAAAAAATATTATGTTTCATCCTTTACCGAAAAACTTACTGCAATCCAATTTGCCTGCTAGTTT
>NC_051399.1:48403629-48412434 GCF_015228065.2 Penaeus monodon
ATTGACAATAATTATAATGATAATGATAACAATAGTAATAGTAATAAGAACAACAACAACAGTAATAATAATAATAATAATAATAATAATAATAATGAAATTGATAATAATAGCTAATAATGAGATTAATAATAGCTATGATGATAATGATGACAGCTATAAAAAAATCAAATAGAAATAATAAATGATAATAAAACACTAAAAAATAATAGTAGTAGTAACAATAATAATGATAATAATAACAGCAATGATAATAATAACAATAATAATAATGATAATGATATAATACAAATTATTCTTGATAATAATAAAATTGATAATTATTATTATTAATATCATTGTTATAGTTACTATTATTATTATTATCATTATTATTACAATTATTATCATTATCATTATTATTATTATCATTATGTAGTATGACGTATTCTTCAGAACAAGAATGCACCCGAATTCGCAGATTCACATGGCAACCCCTTGCCTGAGTGAGCGGTGGAGTCGCTACCGGCAGGCAGTTGGCGGGTGACCTCGGTTGTGAAGAGGGTTGGTCAGACTCGTGTGTTCATATTATTGGTGCTTTTTATGTTCTGTGTCATTAACTGTACGTTTTTTTTTCCGTGACTGAACTCAGCTGTGATATGTGACCTAGTATGGCAGTAATAAATGCTGTGGGAAATAGATACTGGTCTCTCTCAACTCCTGTAGACTTGGGAGGTAACTTTGCCCTGATTTTCCCCCTGCCCATGTTCATACCCTACGATTCACGACCGAGGAATACTGTAGAGAGGGTGAGTGGCAGAGGAGCTGCACACCAACCACTACAGATTCGATGGGATAGTGAGGTCTTGTTTACCTCTCTGCCCACGCCTCTTGTTTATATTTGTTTTAGTATTTTTTACCTTAAATGTTTTCATGGGCCCTTTTACTGTTTTAGCTGTTTTTTTTCTGCCTGGTTTAGTATTTCTGTTTTTACTTTAGATGTTTTCATGGAATCTTTTACTGTTTTAGCAGATTTTGCTGTCTTAGCATTTTTCAACTTTACTTTTTTAATTTTTCATAGTCTTTTACTCTTTGTAGCAGGTTTTGCTGCCTGATTTCTTTATGGGGTTAAGTATCTTTCAAATTTTGACATTTCAACTTTTCAGAAATACTTTCAATGTGATTTAGTAGTTTTGCTGCCTCCTCCTCCACATGTTTGTTGTATTTCAGGTTTTACTGTTTTTTTTTTTTTTTTTTTTTTTTTTTCTTTTTTTTTTTTTTTTTTGTCTCCTGGCCAGTACCCTATTTGACATTTTTTCCAACATTTTCTGTACTTTTGCCTTTTTACCCATTGTATATTTTTTATCATTTTATTACCATTGCTCAGGATGTGTGATTTTCTTTGGCGTATTTCTGCTGAGGTTTTACTAAGGTGATGGATATTTTTTAAATAAAAAATGTTTGTGTTCGCCAGTGTGTCACGACCAAGAAATGACCTTCAACCTCCTCAGCAAGATTCCTGATGAACTGTTCCTTGTCCTTTCTCAGCAGTGTCCAAGCCCTACGCACCATGGAGCAACACACTTCAGTGGCCTCTAATGTCTCCAGGGAGATGGAATTTTGCCTTGCCCTCGGGCGTACGCCAGTGGACTCCTGAGCTGCTTTGAGTGTTACGCCTTGAAGAGCTCCCACAGAGCAACTGGGTCCGTCAGGTTGTCGAGTTCCGTGAATCGGTCAGAGACTGTTCATGGTGAACCACGGCACACCCTCCACCCTTAGTCTGTCCAGGTGAAATACCTTAGGGTGGCCACTGGAGGACGGGAGTTTTGAAGTGACCTGCAGGGTAGCCACAACCAGCCTATGGTCGGTGCCACAGAACTCGGCACTCGGTAAACCCTGCAGTTCTGGAGGATCCTCTATCGTGTGCTAACAAGAATGTGGTTGATCTCCTTGGCCACTGCACCTGTATTGCTGTACCATTATGCCATCTATCTTCAAAGCAGGTGGAGACATAGATGTTCTCTTTCCAGCAATCTTATGCACCTTGTCCCATACCCATGTTAATGGGGTCCCAGAGTTAATTGAGGAGACAGCTTGTTGGCATTCATCAGACCACCAGGTCGATGGGTACTGTCCACTACTTTTGGGAATGGGTGCTTCTGCCGCAAGGTGAATTCATGATGTGAAGTGATTAACAGCATCTTGAAGACATTGGAAATCATTCACAGATCTTTGCAATACTGCAGTTGATCTAAAAATATTCCAATCCGCATGTTCAAGTCGCCACCTCTGCACTCCATTGGCTGGAATACCATTCGCCTCCTGCAAAAGTATTGGAAAGTGGTTGCTTCCATGTAAGTATCTTCCATGACCTGCCAAGTGAAATTAAACTCTGAATCAGGTGAACCAATTGACAGGTCTATTCTGGAGAATGTCCCAGTGTCACTGTTCAGTAAAACTGCATCTACTCTTAAGAATAAGGACTCCAAGGCCCCTCCTCGAGGGTTGCACAAAGGTCTCCCTAGAGGTGATGCCGACCATTGAAATCTCCCAAGAGTAGAAATGGTGTGGCAACTGCCCAAGTAGATCTTCCACATCATCTATGTTGAGATTATATGGAGAAAGGTAAAGGAATGCAACAGTGTAAGGTTGTGTCAAGCCTATTCTCACAGCCTTCACCTGCAGTGTTGTCTGCAGGTGGATGGTCTGAAAGGGAATATCCTGACATACCATTACTGTTACTCCTCCATGAGGTTCATTATCAAAGGTCCCATAATGGGCTTGAACTTGGAATCCTCTCAGGGAAATCAAACGATTTCCCCTGGCCATAATCTCTATAGGAATACACAAATGGATTACATGAAGCTATCAGATGTTGCATTTCTTCCCACATTGTTCGAGTTCCCTGACAGTTCCATTGGATTAGGGTATCCAGTTCTTCAAACTACCTCTTCATAAGGAGCACCTTTAGCTGTCCCTTTCCAGGATCTTGGGAGTATCTTTTGAAGGGGTTGTTTACCTGTGGAACTAGTTTCCACAGGCTTCCTTTTGACAGTTCAGGATTTTAAAGGATGGACCTGAGCTTTTGGTTCAGGAGCATTATACCTAGTAGCGGAGATCCTTGTAGATGTGGTGGCAGCTGGAGCTGTCATCATTGAGCCCTTGGAGCCCTGTCTGACGGCTCCAAAGACCCCTTCTGAGAGGAGTCTTTTGAACAGGCTCAGGATTCCTTTGCTGGGCAAAGGAGCATACCTGAGCCTGTGCTTCAGGGGCATTCTGCCTCGCAGTGGAGGCTCCTGTGGATGTGATGCAAGCTAGAGCTGTCACCATTAAGGCCTTGGAGTCTTGACTGATGGCTCCAAAGTCTTACTTTGGGAGTAGACCCCACACTACTACGTTACTGGTGGAAACAACTCACCAGAGCAGTTTCAACAATTGAGGACTGAGGTTTAAAGGTAGTATGGAAGGCAAGGATGGCGGGAAGGAGGATGGGGTAGAACAGAAGTAAAGAACCTACCTGGCTGTGCAAGCAGCACACGGGCAGATTGCTTTGCCTCTGGAAACTTACTTTCTCCTTGCTTCTTTTTCAATTTTGTACCATTTACATTGCTTTGAAGGAGCTTCATGAGCTTCTTTGCAATGGTAACAGCATATTGGGCCTGGACCTGTATTCCTTAAAACGGCAAGAGTTGGCTCCGTGCCCATAATCCTGGCAACAGGAACTTCTGGCAGTGAAAGTACTGCATAGGGATGGGCACATATGACTTTACCTTGAGGTGGTACCATGCCAACTTAATTGATTCTGGAAGGACTAATCTTTCAAAAGTTAGGAGAGCTGGTGTTGACTGTTCCAAACCATCAACTTTCTTCTTGAAATGTTTTACTGCCACTACATTAAAATTCTTAGTTCCTCAGTATACCTCATCAGGTCTCGGGAAAAGACAATTCCCTTACACTGATTGAGTGTTTTGTGTGGAGAACTGGAAACGAGCCCCAGGAATGTTGCATATCACATGCAGACAGTCACTCTTGTCTGGTGACGAAACCTCAACTATCAGGCTACCATCTCATTGTGGGGTGATGCGAGGATCACATTGACACACCTCAACTGTTTTCTGATGTATTTCAAAAATATCAAGATCCATGACTGATACATCATCAGTAGTCTTCACTACTAGGTACTTATTATATGACATACTTTCATATTTACCAGGTAAGATTTCTTTAATGGACTGGCAAGGACGTTTCTCCTTACCAGGTTTAGGAGCCCATGAACCATTACAATTCCCACTCTTGCCCTGTGGAAGCTGGAAAGGTTCCAGTGTGACATGTGACGTTCCATTGGGAATAGCCAGGTGATTGGTTAGGTCAAGGAGAGAGCTAGATCTTTGTAAATTTGTAGAAATCATACAAATTAGAATTCTTCATTTCTTCATCCCCCCCCCCCCATCATGGAGTCCAGTAAGGACAAGCTATCTTCCAATAGTGAGGTAGTGAGGAAATATACACAGCCAGTATTACAGTACTGATGGCAGTCTCCAGTTGCATGCACTACCGACTGAACAGTGCCTGCTTGAGCCTAACTATATTTGAGCAGCCAATTGACTTGACCAGGCCTTGATCAAGAACCAAAGTGGTGCAGGTCATGTGCAGCATCGCTCAACCTCCAGCCTGTCTAGGAGATGCCATGCATGGCAAACACAAGTGGGAGAGTTCTCCCTGGTCCAAGATGGAATGAACCAGGGTGTGGGGGCACTATCCCTTTCATAGGTCTTGGTGCACAGGAAGCCATCTTGTCTCATCCCTCACTGGTGACCCCCCAGTATGGGTAGCCTTCTGGTCTGGCTCACCAAATCATTGGGACCTCAAGCCTCCCACTGCGGTAAGGCGGCTCTTATTAGGGGTGGGGGGGTATGTGTGGGAGTGTCGCTGTTCAGTAAAACTGCATCTACTCTTGAGAACTAGGACTCCATGGCCCTTCCTCGAGGAATGCACAGTGTCTCTATAGGGTGATGCCGACCATTGAAATGTCAGGGTTTTGTTTTAAGAATCAGAGTGTCAGGTTTAACAGAATTACACCAGAGGAACATGCAAAAGGGTTTTTTTACTGCTAAGAGACTACAATAACAATAAGCAGGATATATACAAAGCAGATGGTGGAGGATTCAGCGGAGCAGGCAAGGTCACAGGGGCAGAAACACACAAGTCAAAGTCACAAGACAACTGATGAATTTTTGCCTTGTTCGTGCTAATGTAAAGGCTCGACACCCTTGTTCCCCACAAGGTGTTATGCCATTCTTGAATATGGCAAAGAAAAGATCAAAGCTCTTAATGACCACTAAGAGCTTTGATCACCCCCAGAAAATGTTAGAACCTTAGCCATTGCACTTTTTAGTGCTGAGATCAGAGCACTCTACATGATGGATACCTGGCCCTTAAGGAAGATGACATCCATGCCAAGAAGCATTCTCGAAGGATGTCGTCCAGACTCTGGAGAACCTTGTTTCTCCCCGATCCTTCCATTTGACATAAAGCTAAACTGACGCAGTCTTCAAGAAACTAGACTGACAAGTCAACGAGTAGGAAACTAGACATTGAGGAAGAAATTACCACTCCTTCCCCAGGACCAAAGGTGAGGACATCTACATCATAAAAACTCCCATAATCAAGTCAGGATTTCCGCTCATGCCATGGCCAAGCAGATTAAAGAGAAGGGGATATACTTCTTAAAGGGGATATGTTACCCCTGGCAATTGAATTTGAGAGGTATAACCCCTCAGGCAATGCATGAATGCTTTGGCTATGGGGAATCAAAATCCCACGGCAAAGCAGAGAAGAACCCAATGCACAGAGTGCAGGGTTTAAACACCCACTCCTTCACGGGAAATGTAGAAGTTCTGTCAAGGAAAGGCCTTAATTGCGCACCAATGCCTGAAGCCACTCATTAACCAGGTCTGCCGGATATCAAACACAAAAAAAAGAGCCATCCATCCACCTGGCCTTCCCTACTGACCTCTAAGGAGATTTTCATGGCCCTCCTGCATGCCCACATGCAAAATAGCATTGCCCCGAAAAGGCCAAGGTCACTGGAGGCAAATAACCTACCTGCCTCGAAGGTAGTAAAACCCCTAGCCAGATGGTTCAGGCCCAGCCTGAACAACCAGGCACCGAGTCTTAACCTACACAGGCCCAGACAGCGGAGCCCCAACCTTTCAGGCTCAGTCCATTGAGTCCCTGCTCCAGACACTGGAGCCTCAGTCAGTTCACCCAATAGTAACACCTGCACCTCCCACTACAGCCTCCTCCTCTCGTCCATTAATCAGGCCAAAAACTATTAATGGAGCTAAGAGATATACCAGTGATATTCCCCCAAACACCCCTGATGCCCCCCCTCCTACCCCCGGGCCTAATTGACCCAATGGAATTTTCACGATGACGAGGACCTGGATCGCCAACGCACTATGGCCTCTGGTTCTTCCGGAAAACCCTGACAAATACCAATATTTGATCCCTATGAAATTGGCTCAGAAATAATTTTAAAAAATGAAGAAATAAAGTGGTTAGTAACGAAAGGGAGCATAATGTCATAGTCACAGTCAAGAGGCTACATAGATACTTCAAGGAGGGCAACAGCGCTTTTACAAACGATGTAATTGAACACTGCCCAAACATAAACAAGTAAATAACGGCTACCTCCTCGAATAGCACAAAAATCCACATGACACACCATACATTACACCCACGCCTCACATTATACAACACAAGTACTTCACTGGACAACACAAAAAAACTAACTGTGCATCACATACAGAAGACACGACCCATACATCATACTCTTAACAGCCATGGGGCCCAAAAACACCAAACCACACAAAATTGCATGTACATATCTACTCCTCAACAAATCACAAGAACAAGCAATGGCTTAGCAATTACGATCAGAAATGACTTCTCCCGCAAAATCATCAACAACTTTCACTCAGATCTACTGGCAGTCAAAATAAACACACCACATGGACCCATTATACCTTATACAACCCACCAAGATGACCATACATACTAAAACCTGGCATCTTGCAACTCCTGAGACATAACAAACAAATATACATCATCGGAGACCTTAACACAAACCAGCAATCTTTAGCTATATCCACATAAACACCGTAGGCAGAGGCCTCGCCTCAATCATACAACAAGGCAGACATACACCTCGGTCCACACACACATATACAGCAACAGCACCTGACATAGTCTTAGCGAACCACAGAGCACAACTACACGACCACATCACAATAGACGATGTCACATCCAGTGACCATCTCCTGCTTATCCAAACACTGTCGACAACCCTATCATGATCCCAACACAACCCCGAGAATCCTTCCAAATGCAAACTGGGAGGCTTCAAACAAGCACTGAAGACACACAAGTAACTGATCTCTCTCGAACAGCAACCCACAACACAACGAACCCCCACCTTAAAACAATGGTACACAAAAATACAGACGGACCGGAAGGCCAACATCCCCAAAACAAAAAAACAAACTATCCCTCACTACAGAGAAACACATCGTCTGAAATTGCTTAAAATACAATTCAGGCACTTACATGATCTAACACGAGGCTGGGACATACAACTACGCACACGATACATAAAAGATCAAACACAAATTACACACGAAATTAAAGTAATGAACAAAACACCAAATGGAAAATACAAAAAAAAACACCGTGAGCAAGAAACATAAACAGAACAATCACTGAACACCTTCCACCCAGAATGATCAGCAGACTACGCCATATCTTCAATGCATCACTGGCAATAGGACATTTCCCTGATAACTTTAATCACGCCACTCTCACCTTAATACCCAAATCGGAGAAAAACCACACATGAAGTGGGGAATACCGCCCTATTCAAATCCTAGAAGTCCAGGCAAACTGCTTGAGAGAGTTTAAAAACACAAAAAACTCATCCCACACCTTGAAAACAACCAAAACACACAACATTAGGCAATACGGCTTTCTCCACAGAGGGGGACCGAGAGCGCCTTCGCCTCGCTTTCGAGAGATCGCTCTCGGGCTCGCTTTACGAACGCAATACTACGAGACGTCAGCTAGGCCTTGATAAGGTCTAGCATGACGGTCTCAAATACAAGCTAACACAACTACACCTGCCACACACTTCACACGCCTTCTCTGTGGCTTCCTGGACGACAGGACTGCCACAACACGTCTGGGGGCCCACCTAGGCACCCCCATCCACCTCAGAAGTGGAGAACCACAGGGAAGCGTTTTATTGCCAACCCTTTATATCTTATATACAGCCAATCTGCCAGAACCAAAAACCATACAGCAACTAGTTTCCTGTGCAGGACGATATCACATAGAATTTTCCCCCACACCCCTCTAAATCACAACACTTCATGAAAGAACAACCCGAAAGAGCTAAACGAACAAACAACACCTTTGAGCACCATGGAAAATACAGACAAGTATAAACAAAATTTAAACTTATAACCATAGCACGTAGAAATTCACAACCAATCACAGTTTAAAATTCCTTACACTCACAGAGGAAACATTCTCGGATTTCAGTTCACAAGCACAGGCTTCAGAACACACATTAAAAAAAAAAACACAAGCACAAATAACACTAACCAAACTAAAAAGCTTTCATGCTGCATACAATGCTTTTCCGCTGGTTGCAATACAAACACAAAACTCAGATTGCAATCAAGACAGAACAAAGCTTTACTCTGGATACACGACACAACATTTTGAGAAACCCAATTTTCCCCAGAAACACGACACAGAACCTACAGA
>NC_051399.1:48412534-48421155 GCF_015228065.2 Penaeus monodon
ATTTCCAAAAAAAGGCTTTTAGCATCTTAACGGAATATACAAAATTTGGGAAAGATCAAAGAAAGTGGGGACAGATTTCCCGATTTTAAGAAAGCGTAGGGTAAACCAAATCAAGATCCTTAGGAAAAAAGCAAGGCAAATTTCCGTACGGTCTGTGAACATTACTTTTAAAACCATAATCAGCATATGTACAGATATGAAATGTCTAAGCAAGTTTTAATTTCCAAACCTCTCTTGGAATCTCCCAAAACAGTATGTATTTCAGTGTATCGGGGAAGATTTCAATGCTACCCTTCCAGTGCTGAAAGAGATCCCCATCCACCATGCACGGGAAATCCCACAGTGCTTGAAAGGGGTTATTTTCGGTCGTCAATGGCAATTTGGGGGTTAGCTGTTTGGAAAAAAAGAGAGTTAACATTTTTATTTTCGTGGTTTTATTGACGCAGCATGTGTGCTCCCCCACATTATGCGCCCTTTACTTACTTTGAATTGAGAGAGCCTTCTGCGGTTTCCCTCGAGTATCTTTTCAAGGAGGCCAGAGGGGGAAGAAAAAGTCTCGGGAAAGATGGCCCACCTATGGAAATACTTGATTCAGCCCATAGACGTCACAGGTCATCGACGCGAAAAGGATAAGTGCGTTATAAAGGCGGTTTAATTTGGATGTGAATGCCCTTTAGGAAATAGAATTTCCAAACACATGTACCTCTTGTTAAAATTTGTGTGACATTACAAAAACACTGGATTACCGGGTTGCCCCCAAAAAAAGCTAATGTCAATGAGTGCTAAATAGAAAAAACCCAAAGGGCAGATTATCATTACCGCTCAAGGAAGATCTTTTTCCCTCACCTCTTTCTTTGCACAATCATGTAAGGAGGCTTGTTTTTTCACAAAATAAAAAGTCTGCATAACAACGCTTACTGCAGCATTTTTAATACGAGAAAAAAAGCGCTTTTGGGCAACACTGTGTTAGGTTTGAAAATAAAAAAGACATTACAAATGAGAAAACTACTGTATGAACTTTGTCCGGATTCTAAAAAGCAGACCATTTTCTAAGATTTTTTGGTTAAGGTATTTAAATGTAAGTAAAAATTTTGGAATAATTAGGGATTCTAACCCCGGGAGGACCCCAAAGCCCCTTTCCCTTAGTACAACTCATCTGAAGCGGGATTTCAAAGGGAAAGAGAAAATGATTGTTAACCAAAGGGTAAACGTCGGAATTAGTTTTTAAAACTCAGCGCTCTAAAAAATTATTTTAATATTTGAAAAAACAATTTTACATAAGTTTTTTTATGGGGAAAGCCCTTGAATCTCACTCGGATTCTTGAATGATAATGGGTCTAGTCGACGTTTATCTAGAAAAACACAGAAAGGGGCCCGCACTTTTCCTGAGTATTTTTTCACAAGGATGGGGCCTATGTCATCGTCTTTATTTTAAAAGTCCTAGCATAAAAAAATCTTTTCCCACAAATCATCAGACCCGTTTGATTTTTTACACTGCGGGGAGAGAGGAGAGAAAAAAAAAAAAAAAAAAATAACAAGTCGCAATATCACCTTATATATGTAGCCAAACTCCTGGGGTTGATGGGCCCCCATGGCACAAAAAGGGCGAAGGAAAATGGAAAGGGTAGACCTCCCCGGAAAGCTCACCCTTAACGGCTGGCCATGAAAGAGTTTCCATCCACAAGAAAAAAGGCCCCTATCCGGCAAACGGCCCACATTTCCCAACTGGGCTACAAAGCCATCATGGAGTGAGACGATTGGGTCTTCAAGAGAAAGAAATTGCTTCCATTAATGATTATCTTTCCCATATCCCATCGGCTGCCAAGTCATGCACTGTTTTAAATCGTAGAATAAAGGAAAATTTACGTCTTTTCCTTGGGCAGGGTGTATCATGTAGTTTTCATAAGATAATACACAACAACTATATACGCTATCATCCATGCAATTACAACATTTGAGTCATATTTTATGAATCGACGCCAAATCCCTCTTCTGAAGCAAAGGATTGGAATCGAAGCATTTTTCGGCACGCGTTCGAGCGTGCTTCGAACACTTTGTATATTATAAAAAGTGTGGGAATCCGCTTTTTTGGGTTAAATTTCCTCCCCTGTTATATGGCTAACTTTCAGCCCAGCTTTTCTGTTTCCCCGAAAGCTGCACACTAGCTTTGTTACGGGCAGGAAGGTTTAAGTTGAAGTGGGCGGGTCTAATGCCAGGGTGGGCCCGACTTGTCTGGCACCCTCACTTGTGTGTGTGTGTGTGTGCGCGCACACACACAGACACGAACATATATATATATATATATATATATATATATATATATATATATTATATATATATACATACATAAATACACACTTGTGTGTTTGTGTATACATATATACAGACACACACCCACACACACACACACACACACACACACACACACACACAATATATATATATAATATATATAATATATATTATTATATATAACATGCATACATACATACACACATATAAATGTACATGTGTTATATATGTGTATATATTTTATTATATACACAAACAGAGATATATATATATATATATTATATATATATTATTTAACTTTATTTCTTTTTGAGTGGATGCCACGGTTGTCAGCCCAATGATCATTCTGTATGATAATGACACACACACACACACACACACACACACACACCACACACAACACACATTTTTATATATATATATATATATATATATATATTAACTAATTAAAATGTGTTGGTTTTTGTGTTGTGTGTGGGGTGTTGGTGTTGTTGTGTCATTATCTAAGATGATCATTGGCGATCAACCGTGGCTCCCACCAAAAGAAATAAAGTTAAAAATATATATATATATTATATATATATTATATTATATATATTATATACTATCACAATTATACAATGTTAAAATTTATATGTGTGATGTATGTAGCTGTATATATATATTATATTAAAATATATATATATACTATATTATATATGTGTGTGTGTGTGTTTTGTGGTGGTGTGTGTGTTGTGTGTGTGTGTGTCTGTATTATTATACACATACCCAAGTGTGTATTTATGTATGGTAATATAAAAATATAATTTTAATAAAATTTTATTTTATTATATATATATATGTTCGTGTTGTGTTTTCCCCCCACACACCACACACAACAAGTGAGGGTGCCAGACAAGTTGGACCCTGGGATTAGACAAACCCCCCATTCACTTAAACCTTCATACGTAACAAAGTAGTGTTTCAGCTTTCTGGGGAAACAGAAAGCGGGCTGAAAGTTGCCATATAACAGGGGAGGAAATTTAAATACAAAGCGATTCCCACACTTTATATAATATAACAAAATGTTCGAAGCCGCTCGACGCAGTGCCGAAAAATGCTTCGATTCCCAATCCTTGCTTCAGAAGCAGGGATGGCGTCGATTCATAAAATATGACTCAAATGTTGTAATTGCATGGATGATAGCGTATATAGTTGTTGTGTATTATCTTATGAAAACATACACTGATACACATGCTAAGGAAAAGACGTAAATTTCCTTTATTCTACGATTTAAAACAGTGCATGACTTGGCAGCCGATGGGATATGGGAAAGATAATCATTAATGGAAGCAATTTCTTTCTCTTGAAGACCCAATCGTCTCACTCCATGATGGCTTTGTACGCCCAGCTTTGGAATGTGGGCACGTTTGCCGTGATATGGGCACTTTTCTTACTCCATGTGGATGGAAACTCTTTCATGGCCAGCCAGTTAATGGTGAGCATTCCAGGGGAGGTCTCATCCTTTCCATTAGTCACTTCGACCGTTTGTGCCATGCGGTGCCATCAACTCCATGGAGTTGGCTACATATATAAGGGTGAGTATTGCCGACTTGTTATTTTCTTTTTTCTTTTTTTTCTCTCTCTCTCTCCCCGCAGTGTACAAAATCAAACTGGGTCGTGATGATTTGTAGGAAAGATTTTTTTATGCTAGTGACTATTAATGAAGACTGATGACTATAGGCTCCATCCTTGATGAAGAAATACTCAGGAAAAGTGCAGGACCTTTCTGTGTGTTCTAGGATAAACGTCGACTAGACTCATTATCATTCAAGGAATCCGAGTGTAGATTCAAGGACTTTCCCCATAAAAACAGTTATGTAAAGTTGTTTTTTCTCAGTAATATATAAGAATAGATTTTCAGAGCCGCTGCAGTTTTACAAAACTAAATTCCGACGTTTTACCCTTAGGTTAACAATCATTTTCTCTTCTCTTCGAAGAGTCCCTGCTTCAGATGAGATTCGTACCTACATGTTGAAGGCGCTTTGGGGTCCTCCGAGGGTTAGAATCCCATAATTATATCCAAAATTCTTACTTACAATCACAATACCTTAACCAAAAGTCTTAGAAAATGGTCTGCTTTTTAGAATCCTGGCACACAAGTTCATACAGTATGTTTTCTCAGTTTGTGAATGTGCATTTGTTACTTTTCAACCTTAAGCACAGTGTTGCCATAACTGCGCTTTTTTTCTCAAGTATTAAAGGATGCTGCAGTAAGCGTTGTTATGCAGACTTTGTATTTTGTGAAGAAACAAGCCTCCATTACACATGATTGTGCTAAAGAATCGAGAAAGATGAGGAAAGTGATACTATCCCTTGATGCGGCATAACTGATAATCTTGCCCCTTGGCTTTTATCTATTTAGCACTCATTGTTACATTAGCTTTTTTGGTGGCAACCAGGGTACATCCAGGTGTTCTGTAATGTCACACAACTTTTAAGCAAGAGGTAGCATGTGTTGGAAATTCTATTACCTAGGGACATTCACATGCCTAAATTAACCTGCCTTTATAACAGCACTTAATCCTTTTCGCGTCAGATGGTACCTGTGACGTCTATGGGCTGAATCAAGTATATTCCAGTAGAGATGGGCGCATCTTCCAGAGACTTTCTCTTCCGCCTCTGGCCTCCTTGGAAGAGATATCTCGAGGGAAACCAGCAGAAGGCTCTCTGCAATTCGAAGAGTAAGTAAGGACTGCATAATAGTGGGCACGCACACATGCATGCGTCCACATAACCACAGACACATAAATAACTGTTAACCTCTCTTTTTGTCCAAACAGCTATACCCCCAATTACGCCATTGACGACTCGAACATAACCATGTATCACAGCACTGATGGCATTGCCCGTGCATGGTGGATGGTGGATCTCTTGCAGCACTGGAAGGTGTATGCAGTTGAAATCTTACCCAGATACACTGAACTACATACTGTTGGGAGATTCCACAACGTAGAGGTTTGTGAAATTAAATCTTGCTTAGAAACTTGCATATCTGTACATATGCTGATTATGTGTTTAATAGTAATGTTCACAGACCGTCACGGAACTTTTGCCTTGCTTTTCTTCCTAAGGATCTTGATTTGGTTTTCACCATACGCATCTTCTCTAACTCGGAAGTCTGTCCCTACTTTCTTTGATCTTACCAATTGTGTATATTCCGTTTAAGATGCTAAATGCCTTTGAATATTTGCGTAAATTGGCTTACTGTGGTACAAGTTAATAAAAATACCCATAGAGTGTTAAATGCATATGGGAGCCAGAGACCTCCCAAATGCGCCCAAAAATACCCGTGTTTCCCTTGGATTAAACAAGGTTTAATGTTTAAATCTTTAATCTTTAAACCTTCAATCTTTAAACCTTTAATCCAAACAGGGGGATGGAAAATCATCTCACTTTATTTTATTTTATTTTTTTTTTTACCTAATTTCATTAACATTGTTTGTTTTTACCTATATTTGTTTTTAACGATCATGAAAAGAATTTTCTTTGGATTTTATGTATTTCAACTGCTCTCTTTTAACGTCAGGTGAATAGCTCACATATTTTACTGATTTTTCTTTTAGTAGTCAGTTCTCACAACCATTTTAAGAGGGGAGAGATTTTTTTTATCATTTTATTAAAGTACGCAAGATTTTTTAAATATTCATGGCTTGCCGCGCCATCTAGGAATAGGAATTGTCAGCTCGTTTCTGGGCTGATTTCGCGCCCCGCTCCTAAAGTCCTTGCTGGGAGGGAAGTATATATAGCCCAGGGGGCAAACAATAAGAGGGGTAGGCCAGGCTTTTGGAAACATCCTCTTGCAGCCGTACACCCGGTGAAGGCGAGAGTGATGTTTTGTGTGTGTGTGTGTGTGTGTGTGTGTGTGTGTGTGTGTGTGTGTGTGTGTGTGTGTGTGTGTGTGTGCGTGGTGTGTGTGTGTGTGTGCGTGCGTGTGTGTGTGTGTGTGTGTGTGTGTGTGTGTGTGTGTGTGTGTGTGTGTGTGTGTGTGTTTTAAACTGTCGAAAGTGCTCAGTCATACTTTTTTTTTACGTAAATTCTTTTAATATGTTGGTATTTACGGTTCATCGTGTTTAAGGTTAGTTAGTTTCCAATCTTTTGAGTTTTATTGTTTCATGTTAACTTATTTATTTATTTATTTATCTTTGAGGGTTTTTTAATTTTTTCTCTAGTATTTTAATGTATATTGTGCTTGAGGTTGTATTTTATTTATTTATTCATTTTTAAGAAACAAATGTATTTTATCTATATGGTTTCTTGAGTAAAATTCCCTGGTTTTTAAAGGTTAAACGTTTTGCAATAAGAAAAAGGCAAATTAGTCCATGACTACTTTTTCTTTTCTTACACTTAAACTCTTTCTTTTTAGTTTCTTTACACTCTTCCAGGTGTCTCTTTTCCCCACAAATAGATTGTTCCTCTTCGTATTACCCAGGTCGTGGCAGCGACAAATGACCTATTTATCAAGGCATATTAATAAGATTAAGTAGTTCGAATCACTACATCTGTTCTTTGATTATTACCGTTCTCCTATAGCTCTATATCTCACTAATTACATTAGGCCAGCTGTCCGTCCATTAAAATTTAATCTGCCTTATGTAAGAACATGTCATGTTATGCTGCTCTGTACATGTGAAATAAAAAACTAAATTGTACTTTAATGCTTACTTCTAATAAAATACACAACTCAGATTTTACTCTCAACCCATATGGCTTTACAGTGTCTTGATATCAAACAATGGTCTAATTACAATCACTCTGTACTACCTATGCCATGGTCGTGTAATTTTGATATTGATACTGTAATAATAACGAAAATTGAGGTTCATGAGTTTGAATATAGTTTTTTTCTGGTTGTCAGTTACAGGTCCGTTGTCAACTCTCAAAATGAAGCAGGCACTAATTATTAAAATTATTATTAATAATACTAACGTGTTACCAAATTACTGATTCCAGCTGAACATTAGTACGTACTCATGCACAAAGTATCTCCTACAAGTATAATTCTATATTTTCCTATTATCATTTCTCCAAATATGACATTCAAAATAACATGATATCGCCTTAAATCAATATTTTTCCCCCTCCGCCATCAGATTCGCGTTGGCACCACACCAAGAAACGGCGAAGACTTTTCCGCCTGGACTTTGCACGGGCAGTACGTAGGCCCTTACACTGTAGCACAAGGACGCCTCACATTTATGAAGAGTGGAGGCAGTTCTGGCAGGTACCTCGTCATTCAGAAGGTGTCCAGCGATACTGATCATCTGCAGATATGTGACGTCAAGGTGTATGCAGAGCTTATACAGTAGATATTCTACACTCCCCATTGCAAGTCACAGAAAGAATAGGAAATTTGGAGTGAATGAAGATTAAATGCGTACTCTGATGATCACTGAAGCATGAAAATCAGTTGAAAAGGGATTTAATTGACATAGGTATCAGCACTTGTCAGTAATTATTGATAAATGCTTATGGGAAGTTATCTTTACTTTCTGTTGACATTTCAAATTACAGCATGCTGGGAGATATTCCTGCCAATCATTAATCAATAAGAGGGAGGCGCTACTTTACAGTGCACTAGACTGCACATGTGTTGTGCGTTATATCAGTGAAGAAAGTAAATACAAAAAGCCATATCAGTTCCCAATGGTTGTTTGCACATGTTGAATAATAATTCATGTTTATTAGAAATGACACCTAGCACTGAAACTGAAGAATCTAACCTCACCGTTTGATAGAACTTATCTTCTATAGTATTTCCTTCACAAACCAATAATGCTAGTAGGGGGGATGTGAAATAATACTTGCAAGCGCTCCATTATACATACTCTTCCAAATCGCAGAGAAAATGACGCGAAATCGAGAGAGCGACGAAACTGTAGCGTATGACGCAAGCGAGGGAAATCGAATGAGCCAATTATATTTGGCTTTGGGGTGACGATAGACACTAGCGACCTGTCTATTAGAGCCAATATGATCTATAATAGATAATAACATGGCAACAGAAGCTGGACCAAGCGAAGTCGGTTGAAATTCAAATCCGTTCCATGATTGTTAGGCTGTGTATAAGGTGCTGGAAAAGCTGTTTTGTCTTGAATATGGAAAATATCAAGGCAGTTACGAAAATGAACAGCGGAAAGTGGTCACAGTTCCCGCTAGCATCTCATGGCAATGGTGCTGGCCCCTCCCGAGAAGTTAGGGGATGAAAACCCTATACCATGAGGCATGAATGCAAAATATTCAAGGTTTATCAATCATTCTTCACTTTAGGGGGATCGCGCAGCAAGAAT
>NC_051399.1:48421255-48446255 GCF_015228065.2 Penaeus monodon
CGGCTTTTGATGGTGCAGCCTCATGCCCCAATAGTGGGTAAGTTTTCATTACTGCCATGGTAAGCCTGGATTATGTTGGGGATAAAACAGTCCACCCCTCAGGGTCCCTTGAGGGGTAAGGGCTAGATAAAAATCAGGGGAATACCGTGCCCATGGCTCCCTCAGGCCGTTCAGGACTGGCACAAAGTCAGCCTTTCATCCTTTCAGCACGGCTCTCACACCTTAGGAGGTGGATAGCAGAAGGGTTTGGTGAAGGGACAGAAACGAAAAGTGGGAAGGAAAGTAAAGACCATGCAAAATTAGTTGAGTCGAGGGCTGAGTCCCAAGGTTGGGGAGTTCCCCATCATTGGGTCCCAGTCTCCACCTCCTAAGCCCCCCCACGACAACAACGGGCAAGGGATTGGGGGGGTTCGTCACCCCAAAGCCAAATATAATTGGCTCATTCGATTTCCCTCGCTTGCGTCATACGCTACAGTTTCGTCGCTCTCTCGATTTCGCGTCATTTTCTCTGCGATTTGGAAGAGTACGTATAATGGAGCGCTTGCAAGTATTATTTCACATCCCCTCTACTAGCATTATTGGTTTGTGAAGGAAATACTATAGAAGATAAGTTCTATCAAACGGTGAGGTTAGATTCTTCAGTTTCAGTGCTAGGTGTCGTTTCTAATAAACATGAATTATTATTCAACATGTGCAAACAACCATTGGGAACTGATATGGCTTTTTGTATTTACTTTCTTCACTGATATAACGCACAACACATGTGCAGTCTAGTGCACTGTAAAGTAGCGCCTCCCTCTTATTGATTAATGATTGGCAGGAATATCTCCCAGCATGCTGTAATTTGAAATGTCAACAGAAAGTAAAGATAACTTCCCATAAGCATTTATCAATAATTACTGACAAGAACTGATACCTATGTCAATTAAATCCCTTTTCAACTGATTTTCATGCTTCACTGATCATCAGAGTACGCATTTAATCTTCATTCACTCCAAATTTCCTATTCTTTCTGTGACTTGCAATGGGGAGTGTAGAATATCTACAGTATAAGCTCTGCATACACCTTGACGTCACATATCTGCAGATGATCAGTATCGCTGGATACCTTCTGAATGACGAGGTACCTGCCAGAACTGCCCCCACTCTTCATAAATGTGAGGCGTCCTTGTGCTACAGTGTAAGGGCCTACGTACTGCCCGTGCAAAGTCCAGGCGGAAAAGTCTTCGCCGTTTCTTGGTGTGGTGCCAACGCGAATCTGATGGCGGAGGGGGAAAAAATATTGATTTAAGGCGATATCATATTATTTTGAATGTCATATTTGGAGAAATGATAATAGGAAAATTTAGAATTATACTCGTAGGAGATACTTTGTGCATGAGTACGTACTAATGTTCAGCTGGAATCAGTAATTTGGTAACACGTTAGTATTATTAATAATAATTTTAATAATTAGTGCCTGCTTCATTTTGAGAGTTGACAACGGACCTGTAACTGACAACCAGAAAAAAACTATATTCAAACTCATGAACCTCAATTTTCGTTATTATTACAGTATCAATATCAAAATTACACGACCATGGCATAGGTAGTACAGTGTGATTGTAATTAGACCATTGTTTGATATCAAGACACTGTAAAGCCATAGGGGTTGAGAGTAAAATCTGAGTTGTGATTTTATTAGAAGTAAGCATTAAGTAAAATTTTAGTTTTTATTTCACATGTACAGAGCAGCATAACATGACATGTTCTTACATAAGGCAGATTAAATTTTAATGGACGAACAGCTGGCCTAATGTAATTAGTGAGATATAGAGCTATAGGAGAACGGTAATAATCAAAGAACAGATGTAGTGATTCGAACTACTTAATCTTATTAATATGCCTTGATAACTAGGTCATTTGTCGCTGCCACGACCTGGGTAATACGAAGAGGAACAATCTATTTGTGGGGAAAAGAGACACCTAGAAGAGTGTAAAGAAACTAAAAAGAAAGAGTTTAAGTGTAAGAAAAGAAATAGTAGTCATGGACTAATTTGCCTTTTTCTTATTGCAAAACGTTTAACCTTTAAAAACCAGGGAATTTTACTCAAAAAAACCATATAGAAAAAATACATTTTTTCTTAAAAATGAATAAATAAATAAAATACAACCTCAAGCACAATATACATTAAAATACTAGAGAAAAAAATTAAAAACCCTCAAGATAAAATAAATAAATAAATAAGTTAACATGAAACAATAAAACTCAAAAGATTGGAAACTAACTAACCTTAAACACGACGAACCGTAAATACCAACATATTAAAAGAATTTACGTAAAAAAAAAGTATGACTGAGCACTTTCGACAGTTTAAAACACACACACACACACACACACACACACACACACACACACATACACACACACACACACACACGCACGCACGCACACACACACACACACACACGCGCACACACACACACACACACACACACACAAAACATCACTCTCGCCTTCACCGGGTGTACGGCTGCAAGAGGATGTTTCCAAAAGCCTGGCCTACCCCTTTTGTTTGCCCCCTGGGCTATATATACTTCCCTCCCAGCAAGGACTTTAGGAGCGGGGCGCGAAATCAGCCCAGAAACGAGCTGACAATTCCTATTCCTAGATGGCGCGGCAAGCCATGAATATTAAAAAATCTTGCGTACTTTAATAAAATGATAAAAAAAATCTCTCCCCTCTTAAAATGGTTGTGAGAACTGACTACTAAAAGAAAAATCAGTAAAATATGTGAGCTATTCACCTGACGTTAAAAGAGAGCAGTTGAAATACATAAAATCCAAAGAAAATTCTTTTCATGATCGTTAAAAACAAATATAGGTAAAAACAAACAATGTTAATGAAATTAGGTAAAAAAATAAATAAATAAAGTGAGATGATTTTCCATCCCCCTGTTTGGATTAAAGGTTTAAAGATTGAAGGTTTAAAGATTAAAGATTTAAACATTAAACCTTGTTTAATCCAAGGGAAACACGGGTATTTTTGGGCGCATTTGGGAGGTCTCTGGCTCCCATATGCATTTAACACTCTATGGGTATTTTTATTAACTTGTACCACAGTAAGCCAATTTATGCAAATATTCAAAGGCATTTAGCATCTTAAACGGAATATACACAATTGGTATGATCAAAGAAAGTTGGGACAGACTTCCGAGTTAGAGAAGATGCGTATGGTGAAAACCAAATCAAGATCCTTAGGAAGAAAAGCAAGGCAAAAGTTCCGTGACGGTCTGTGAACATTACTATTAAACACATAATCAGCATATGTACAGATATGCAAGTTTCTAAGCAAGATTTAATTTCACAAACCTCTACGTTGTGGAATCTCCCAACAGTATGTAGTTCAGTGTATCTGGGTAAGATCTCAACTGCATACACCTTCCAGTGCTGCAAGAGATCCACCATCCACCATGCACGGGCAATGCCATCAGTGCTGTGATACATGGTTATGTTCGATTCGTCAATGGCGTATTCGGGGGTATAGCTGTTTGGACAAAAAGAGAGGTTAACAGTTATTTATGTATCTGTGGTTATGTGGACGCATGCATGTGTGCGTGCCCACTATTATGCAGTCCTTACTTACTCTTCGAATTGCAGAGAGCCTTCTGCTGGTTTCCCTCGAGATATCTCTTCCAAGGAGGCCAGAGGCGGAAGAGAAAGTCTCTGGAAGATGCGCCCATCTCTACTGGAATCTACTTGATTCAGCCCATAGACGTCACAGGTACCATCTGACGCGAAAAGGATTAAGTGCTGTTATAAAGGCAGGTTAATTTAGGCATGTGAATGTCCCTAGGTAATAGAATTTCCAACACATGCTCCTCTGCTTAAAAGTTGTGTGACATTACAGAACACCTGGATGTACCCTGGTTGCCACCAAAAAAGCTAATGTAACAATGAGTGCTAAATAGATAAAAGCCAAGGGGCAAGATTATCAGTTATGCCGCATCAAGGGATAGTATCACTTTCCTCATCTTTCTCGATTCTTTAGCACAATCATGTGTAATGGAGGCTTGTTTCTTCACAAAATACAAAGTCTGCATAACAACGCTTACTGCAGCATCCTTTATTACTTGAGAAAAAAGCGCAGTTATGGCAACACTGTGCTTAAGGTTGAAAAGTAACAATGCACATTCACAAACTGAGAAAACATACTGTATGAACTTGTGTGCCAGGATTCTAAAAAGCAGACCATTTTCTAAGACTTTTGGCTAAGGTATTGTGATTGTAAGTAAGAATTTTGGATATAATTATGGGATTCTAACCCTCGGAGGACCCCAAAGCGCCTTCAACATGTAGGTACGAATCTCATCTGAAGCAGGGACTCTTCGAAGAGAAGAGAAAATGATTGTTAACCTAAGGGTAAAACGTCGGAATTTAGTTTTGTAAAACTGCAGCGGCTCTGAAAATCTATTCTTATATATTACTGAGAAAAAACAACTTTACATAACTGTTTTTATGGGGAAAGTCCTTGAATCTACACTCGGATTCCTTGAATGATAATGAGTCTAGTCGACGTTTATCCTGAACACACAGAAAGGTCCTGCACTTTTCCTGAGTATTTCTTCATCAAGGATGGAGCCTATAGTCATCAGTCTTCATTAATAGTCACTAGCATAAAAAAATCTTTCCTACAAATCATCACGACCCAGTTTGATTTTGTACACTGCGGGGAGAGAGAGAGAAAAAAAAAAAGAAAAAAGAAAATAACAAGTCGGCAATACTCACCCTTATATATGTAGCCAACTCCATGGAGTTGATGGCACCGCATGGCACAAACGGTCGAAGTGACTAATGGAAAGGATGAGACCTCCCCTGGAATGCTCACCATTAACTGGCTGGCCATGAACGAGTTTCCATCCACATGGAGTAAGAACAGTGCCCATATCACGGCATACGTGCCCACATTCCAAAGCTGGGCGTACAAAGCCATCATGGGGTGAGACGATTGGGTCTTCAAGAGAAAGAAATTGCTTCCATTAATGATAATCTTTCCCATATCCCATCGGCTGCCAAGTCATGCACTGTTTTAAATCGTAGAATAAAGGAAATTTACGTCTTTTCCTTAGCATGTGTATCAGTGTATGTTTTCATAAGATAATACACAACAACTATATACGCTATCATCCATGCAATTACAACATTTGAGTCATATTTTATGAATCGACGCCATCCCTGCTTCTGAAGCAAGGATTGGGAATCGAAGCATTTTTCGGCACTGCGTTCGAGCGTGCTTCGAACACTTTGTTATATTATATAAAGTGTGGGAATCCGCTTTGTAGTTAAATTTCCTCCCCTGTTATATGGCTAACTTTCAGCCCAGCTTTTCTGTTTCCCAGAAAGCTGCACACTAGCTTTGTTACAGGTCATGGAAGGTTTAAGTGAAGTGGGCGGTGTCTAATGCCAGGGTGCCAGACTTGTCTGGCACCCTCACTTGTGTGTGTGTGTGTGTGCGCGCGCACACACAGACACGAACAATATATATATATATATATATATATATATATATATATATACATACATGCTACATACATACACACATATAAATGTACAGTATATATATATATATATTATAATATATATATATATATGTATATATATATATATATATATATATATATATATATGTATATATATATATATATATATATATATATATTATTTAACTTTATTTCTTTTTGAGTGGGATGCTACGGTTGATCAGCCCAATGATCATTCTGTATGATAATGACACACACACACCACACACACACACACACACACACACACACACACACACACACACACACACACATATAATATATAATATATAATATATATCATAAATATAAAATATAGTAATATAAATTAGATACATATATAATATATATATATATATACATATATAAAAACATATATATATAGTATATATATATATATATAATATATATATGTATATATATATGATATATATAATATATTTTATATATATGTATATATATATATATATGTATATATATATATATATGTATATATATATATATATATATGTATATATATATATGTCTGCGCAGAAATACATGGAAGGTTTTCTCACTAACTTCGCGAGCCTAAGGTTGGCACAGGTGAAAACGCGCACCCGAGGTATTCCGCCATGAGACAAAAGAGAAACGTTGCCAATGTCGTCTGCTGGTATGGAAACCCGCAAAATCTTTGCGACAATGGTAGAAAACTCGGAAAGCTACAGTTTATAATGTGTAGGATATTAGGTGAATAAACAGTAAGACAGAAAATGCTGTAAAGACATTAAATATTCCTCTCCTAGTTTATTACTTATACAGAATTGCATGAAAACGGTACACAAGTGAGAATAAGCGAATAAGCTGCTTCGAATCCTCGTCTCGGCGCTAGTTCGAATCCTCAGGGAGAGAAACTCTCCTCGTCATTTAGTATTTCTAATCTCTTTATGCAATTATAATTGTCCTTCTTTAACTTTCCGTGTCTCTATACCGCACGACGCACGAGTTAGCTCTTTTTTCCACTTTTTTGTAATGAAAACACGAAAAAGGGAAAGATTCACTTCCTCTTTGATACATATTTATTATGTTTATGTTTTTATTATTTACCTTAGAGATCGGAATTATCATAAATTTAGTGTATGTGACGTATGTGTAGGTAAACATGCATTTTGACAGTTATTTCGATAAGTCCTCGCATATTCACACTATAGGCTTGCTCACTTACACGCAGGCGCACAGACACACCCATACATGTGCACGTTCACTTACACGCAAACTCATGTAAACACTTACTAGTACACATATACACATACGCGTACTGTACAAGTACACATACACATACGCGTACAGGTACATGAGCTCATATTTCGTAGATCTAAAAGGATCCGGAATTGTGGTAAGAATTTAAAATAATAGTAATAACAATAATTGTAGGATAAGAGTTTTATATTGTTGTATAGCTACAGTGAAAAGCCTTGAACTTAACTTGGAACACAACGTCATAACATTTGGGTGTAGATTTTTTTTAATCTTGAGAGTTCAAGATAATGATGTACTGGGGGCCACTTTTAACAGCAAGAGAACTAACTGCGATACATCGATCATCAGCCAGTCTAATCATTTCTGATGCTTTTTGTTGTTGAAGTTGGTTTTAAAACTGTTAATATTTTGAATATATAAATTACTTGTACACCAAGGACGGGCAAGTAAATATTATAGAATCAAATTGATTAATATCCGTGTTAAATGAATGTTAAATGTCACATTGTTCAGAGGATTAATTTGTTTTTACTTGTCATTTTTTAACTTGTGTTATAATATCAAGGCCTGGTGGCTTGAGTTAATTTTATTGTCTGTTACATATTTTTTTTCTTTTTCTTGAAAAAAAAAAACATAAATATTTCGAAATTCAGGAAACACAGTCAGTTCTGGTGCATTTAAATTGTTTGATATCTGTTAGTTTATGCTTTTATTTGTTTGTGTTTACTAAATTAAAGTCATGAAATGGGTGAGTGTCTGTGCGCCTGCGTGTAAGTGAGCAAGCCTATAGTGAGAATATGCGAGGACTTATCGAAATAACTGTCAAAATGCATGTTTATCTACACATACGTCACATACACAAATTTTATGTCAATTCCGATCCCTAAGGTAAATAATAAAAACATAAAAATAAATATTTACCCTGTAAATTCAATCCTATGAATTGATTTTGAAATATCAAGGACCTGATCACAAACCTAAACTTTAGACTAAATGACTGTATTATATGATGTATGATAATAATAATAATAATAATAATAATAATAATAATAAAATAATAATAATAATAATGGGGTATAACTAGTTAATGACACTTCCCTGCGGCCTCACCCTTTTTGTAGGAATTTGTTTACTGAATGAATACGGCAATGGATTCTGGAGAAAAACAATTCTTGTTGCTTCTTCCTTTATTCTGCATTACTGATGAAATGCAATTTATACATGTTCATCCATATCTTCCATGTCCGTACTCATACTTCAAACTGTGGCTACGTGGTCATATATACTATTAAACTTGCAATAATTCACACACTTAACTCAATCAAAGCACATCATTGAATGCTAACAAACTTATAAAACATAAAATCATAATAATAGGATGAATAAATTAGTACAAAGAATATAATTTACCTCCAAACCCCTACAATAGGGCCTGGTGCTGTTAGGCGACCACAGCTGCCGTGGAAGTAAACAACCGCGTTCCAATACTCGTCTATGTATTCAACTTTAAAACATAGTCTTTAAAAAAAAAATCATTCATCTTTACTTTCCTAATTGGGCTGCTACACTTACAAATTGTGCTACACTGTGTAACATTAGTATTGCCGCTATCATCATTGTGATAATAATACTAATAAAGAGGAGGATAATAATGAGGATAATAATAATAGAAGTTGTAATTATGTTATTAATATCATTGTTATTATCATCATTACTATTGTTGTTATTCCTACTATTATTATTGTTTATTACTATTATTATTATTTAAATTGAAAATAATAATAATAATGATGATAATAATAATAATGTTACGCCTCTCTGCCACCAACACAAGGCAGGCTAGGCAGACGGCGTGCTATCCACAGGGTCGTGAACACTGAACAGCATCAAGAGGCACCGAGCACCACAACGTCCCAGAACAGGGACGGCAGGGCACGAAATAAACACAAAATGACAGTCTTTCCTTTATGTACACAAGTTATTTCTATAGGCACAAAACAGGGGGAAACCAGCATGTCACACTGCACATACAGCTTATAACAGGGCAACACAAAGTATATCAGGTCACAAGGCCACACACGAGGTCTTCACAGGAGCAGCACCCAACTCGTCTCTCTTGGCTTGTTCCTCCACTCCTCCGCTCACAGCCAGCTGCGTCATGTTTGCCCATGATCCTTTTCATGTTAACACATGCCCAGGTCATCCTTATCATGTTAACACATGTTTCGCACAGAGACAAAGACCCACTGGCGTAGCACTATCCCCCCCCCTATCAAGCAGACGACCCGTCTGCTCTGACATACCTAAACCTGAAACAAACTACAGAAAATTTAAATAGAATTAGTCCTCAAGAACAAACAAAATTCTTTCAAACTAAAGTAACCGTAATTGAAAATCAGTTCTCAGAAACACAAAAATCTTTCATCCAGCGCGGCTTTCTTCGCTCTCGCTGGGGTCGCTCTAGAGGAGGTGTGGGCGCGGGGTAGATTGGCAGTGGCACCAGTGGGTCTCTCTGCCCCAAGACCTGGCTCATGGTCACCACTGACGTCTGTTGCATCGCCCTCACCGTCCAAATGCTCGTCCTCATTTCGGTCAGCGTCTGCCACGTCCTCATCGCCGCTACTGGGGCTAACGTCATCTTCTTTTTCACCATGGCCCCAGGAGTAGCTTCCTGGCCCATGGTAACGCCACAGCCGGTCCACGTGGACAACCGACAGTCGTTTTCGCCCTCTGCGAATTCGATAGGTGACATCAGAGAGGGCCGCTACCACCGTGTATGGCCCTTCCCAGGGGCTCTGTAGCTTCGGCGAGAGCCCTCGCTTCCGACGCGGGTTATGCAGCCACACTCTGTCACCTATGTTGTACCTCTCTTCCCTCATGCGCCGGTCATAGGTCTCCTTCATGGCGTGGCCGGCTACTTTGAGCTTGCCACGCACTCGTCGGTGCACCTCCGCCAGGATAGTGGCGCTACGGTGCGCCAAGTCCTCGAGGAACTCAGGCAACGGCCCTACACCAACCAACTCCTCGCTCCCCGACGACTCTTCTGGATGCTCCACTTCCTCACAGGTGCCCAGCTTTGCACCAGCTGGCACCTTCTGGGCCTTATTGGAGAAGTTAGCTACCAACACTGAAACTAACCCCTCCTGGTCCAACAAGGCTCCGCCCAACGCTACGCCATCAGCCAGCTGCAGGTTTGAATGGGCTCCATGAGGCCCTCTACTCCACATATCCACTCTTGACAGTCGAAAACCGGATTCTAGACTCTGTCCTGGGGCAAGGGCAGTCGCTCAGCCGTAACTACCTCTGCACAGCCAACCTCTGGAAGCAAGGGCACATCTTCACCGTGCACCCTCACCAGCTTCCGTCCAAGGTCGACACACGGCTTACTCTGCGTCAGGTAGTCAAGGCCCAGCAAGCAGTGCTCGTCCACACCTGCCATTGTCCTTACACCACTGCTGGAAGGCATCAGAATCCGTCCGGTTGAGAGGATGTGTTCTCTGCTCCCTCCGACACCGACTACGTCTGTGCCCTTCCTCACCGCAGCCCCAACACAAGCCTTGGAAAGTGCTCGGGCTCACCTTCTTCAATGCTACCTTCTCCACTTTAGCCTTCCGGCCCCGGAGGTCATGGCGGGGCTGAGCAGCTGGCCCTAGGCCACTGGTTGCCTTCAGGAAGGCCTCGAACTCCAAGGCCCTCGCCAGCGCCACCTGCAGGTCCTCGGGTTTGTGCCTGCTTGACGTAGATTGTAGCTGCTGGTCCTGCAAAGCGTCAACAAAGAAATCGCGGGCCAGGACCACGATCATCTCTTCCGCAGCCGCAGGGTACGACCTCCTTACCAGAGCCTCCACATCCTGCGCCAGCTGGGACAGTGTCTCGCCACGCTCACGAGTCCGCTTTTTCAAGCGGGCACGATATACCTCGGCCTGGTGGTGGTGCCCGAAACGAAGTATCAAAGCCTCCGCCACACTGGTGTAAGAGGCATGTTGGGATGGCGGCAGATGCCCCAACACTTCCACCGCGGGGCCCCTTAGCGCTGTTACCAGCTGCAGGGCCTTCTCTTCCTAGCTCCAGCCCTGGGCAGATGCCAGCGTTTCAAATTGGGCGACATATGCCTCCCAGGCCACCTTCCCGTCGTACTCAGCTGGCTTACGCTTCACAGAATGTCTGGAGGCCGAGGGGCTGCGGGGTGGAGAACGCGTGCCGTGAACTAACACGCCCGGGGGGGAGGAAGGGGGTGAGGGAGCCAACGAGGCGGGTTGACCGGGTCCGAGTTTGCCGCCACCTATACCCAAGGGAGCGGTTCCGATGGGTCCCCAGCCTTCTGCAGCGACCACTTTCTCCGACACGACGCTGCGAGGCCCGCAACGCAACGTTACTACCTCGTGACGCCGCCTTTCCGCCTTCACTTCCAACCTCAGGCCCTGAACCTCGCCCTTCAGAGTCTGCACCTCCTCCATCAGTTCACTCTTCACGCTGTTGCAGGCCTTGTCGGTGTACTGCTGAGTTTCCATCTTCACAGATGCAAGATTGCTCTGTAGCACCTCAACAAGTTGGCAGAACTGTTCCTTTGCCTTCCTTGCCTGCATCTCAATGAGATGGTGCGCCTGCTCGTGTGCCCTCTGTGCCTGCTTTTCTGCCCTTTGTGCCATTTCCTCCCTTATACCAGCCAGCATGGCAGTGATCAGGTCCATCTGGCTCGGCTTCACCTCACTCGTGCCTGCCTCAGTCATAGCCTCCTCTCCCTCATGGCTGCCGCCATCTTTGGACGACATGATAAATCGGCGCGTCTCACTGATCAAATATCACAAATCCCACTCCTGACACCATTTGTTGCCCCGACCGCCTCGTCTCTCTGCCATCAACACAAGGCAGGCTAGGCAGACGGCGTGCTATCCACAGGGTCGTGAACACTGAACAGCTCCAAGAGGCACCGAGCACCATAGCGTCCCAGAACACACAGGGGAAACGCCAAGTGGGAGGCAGGGCACAAAATAAACACAAAATGACAGTCTTTCCTTTATTTACACAAGTTATTTACCCGTACACTTTTTTTTTGGCACAAAACAGGGGGAAACCAGCATGTCACACTGCACGATACAGCTTATAACAGGGCAACACAAAGTATATCAGGTCACAAGGGCACACACGAGGTCTTCACAGGAGCAGCACCCAACTCGTCTCTCTTGGCTTGTTCCTCCCTCCTCCGCTCGCAGCCAGTTGCATCATGTTTGCCCAGGATCCTTTTCATGTTAACACATGCCCAGGTCATCCTTATCATGTTAACACATGTTTCGCACAGAGACAAAGACCCACTGGCGTAGCAATAATAATAATAATAATAATAATAATAATAATAATAATAATAATAATAATAATAACGATGAGGTTAATAATAATAAGATGATAATAGTAATAATAATAATAAAAATAGCAGTGATAATGATGATATTCATAACGATGATAAAAATAACAGACGATGATAATGATAGTGATAACTAATAACAACAATAACAAAGATGATGATCATGATAATGATAATAATGGCAAAGTTGATATTGATTATAGTAATGATAACAATATTATGATAACGGTGATAGTAATTGTGATAATAATAATATCAATTATTATCATGATAATAATGATACGATCAAACGATGAAAATGAAAATGAGGGAAGTTCACACAACACACACACAAAAAAAAAAAAAAAAAAAAATTGGGCCAGAGGCAGATGATTTTCCAAGACATACCTGCTTCTCAAGACGAGGATCACCTTTCGCTCTAAGCTCTGGGAAGGAAGTGAAGTCACGCGGGAATCTCACTTCTTTCGCCTGACGTTTCTTATGATATTGGTAGCTGTTCCTGGTTCCTCGGGCGACCATCAATACATTTTTTTATGATGGCAAATTTAAACTTCTTTATTGTTGTCCTTTTTAAGATATGTCGCCGTTTGCCGCACGCGTGAAGTGTGTCTCGTAGCTCGCCTTAAAAACGCTGGGGTGAAAGTGGTGCTACACTAATACCAGGTCATGTTTTTTGATAAATGAATTTAAATGATAAAAAGATACATTGATGATTAAGTTTTCGACATCGTTTTTGAACTCATAAGTTGACGATGTATATTGAGTGTTCTTGGTCAGGAAAACTATGCAGCATTTGATGTCCAAATATATTTTCACATGAAAATAGAATATATTGCATAACAAGAAGGAAAGTAAAATTATTTATTAATTGACGCCTATTGTCTAGTCGTCATGTTACCTCCGCGTGAAAAGGCTACTTGCATTATATTTGATATGTATACATACATATGCAGAATATATGTACACACACACACACACACACATATATGTATATATATATGTGTATATATATGTATATATATATATATATATATATATATATATATATTATATATATAATTTTTTTTTTTTTTTTTTTTTTTTTATTTTTTACAGAAGTATAGATCTTATAAAATCCCACTAGTGTAGCACGTGCAAACTTACAGAAGAGTGAAGTAGCTGGTATATTAGATACGCCCACAGTACACACCACGCCCCATAAAAACCGTTCGTGTTATGATCGTGCCAGTCCTTTTGCTATTTTGCTTTTCTCATTATATCAGTCCTTTTGTTGATATTTTCTCTTTATCACTATGTCTGTCCTCTTCTCATTTTCTCCTTATCATTATTAACATGACCATTATTTACATGGTTGTTATGGTTATTTTCGTTATTCTGATTATCTTCATTAAGAGTATTATCCCACCGTACTCGTAAGCTCATTACTGTAGAGGCCAGTAGACATCTCATTCTCTCCGAAGGGCAGGGGAATCGCTGGATTTTGTGGCGCCCGTTTATTGCGAAGGTACTTTCCCTGTTATAATAAGAAATTCGTATCTGAAAGCCTGGGTGATTTTACATTCGAAATTCGATTTTTTCTTCTTCTTTTTTGACAAAAAGATATTGGAGTAGAAAGCCAAGCCATGACAGGTGTTTGGCCTGAAAGGAAATATATATAATAAAATATATATATATATATATATTAAAATATATTATATTATATATATATACATTTTTATATATATATAAACACACACACACACACAACACACACACACCACACCCCACACACACACCACACACACACACACACACACACACACACACACACACCCCCACACCCCGCACACCACACAATTTATATATATATATATATATATATATATAAAATATATATATATATATAGCATCATATAATATATATATATATAATATATATATTATATAATATTATATATATATATATATATATATATATATATATATATATCTATGCATGTATGCATGTATAGTATATATATGCAGTAATAAAATATATAAATATTTCTATATATATAATATTTATATATATATATATATATGTGTTGTGTGTGTGTGTGTGTGTGTGATGTGATAGTTAATATATATATATATATATAGTATATATATATATATATATATATATATATATATATATATATATATATGTGTATGTTCATATTTAATTACACACAAACATATATCTATCTATATATATCCTCTCTCTCTCTCTCTCTTTTCATCTCTCTCTCTCTCCTCTCTCTCTCTCTATATATATATATATATATATATATATATATATATACATATATACACATATATATACATATATAAATCAATATGTATGATAAATAAATAGGTTAAATAATGCAGTAAAAGGGTAAAGAAATCGAAGGGGGGGAAGGTAAAGTATAGAAATTTCAGGAAGTTAGAGGCTAGAAAAGTAGGGGGGGGGGGCGAAAAAACCCCTTGCTTGGTTATCATGTTTTATATTTCTCCTTCATGTCTGGATTTTCGAGGGGGGGGGGGGGAAGCAATTATTCATAGAGTCTGTGTCATACTGTTGTACTGGCGAAAGTGTGTGAACATTGATTACATTTTAAATTGAAGTTAACATTTTTTTTTTTAAATAAATGTATATATGATTATATACATTTATTTTTGTTTATTTTATCTATTTATTTATCTATTTATTTTTTTTACGTTTTATGATATTTTGTTGATTTTGTTTTGTTTCGTAATAACTGGATTGATAAAAAGGGAAAGGTGTAATGTTTTTATTTATAATAATAATTATTATTTTTTAGAGAATAACGAGGAACGAGGAACTTAACTTATTAGCTAAAATGAGTACAAGTTATTTTACTTGTTATTTTGAAATGTTATAATTCATTAATATATTTTTTTATCTATTTGATTTTATATTTTGTTTTCCATTGCTATGGGCAAGGTAAAGCAAGAATGAAAAAAGAAAGAGGTTGGGGGGTTTCCGGCGGCAGAGTGAGATATATTGTTGTAAGTTGTAATACATAAAACGAGGTTAATGGATGATGAAAGGGAAATAAATCTAGATAAGGACAGGAGGGGAGCGGGCGACATGAGATGTGGGATGAAGTGATGTGAGTGATAGTTTGGGATAAAGGAATAAAGTGGTATAAATAAAGCATTCGTGGGAGAGTGAGTTCTTGATATATATATATATATATATATATATATATATATATATATATATATATATGTATATGTATATATATACATATATATATATATATATATATATATATATATATTTTTTTTTTTTTTTTTTTTAGAAGTATTATTATTTATCTATATCCTTTTATTTTATAACATCTCATTTTGTTCTCTTTCGTGTTTTTTTAGCAATTATATTCATTCCTTTTCCTGTAATGAACGAGTCTACCATCCTGGTGTCGTCCTTGAACATCCTCTGCTTATAGATTGCGCGATGAAATTCCAACCAGGCATCGAGTCAGAGCGAGCAAGTGACGAGTGTTCAGCGCCTGGAATTTTCCTTTAAGGTATGTGGCCAGCTCTCTCTCCGCGCGCAGGTGAGCTGGCAGAGCTTATGGTCACTCTCTTTGTCATTTGGTGCTGTGCAGCGTGGATTAGCCAATCCTCTGGGGATTCGGAGGGTGACTTCTGATTTTATTTATTTATTTATTTGTAGTCTTTAACAACTTAAGATTTAGATGGTCATGGTCACAGTTCTGAGTCGGTGTGCGTGTGCGTGCTTATATCGATGTAGGTGTTTCGTGTTTTGTGATTGGTAGTTGTCTGGGCCACCAGGCGTGGTTTGTGTGAGTATTTGAGTGGTTTTCAAAGATATTGTTATATTGTTCGTCTCCTTCGTTTAGTCTGGCCCAGGTGTTTTTGCCTCGTCTGTGTATGCGTGTGTTTAGTGGTTTCATGCTGTAAGTTCTGTGTCGTGTTTCTGCGGAAATTCGGTCTCGAAATGTTGTGCCGTGTATCCAGAGTAAAGCTTTGTTCTGTCTTGATTGCAATCTGAGTTTTTGTGTTTGATATTGCAACCAGCGGGATAGCAGTGTATGCAGCATGAAAAGCTTTTTAGTTTGGTTAGTGTTATTTGTGCTTGTGTTATTTTTTAATGTGTGTTCTGAAGCCTGTGCTTGTGAACTGAAATCCGAGAATGTTTCCTCTGTGAGTGTAAGGAATGTTAACTGTGATTGGTTGTGAATTTCTACGTGCTATGGTTATAAGTTTGAATTTGTTTATACTTGTCTGTATTTTCCAATGGTGCTCAAAGGTGTTGATGTTCTGTTTAGCTCTTTCTGTTGTTCATTTCATGAAGTGTTGTGATTTAGAGGGGTGTGTGATAATCTATGTGATATCGTCTACACAGGAAACATAGTTGCTGTATGGTGTTGGTTCTGGCAGATTGGCTGTATATAAGATATAAAGGGTTGGCAATAAAACGCTTCCCTGTGGTTCTCCACTTCTGAGGTGGATGGGGGTGCCTAGGTGGGCTCCCAGACGTGTTGTGGCAGTCCTGTCGTCCAGGAAGCCACAGAGAAGGCGTGTGAAGTGTGTGGGCAGGTGTAGTTGTGTTAGCTTGTATTTGAGACCGTCATGCTAGACCTTATCAAAGGCCTAGCTGACGTCTCGTAGTATTGCGTTCGTCAAGCGAGACCGAGAGCGATCTCTCGTAGGCGAGGGCGAAGGCGCTCTCGGTCCCCCCTCTGTGGGAGAAAGCCTTATTGCCTAATGTTGTGTGTTTGGTTGTTTTCAAGGTGTGGGATGAGTTTTTGTGTTATTACTCTCTCTAGCAGTTTGCCTGGGACTTCTAGGAGTGAGATAGGGCGGTAATTCCCCACTTCATGTGTGGATTTCTCCGGTTTGGGTATTAAGGTGAGAGTGGCGTGATTAAAGTTATCAGGGAAATGTCCTATTGCCAGTGATGCATTGAAGATATGGCGTAGTCTGCTGATCATTCTGGGTGGAAGGTGTTCAGTGATTGTTCTGTTTATGTTTCTTGCTCACGGTGTTGTTTTTGTATTTTCCAGTGGTGTTTGTTCATTACTTTAATTTCGTGTGTAATTTGTGTTTGATCTTTTATGTATCGTGTGCGTAGTTGTATGTCCCAGCCTCGTGTTAGATCATGTAAGTGCCTGAATTGTATTTTAAGCAATTTCAGACGATGTGTTTCTCTGTAGTGAGGGATAGTTTGTATGTTGTTTTGGGGATGTTGGCCTTCCGGTCCGTCTGTATGTTTGTGTACCATTGTTCAAGGTGGGTGTTCGTTGTGTGTGTGGGTTGCTGTTCGAGAGAGATCAGTTACTTGTGTGTCTTCAGGTGCTTGTTTGAAGCCCTCCCAGTTTGCATGTTGGAAGGATTCTCGGGGTTGTGTTGGGATCATGATAGGGTTGTCGACAGTGTTAGGATAAGCAGGAGGTGGTCACTGGATGTGACATCGTCTATTGTGATGTGGTCGTGTAGTTGTGCTCTGTGGTTCGCTAAGACTATGTCAGGTGTTGTTGCTGTGTATATGTGTGTGTGGACCGAGGTGTATGTCTGCCTTGTTGTATGATTGAGGCGAGGCCTCTGCCTACGGTGTTTATGTGGATATAGCTAAAGATTGCGTGGTTTGTGTTAAGGTCTCCGATGATGTATATTGGTTTGTCATGTCTCAGGAGTTGCAAGATGCCAGGTTTTAGTATGTATAGTCATCTTGGTGGGTTGTATAAGGTATAATGGGTCCATGTGGTGTGTTTATTTTGACTGCCAGTAGATCTGAGTGAAAGTTGTTGATGATTTTGCGGGAGAAGTCATTTCTGATCGTAATTGCTAAGCCATTGCTTGTTTCTTGTGATTTGTTGGAGGAGTAGATAATGTACATGCAGATTTTGTGTGGTTTGGTGTTATTGAGCCCATGGCTGTTAATGAGTATGATGTATGGGTCGTGTCTTCTGTATGTGATGCACAGTTAAGTTTTTCGTGTTGTCCAGTGAAGTACATTGTGTTGTATAATGGTGAGGCGTGGGTGTAATGTTGGTGTGTCATGTGGATTTGTGTGCTATTCGAGGAGGTAGCCGTTATTTAACTTGTTTATGTTTGGGCAGTGTTCAATTACATCGTTTGTAACGCGCTGTTGCCCTCCTTGAAGTATCTATGTAGCCTCTTGACTGTGACTATGACATTATGCTCCCTTTTCGTTACTAACCACTTTATTCTTCATTTTTTAAAAATTATTTCTGAGCCAATTTCATAGGGATCAGAATATTGGTATTTGTCAGGGTTTTCCGAGAAGAACCAGAGGCCATAGTGCGTTGGTGATCCAGGCCCTCGTCATCAGTGAAAATTCCATTGGGTTCAATTAGGTCCGGGGTAGGAGGTGGGGCATCAGGGGTGTTTAGGGGAATATCACTGGGTATATCTCTTAGCTCCATTAATAGTTTTTGGCCTGATTAATGGACGAGAGGAGGAGGCTGTAGTGGGAGGTGCAGGTGTTACTATTGGGTGAACTGACTGAGGCTCCAGTGTCTGGAGCAGGGACTCAATGGACTGAGCCTGAAAGGTTGGGGCTCCGCTGTCTGGGCCTGTGTAGGTTAAGACTTCGGTGCCTGGTTGTTCAGGCTGGGCCTGAACCATCTGGCTAGGGGGTTTTACTACCTTCGAGGCAGGTAGGTTATTTGCCTCCAGTGCTACCTTGGCCTTTTCAGGGGCAATGCTATTTTGCATGTGGGCATGCAGGAGGGCCATGAAAATCTCCTTAGAGGTCAGTAGGGAAGGCCAGGTGGATGGATGGCTCTCTTTTTTGTGTTTGATATCCTGGCAGACCTGGTTAATGAGTGGCTTCCAGGCATTGGTGCGCAATTAAGGCCTTTCTTGACAGAACTTCTACAGTTCGTGAAGGAGTGGGTGTTTGAACTGCACTCTGTGCATTGGGTTCTTCTCTGCTTTGCCGTGGGATTTTGATTGCCCATAGCCAAAGCAGTTCATGCATTGCCTGAGGGGTGTATACCTCTCAAATTCAATTGCCAGGGGGTAACATATACCTTGAAGAAGTATATCCCCTTCTCTTTAATCTGCTTGGCCATGGCATGAGCGGAAATCCTGACCTTGATTATGTAGTTTCATGATGTAGATGTCCTCACCTTTGGCTCCTGGGAAGGAAGTGGTAATTTCTTCCTCAATGTCTAGTTCCTACTCGTTGACTTGTCAGTCTAGTTTCTTGAAGACATGCGTCAGTTTAGCGTTTATGTCAAATGGAAGGATCGGGGAGAAACCAAGGTTCTCCAGAGTCTGGACGACATCCTTCGAGAATAGCTTCTTGGCATGGATGTCATCTTCATTTAGGGCCAGGTATCCATCATGTAGAGTACTCTGATCTCAGCACTAAAATGTGCAATGGCTAAGGTCTAACATTTTCTGGGGGTGATCAAAGCTCTTAGTGGTCATTAAGAGCTTTGATCTTTATCTTTGCCATATTCAAGAATGGCATACACACCTTGTGGGGAACAAGGGTGTCGAGCCTTTACATTAGCACGACACAAGGCAAAAATTCATCAGTTGTCTTGTGACTTTGACTTGTGTGTTTCTGCCATGTGACCTTGCCTGCTCCGCTGAATCCTCCACCATCTGCTTTGTATATATCCTGCTTATCTTGTGTATTGTAGTGCTCTTAGCAGTAAAACCTTGTGCATGTTTCCTCTGGTGTAATTCTGTTAACCTGACCACTCTGATTCTTAAAACAAACCCTGACATTTCAATGGTCGGCATCACCCCTATAGAGACACTGTGCATTCCTCGAGGAAGGGCCATGGAGTCCTAGTTCTCAAGAGTAGATGCAGTTTTACTGAACAGCGACACTCCCACACATACCCCCCCACCCCCTAATAAGAGCCGCCTTACCGCAGTGGGAGGGCTTGAGGTCCCAATGATTTGGTGAGCCAGACCAGAAGGCTACCCATACTGGGGGGGTCACCAGTGAGGGATGAGACAAGATGGCTTCCTGGTGCACCAAGACCTATGAAAGGGGATAGTGCCCCCACCCCTGGTTCATTCCATCTTGGACCAGGGAGAACTCTCCCACTTGTGTTTGCCATGCATGGCATCTCCTAGACAGGCTGGAGGTTGAGCGATGCTGCACATGACCTGCACCACTTTGGTTCTTGATCAAGGCCTGGTCAAGTCAATTGGCTGGTCAAATATGGCTAGGGTCAAGCAGGCACTGTTCAGTCGGTAGTGCATGCAACTGGAGACTGCCATCAGTACTGTAATACTGGCTGTGTATATTTCCTCACTACCTCACTATTGGAAGATAGCTTGTCCTTACTGGACTCCATGATGGGGGGGGGGATGAGGAAATGAAGAATTCTAATTTGTATGATTTCTACACATTTACAAAGATCTAGCTCTCTCCTTGACCTAACCAATCACCTGGCTATTCCCAATGGAACGTCACATGTCACACTGGAACCTTTCCAGCTTCCACAGGGCAAGAGTGGGAATTGTAATGGTTCATGGGCTCCTAAACCTGGTAAGGAGAAACGTCCTTGCCAGTCCATTAAAGAAATCTTACCTGGTAAATATGAAAGTATCTCATATAATAAGTACCTAGTAGTGAAGACTACTGATGATGTATCAATCATGGATCTTGATATTTTTGAAGTACATCAGAAAACAGTTGAGGTGTGTCAATGTGATCCTCGCATCACCCCACAATGAGATGGTAGCCTGATAGTTGAGGTTTCGTCACCAGACAAGAGTGACTGTCTGCATGTGATATGCAACATTCCTGGGGCTCGTTTCCAGTTCTCCACACAAAACACTCAATCAGTGTAAGGGAATTGTCTTTTCCCGAGACCTGATGAGGTATACTGAGGAACTAAGAATTTTAATGTAGTGGCAGTAAAACATTTCAAGAAGAAAGTTGATGGTTTGGAACAGTCAACACCAGCTCTCCTAACTTTTGAAAGATTAGTCCTTCCAGAATCAATTAAGTTGGCATGGTACCACCTCAAGGTAAAGTCATATGTGCCCATCCCTATGCAGTACTTTCACTGCCAGAAGTTCCTGTTGCCAGGATTATGGGCATGGAGCCAACTCTTGCCGTTTTAAGGAAAATAGACAACCAAGAGTGTGTGTAAAGTGTGGTACAACAGGTCCAGGCCCAATATGCTGTTACCATTGCAAAGAAGCTCATGAAGCTCCTTCAAAGCAATGTAAATGGTACAAAATTGAAAAAGAAGCAAGGAGAAAGTAAGTTTTCCAGAGGCACAGCAATCTGCCCGTGTGCTGCTTGCACAGCCAGGTAAGTCCTTTGCTTCAGTTCTATCCCATCCTCCTTCCCGCCATCCCTTGCCTTCCAATACTACCTTTAAACCTCAGTCCTCAATTGTTGAAACTGCCTCTGGTGAGTTGTTCCACCAGTAACGTAGTAGTGTGGGGTCTACTCCCAAAGTAAGGACTTTGGAGCCATCAGTCAAGACTCCATAGGCCTTAATGGTGACAGCTCTAGCTGTCATCACATCCACAGGAGCCTCCACTGCTAGGCAGAATGCCCCTGAAGCAAAGGCTCAGGTATGCCCTTTGCCCAGGCAAAGGAATCCTGAGCCTGTTCAAAAGACTCCTCTCAGAAAGGGGTCTTTGGAGCCGTCAGACAGGGCTCCAAGGGCTTCAATGATGACAGCTCCAGCTGCCACCACATCTACAAGGATCTCCGCTACTAGGTATAATGCTCCTGAACCAAAGGCTCAGGTCCATCCTTTAAAATCCTGAACCTGTCCAAAGGAAGCCTGTGGAAACTAGTTCCACAGGTAAACACCCTTCAAAAGATACTCCCAAGATCCTGGAAAGGGACAGCCTAAAGGTGCTGCCTTATGAAGAGGTAGTTTGAAGAACTGGATACCCTAATCCAATGGAACTGTCAGGGAACTCGAACAAAGTGGGAAGAAATGCAACATCTGATAGCTTCATGTAATCCATTTGTGTATTCCTATAGAGATTATGGCCAGGGGAAATCGTTTGATTTCCCTGAGAGGATTCCAAGTTCAAGCCCATTATGGGACCTTTGATAATGAACCTCATGGAGGAGTAACAGTAATGGTATGTCAGGATATTCCCTTTCAGACCATCCACCTGCAGACAACACTGCAGGTGAAGGCTGTGAGAATAGGCTTGACACAACCTTACACTGTTGCATTCCTTTACCTTTCTCCATATAATCTCAACATAGATGATGTGGAAGATCTACTTGGGCAGTTGCCACACCATTTCTACTCTTGGGAGATTTCAATGGTCGGCATCACCTCTAGGGAGACCTTTGTGCAACCCTCGAGGAGGGGCCTTGGAGTCCTTATTCTTAAGAGTAGATGCAGTTTTACTGAACAGTGACATTGGGACATTCTCCAGAATTGACCTGTCAATTGGTTCACCTGATTCAGAGTTGAATTTCACTTGGCAGGTCATGGAAGATACTTACATGGAAGCAACCACTTTCCAATACTTTTGCAGGAGGCGAATGGTATTCCAGCCAATGGAGTGCAGAGATGGCGACTTGAACATGCGGATTGGAATATTTTTAGATCAACTGCAGTATTGCAAAGATCTGTGAATGATTTCCAATGTCTTCAAGATGCTGTTAATCACTTCACATCATGAATTCACCTTGCGGCAGAAGCACCCATTCCCAAAAGTAGTGGACAGTACCATCGACCTGGTGGTTGTGAAGCAACAGCTGTCAGATCAGAAATGCTAGCATTGAAACCCAGCGTGTACATTGATCATTACAAAAAACTCATGCCGGACGGCGATGCTAAGGAGGCTAGATGGACGCTGGGACAGCTCCCATAATCTGGACCCCTAACATGGTATGGACAATGCATAAGATTGCAGAGACACTAGCTTGCTTTGAAGATAGATGGCATAATGGTACAGCAATACAGGTGCAGTGGCCAAGGAGATCAACCACATTCTTGTTAGCACACGATAGAGGATCCTCCAGAACTGCAGGGTTTACCGGAGTGCCGAGTTCTGTGGCACCGACCATAGGCTGGTTGTGGCTACCCTGCAGGTCCACTTCAAAACTCCCCGTCCCTCCAGTGGCCACCCTAAGGTATTTCACCTGGACAGACTAAGGGTGGAGGAGTGTGCCCGTGGGTTCACCATGACAGTCTCTGACCGATTCACGGAACTCGACAACCTGACGGACCCAGTTGCTCTGTGGGAGCTCTTCAAGGCGTAACACTCAAAGCAGCTCAGGAGTCCACTGGCGTACGCCCGAGGGCAAGGCAAAATTCCATCTCCCTGGAGACATTAGAGGCCACTGAAGTGTGTTGCTCCATGGTGCGTAGGGCTTGGACACTGCTGAGAAAGGACAAGGAACAGTTCATCAGGAATCTTGCTGAGGAGGTTGAAGGTCATTTCTTGGTCGTGACACACTGGCGAACACAAACACTTTTTATTTCAAAATATCCATCACCTGTAAGTGAAACCTCAGCAGTAATACGCCAAAGACAATCACACATCCTGAGCAATGGTAATAAAATGATAAAAAATATACAATGGGTAAAAAGGCAAAAGTACAGAAAATGTTGGAAAAAATGTCAAATAGGGTACTGGCCAGGAGACAAAAAAAAAAAAAAAAAAGAAAAAAAAAAAAAAAAAAAAACAAAAACAAAGGGTAAAAAACTAAAACAACATAAACATGGGAGGAGAGAGGTAACAAGACTACTATCCCATCGAAATTCTTATGAATGGTTGAAAAGTCATTGCCATCATCTCTAACCCCGGTAGAAATCGGGGTAGAAACCTGGACAAAGAGGAAAACTATGAAAATTAACCAAATTTAAAGTGAAAACCAGTAAACAGCAATTCTGCTAATACTAAAGTTCCATAAAACATCTAAGAGTTCAGTACACGGAAAAAAAAAAACGAAAACAGTAAAGGGCCATGAAAACAAAGTAAAAATACACCAAAATATAAACACAGAGGCTGGCCAGAAGGTAAACAAACCGAATACCCTCAACTGTAGTGGTGGTGTGCGACTCCTCTGCTCACCCTCACGCAAGGTGTGCCACTATCAAATGAATGGGAGGGGAAATCGGGAAAGTTACAATCTCTCTCGGAGTTGGAGAAATTCTATTGCATTTCTCCTACTAGGTCGGGTGAGTTCAGTCACGAGACACAAAGTCGTAATGAAGGTACATAAGCACATTAAACGAGGAAACTCTACCCGAGGTGGCAACATGCGCCGTCGTTCACCGTTCGGAAATATGTGAATCTGCGAATTCGGGTGCATTCTTGTTCTGAAGAATACGTCATACTACATAATGATAATAATAATAATGATAATGATAATAATTGTAATAATAATGATAATAATAATAATAGTAACTATAACAATGATATTAATAATAATAATTATCAATTTTATTATTATCAAGAATAATTTGTATTATATCATTATCATTATTATTATTGTTATTATTATCATTGCTGTTATTATTATCATTATTATTGTTACTACTACTATTATTTTTTAGTGTTTTATTATCATTTATTATTTCTATTTGATTTTTTTATAGCTGTCATCATTATCATCATAGCTATTATTAATGTCATTGTTATTCTCATTATTAGCTATTATTATCAATTTCATTATTATTATTATTATTATTATTATTACTGTTGTTGTTGTTCTTATTACTATTACTATTGTTATCATTATCATTATAATTATTGTCAATACTCTCATCTTTATCATCATTACTTTTACTATCATCTCACACACCCACAAACACACACGCTCTTCATACATACTGTTACCCGGCCGCCTCGTCTCTCTGCCACCAACACAAGGCAG
>NC_051399.1:48448755-48453755 GCF_015228065.2 Penaeus monodon
ACACATATATATATATATATATATATATATATATATATATATATATATATATATATATTATATTGTGTGTGTGTGTGTGTGTGTGTGGTGTGTGTGTGTGTGTGGTATTTATATATAGAAAATAATATATATATATATATATATATAATATATAATATATATATATAATATATTATATATATATATATTATTATTAATATAAATAATATAATAAAATAATATAATATTATATATATATATATATATATATATATAATTATATATTATATATATATATATATATTTATATATATGTAATATGTTATAGTATTATATGTGTATAATTATTTATATAGTATATATTGATTAGTTGTTTAGATATATAAAATTTATATATATGATAGTAGTGATATATTATGATTATCATATATATGATTTATATATAGTTTTTATGATATTTGTATTGTATATAGTATTTATATGATTATATGATATAGTTAGTTTAGTTATATATGATAAAATTGGTAGTATTTATATATATATTTATATATTTTGTTGTGATGTGGTATATTTTTGTGTTATGTTATTATATTTTGTGTATAGTATGTTTGTATGTGTGTGTTGTGTGTGTGTGTTGGTGCTGTGTGTGGTGGGGATAATATTATAGATCAGTATTAAATGAGAAGGTTGATTGTAATAGGTAATGAAATTCATATATATATAGTTATATATAATATATATAATATTGTTTAT
Organism: Penaeus monodon; assembly: GCF_015228065.2. Taxonomy (NCBI): domain Eukaryota; kingdom Metazoa; phylum Arthropoda; class Malacostraca; order Decapoda; family Penaeidae; genus Penaeus; species Penaeus monodon. The sequence goes on from NC_051399.1 coordinate 48,449,488, forward strand.
AATATATATTAAATATATGTATATGTTATAGAATATGTAAAATATATAAATAAGATATATAATAGTAATATATATTTTAGAGATAGATATAGTATAGTACTTATATATATTATATATGATAGCCATTGGTGTATATGATTTGTGTGTGCTGTATTATACTGTATGGTCGATGGTAATAAGAAATAACAAACTAGCAAAAAAAAATGGGGTTATAGTAGAAATTATTTACGAATAGGATAAAATCTATAATATATATATTTAATATATATTATAGACATATTTTGTCATAATAATATATATAATATAAATATTTATGCAGGATTAGCAAAATAGATTATTATGATATGACTAGCCATATAATGATATTCTTAGTCTTGAAATTTAAATTTTCTTTATAGTAAATCGTATATGTGGTTGTGAATTATATATGTAGTATATTATATTATTATATATATGAAAATAGTAGTATATTTTATATTAAATATAATATTATAGATATAGGATGTAAAATAATATATATATACAATATATTTGTATGCGATAGTATACAATTATCAATATTAATTATTATATATATATATTATATATATACTAATATAGGTATTCTATGAAAGGCGTTTGTTTGGGATAGGGGTATGGCGTTTTGTGCCTAGTGTATGGTAGCTAATGAAAAATGTGGATTAAAGATATGAGTTTGATTATACTGCTTATGTATAAGATAGTCATATGATGTGTTATTTATTATATTTAATTTCATATAAACTATTTATTATCTATATTCATATAATTATATTTTATTATATGGTGTTTTAGTGTTTGTGATGGTTTTTTTTATATTGGTTGGTTTTCTTCTCTGTTTATATAAGTTAGTATATTTTACTCTATTCTACTTATTTCTTTCAATGTTAGACTTATTTTTGTATTTTACACCTGACATCACCAGTCAGATGATCAGTATCGCTGAACTTATAATTACATTATCTCCAATATATATCGAACTACATATTCGTTTCATAATTATTTATATATATATATATATATATTTAATCTTATATCATTAATATTTTATTTTGGTTTTTGGTTTGTTGTTGTTGTTTATTTTTTAATATTTTATATTTTTTTTGAAAAAAAAAAAAAAAAAAAAAAAATATTTTTTTTTTTTTTTTTTTTTTTTTTTTTTTTGTTTTTTTTTTATTTGGTTTTTTTTTTTTTTGTATTTTTTAATATATAATAAAATATCTTAAATTTTTAATATTTAATAAAAATTTATAACCATTTTTTATTTTTATTTTTTTTAAATTATTTATAATATAAATTTTTATATAACTAAATTATTTAAAATTTTTTTAAAAAAAAAAGTTTTTAAAAAAAAAAAAAAAAAAAATTTTATTAAAAATTTATATCTTTTTTTATATATTTATATTTTTTTTTTTTTGTTTTTTAAAATTATAATAATATAATATATTATAATTAATAATAATATCTATTATATAAATATAAATTTTATTTTTATATAAAATTTATATATTAAAAAAATTTTTTTTATATTTTATATATTTATATATATTTTATTATTTTAAAATATATATATCTTATATTTTTATATATATTTCTTTTTTTTTTTCTTTTTTTTTTTTTTTTTTTTTTATTTTTTTTTTATTTTTTTTTTTTTTTTTTTTTTTTTGTTTGTTTTTTTTTTTTTTTTTTTTTTTGTTTTTTTTTGGGGTTTTTGGGGTGGGGGGGTGGTTGTGGGGGTTTTTTTTTTTGGGGGGTTTTTTTGTGCGGGGTTTTTTTTTTTTTGGGAAAAATTTTTTTTTGTGGGGGGGGTTTTTCTTTTGGGTTTATTTTTTTTTTGGGGTTTGAAAATTTTTTTTTTTGGGTTTCAAATTTTTTGTTTTTTTTTTTGTTTAAAAAAAATGTGTTTTGTAAAAAAACCCCCAAAAAAGGGGAAAAATTTGACCCCTTTTTTTTGAAAAAAGACACCCCATTCTTTAAAATTTTTCTCTTTTAAAAGGATCATTTCGAAATCCAAAAACAGAGGCAAAATTTTCAAAAAATTTGGTAAAATAAAAAATTTTTTTCCAAAAAAAACATTTTAAAAAGGGGGTTTTCTAAAAAACGTAAAAAATAAACACATTTTATGGACATCGAAAACATTTGATAGCCCCGTGCTTGCTTGAATTTTTTTTTATTTTTAAAAGGAAAAAGTGGTGCGTCTTTGGGTTGGTTGTCATTTTTTTATACGAAAAGATGGGTTTTAAAATTCCCCCCAAAATTTAGTTAGGGGGGTCACAAAAGAAAGACCATTTGTTTGGGTTTTTCAATTTTAAAAATTAAAAAAAAAACCCAAATTTTAGCTTGAAAAGGTTTTTTAACGGGGCGGGTTTGGTTTTTTGGTCAAGTACTAAGAAAATGGGGGAAAAAATTTTTTTTGAACCTCCAAGAAAGGGGAGTCTAGTGTTTTTTTTTTTCCCATCTTTTGCCCTTTTTATTTTCCATTCTTTCCCTTCGTTCCTCAGTTTTCCCCCCTTTCAGTCTTACTTCAGTTTCCATGGTTTTTTCTCCATATCACTCGTCTGGTTTTCCTTCCTCCTTTTTATCAAGTTCGTTCCTTCCTTAACCCTACTTCCTTTTCCTCCTTTCAAGGTGCGTAGACCTTGGATTTTGCATACACCCTGACATCAGCCAGCTGCAGATGATCAGTATCGCTGGACACCTTCTGAATGACGACGTATCTGCCGCAGATGCCGACGTCACTCGTGAAGTTGAGGCGATATTCGTCTGCTGTGTAAGGGCCTACGTACTGCCCGAGCAAATACCAGCCAGTGAAGTCCTCGCCGTTCCTTTCCATGCCAATGCGAATCTGAAGGGGGAGAGGAAATGTGTATACAGGAAAAAAAAAATAATGATGAACAAATAAATAAATAAAACAAAGAAAAAAATAATGCAAAAAAATCTTGGATTGTATTGCTTGTGAGTGGAAGCTCACTGATATTAGTTGGAATCAGGGATTTGATGAGAACTTGCGTTGGTGTCAAGAGAGCGAACTGTCATTCTGAATGTAAATGCAAATGCTACTGTAACCTTCTAATATGCACTCTGAGAAAAAAAATGGCTCAGGAATATTCGCTTTGGTTGTGGTATAATCACTACCGTGGCTGCTACCAGGTGTAGAAGGAAACTAGATAGCCATGACTGTGGAGGATGGAATCGAAGATGAGTAAATTTTAACAGTACTAAAATATAAATTTGATTCACACCGTATACGTCGCAGCACAGAGATTCTGAATTTAGTAAACTTATGAGATGACCCAGCTTTTATATCTGAAAAATAGCAAAAATAGAATGGCAATAACATCAGAAAAAAGCAAGCTATCTAGCAAATTCAGTTTATAAAAGTTAGTGACAGAGTTTGAAAGTAATGCCACGGTTGAATGTTGAGACAAAATCTAGTTAGCGAACTCGAGGGGAAGGGAGAATTGGCCTTTTTATTATGTCATACATGGACTTTGAGGTCAACCAAACCAAACAAAAAATTACTGAAGAGGATAAAACCATACACACATAGTCCAAGTATCAAGATTATGCATATCATCTATTGTACCAGAAATCATGTATGTCGACTCCTCATGTGGTGCTTAATGATACTATTTTATATAGATTCAGTTGCTACATACACAAAAAAAATTCAAGGGTGGCTAATGGAACAAACCTCCACATCATGGAACCTCCAAATGTAAGACAAGTATCTGGGCAGGACCTCGACAGCGTGTACCAAACTAAATTCCAACAGATCCACCATCCACCAAGGACGAGCGATGTTGTTGTTGCTGTGATAGATAGTTGGTTCCTGGTCATCTATTGCATTCTCTGGAAAGTACCTGTTTGGGAGAGAGGTACTCTCATATATATGTTCGTTTATGTGAATGCATTCATATACTGTTTATTTCTTTATTTATTTACTTGTACTTATATGTGAGGCTGTATCCACATGCTGTTTATTTACTTGGATGTGTATGGGTGGGTTCTTCATGCCCACGGTGATGTGAAGCGATGATATGGTAATCTAGATATTGTTTGCATGCCTTCTTGCTTACAGCTGTCACTGCTGGTTAGCCTAGCATGAAAAATGGGAGCTACTCTGCACAAGCCTCTCCATTATCGAGACTTCTACAGTGCCTCCGCATGGCCACTCATGGAAGCTGGGCACATTGTGGTCCCAGGTAAAACTGTGGGGAATCTCAGAGCAACATGATGCCCTAGATATA
>NC_051399.1:48496255-48501255 GCF_015228065.2 Penaeus monodon
AGCATCACCAGCTAACATCTTAATATTTCTGAAGTAAGAGAGTGCGTACCGAGTATATACAATATCATTTCCAGTGTCGGGACTAATATTCGAACACTTTAAGACTCTGAGCCAACATTTCCAGCAACAAACATCTGAGCCAGAATCTCAAGCTGCCATTCATTCAACTCTGAAGTACTGATTTCCAACCACGAGGATTCGAATCAATGACACTTCCAACATCCAGATTCCAGCCAACACTTCCAGCGACTACGTCCAGACTTCCAACATCGACTGTTCGAGTTAGCATCACCAGGACTAGCATTTCCAGCACCAAATATCAACATTTCCGGACCAAGCGATTTTCCAACCTTTGTGCCCAGATTACCGAAACGAAAGCCTCTGAGCTAATAAGATTTCCAGCACTAGCTGAGCATTGCAAAAACGATCAGCGACATTTTATTATCTTTCATTTAGGCTTTTAAACCCCAATTTCGAACAGCAGATATCTAAGCCAATTTATACGGCCCAAATACTTCCAAATCCTGTGCCAAAATGATCAACACTTAACAAAAAAAAAAAAAAAAAACATGGCCAAAACCTTTCTACAGAACATTTCTATGGAAGGTCGAAGTCAGTTAAAGAAAAGGTATAATATTTTTTCTTTTCATTTCTTCTTCTTCCAACCGCCAAACATTCATGTTGGCGTCTACAGCACGAAACATTTATCGTTCAACACATTTCCAACAATGAGTATTTTAAGCCGACGTTTTCTCCGGGACAATTAGGGTCAACATAGCGCACAATTCCTTCTGCAAAGCGCCTTTCCCGACTCAAAAGAAACTCCAGCCAAGTCAATTCCACAGCCATTCTTCCGATATTGAAAATCATTCGCGCGTTTAGAGCCATTTCGGACACATTAAAAACCAATAAATCCACGGAAATTGGGAGACTTTGCTGCAGTTGTTTAATAATGTTCATCTCTTGATAGAAATCTGATATTTTTGGAGGGAGGAAAGAGAGACTGAGATGTATGGAAGGAAGGGAATGTCCGACAGACGAAGAGAGAATGGAGAGTTAAAAACGAGACAAACCGAAATGCGAGGAAAATATAAAACAGAAACAAAGGAAGACGAATAAACGAGTAAATAAATGGAGAGGATGAAAACATCAGGCGAAGTAGCAAAGGTGGAAAACGCTGTGCGAATTATGATGAAGGAAAAAAAATGTACACAGGAAAAAAGTAAACAAGGAAGGGAATGGAAAATGTAAAAGCATAATTGTGAAAGCAACAAAATGGGGGGGGGGGGCGTAGTACGAATTATAGAGAAAAAAATGAACCAGTGTTCAGTGTTCAGGAAACTTTATTAAAGTAGCGAGGATTTGAAAGTAGAGCGAATGCGTTTGTGCATGGAGGTTTTGATGAATATGACAGATCGCGATGGGTGATAAATGGAGCGAGGGTGAGTGTTTAGGGAACTGTGGGTGGAAGCTGAAAATGCTCAAGATCGGCAGATAATAAAGATGCATTTGCAACTGTATTTTCAATCAAACGTATATTAGCTTGAAGCACACGGAAATAAACTTATCATGCACACACGTAATTCTTTAATCTCTAGTTTTCTCCATGTTTTTTTTCGTAAAAATCCTTAATAAAGGAGATAAAAAGATACTCTTCAGAAGTGTGCTGTAGTAGCGTGCTGTTCTGGATGTAGTACTGAGTTATCTACAACATATCTGTCAAAGTTACAACCTCTTGAAATATCATTAAAAAGTTATGTCGCCATATCGCGAACTTGACACGTCTGATATGCTATATGTTTATAACACATGTTCTTATAATTTCCTCTCCTTGTAGTTGAAATATTAGACATTCACTGTTTTCCATAAATTTCATGAAAGGATCCTAGTAACTGGAAACGTCGGGAATATATTTTGACAAAATATGAAATTGCAAGCTCGTTAACCTCATTTTCACTGTGATATCAACTAACTAATGAGTTGTTATAACCAGGAAACGCTTGTTTGTCGTCTGCTAATGAGGAATTAGTAAGCATTAAATGCGTGTGTTTGTGTGTGTGTGTGTGACTGTCCACGTGTGTGTATGTGCGTGTACATGTGTGTGCGTCCATGTACATGCGCACTCGTTACTGCTGATTTCCTATATGTATGTATGTATGTATGTATTTATGCATGCAAGTATGTAAAAAAGCATGTATGTATGTATATAAGCCCGCATATGCACGTCTTCCTTTATATGTATACATTCATAGTTGTATATTTACTCCACCTTAACAACGAGGAGGCTTTCGCAGTGAGCAAAGTCGCCGCAGGAACCTTGCACCAGTAATGACCTGCCAAGAACTCACCTTCCAGACCCTTTTTTGGCGTCTCTTCTTCTCTGGGGAATTTGCATACATTAATTACTCGAAACCAAAAGTCTACAGATCTTCCAAATCTTGATAATTATATACGTTGATAAGGACCAAAGTCGCACGAGGAGAGAGGAATTGAGAGAGAGAGAGAGAGAGAGAGAGAGAGAGAGAGAGAGAGAGAGAGAGAGAGAGAGAGAGAGAGAGAGTAGGGGGAGGAGAGAGAATGTGAGACAAAGAAAGAACAGAAATATATATACACACACACACACACACACACATACACACACACACACACACACACACACACACTCACACACACACACACACACACACACACACACACATATATATATATATATATATATATATATATATATATATATATATATATATAGAGAGAGAGAGAGAGAGAGAGAGAGAGAGGGAGAGAGAGAGAGATAGAGACAGAGATAGAGAGAGAGGTCCTGGAGACAACTTGCTTAGTTGATCAACATTAATTACAGTGATAATTAATGTTATGTCATCTCATAAGCAACTGCATAAGATCAGAGGCTGGAATCTGGGACCAAGTGCCTGGGGGGAAGGGAGGGGGGAGGGAGGGGGGAGGAGGGAGGGAAGGAAGGGTGAAGAAGAGGAGGAGGGAGGAGGAAGGAGGGAGGACGGGGGGGGGTAAGGAAGGGAAGGAAGAGGAAGGAGAGAGGAGGGGGGGAGGGTAAGGAAGGGAGGGAAGAGGAAGGAGGGAGGAGGGGGGAGGGTAAGGAAGGGAGGAAAGAAGAAGGAGGGAGGGAGGAGAGGGAGGGAAGGGTGAAGAAGAAAGAGAGGCGGACGAAGAGGAGGTGGGAATTAGAAGGAGAAGGAGAAGCGAGGGTGAGAAGAAAGAGAAGAGAAAGAAAGGTGAGGGAGAAGGAAATACAGTAGCGGAGGGAGATGGGAAGAGACCAAAGAGTGGATGGGAGAAAAGGAAAAGAACAGAAAGAAGGGGGAGAAGGAAGGGGAAAGGAGGAGGAGGGAGGGATTAAGGGAAGGAGAGATGGGAGAGGAAGAAGAGAAGAGAGAAAAAGAGATGGTGGGAGAAAGGGAGGGAGGAAGGAAGGGGAGACGGAAGAAAAGATGGGTGAGAAGAAAGAGGGAAGGGAAATGGGGGGGGGGGGTTCTTGGTCTTGCTTTAAATGTACACACACACACACACACACACACACACACACACAAACATACACATACATATATATATACATATATATATATATATATATATATATATATATATATATGTATATATATGTATATATATATATATATATATATATATATATATATATATATATATATATATATATATATATATATATATATTATTGATAATAATGATGACATAAGATTAACAACACTAAGGATAGCAAGGCAATGATATTAACTGACAATAATAGTGATAATGATAAGAAACGTAACAGTGATCTAGAAATAACTAATACTATGTCAGTGATAATTACAAGAGTTAAGGACACTAACACCTCCACCTAATACTACATGAAATAGGACCTGAGAACAAATCTGGTGAGTGAATTTATTCCATCGACTGACATGAGATAACAATACCGCTTTATTTGACTCTATGTGCTGAGTTCGACCTATCCTACCCCATTTTTATTGTCTTTTTTAAAAACTTTGTTGTTATTATTCATTATAAGTCTGAAATCAGTAGAGCAACTCTACACGTAAAATACGTAAACAAACAGATACACCAGTAATCCAGCAAGTAGGTAAGAAGAAGATGAAGAGGAGGAAGAAAAAAAGAATAAAAGATAGAGAGGACGTAAGTTTCATGTCAACAGGAAATATATAAGGTTTCTTGCATTATGTATAATGCGTCAACACAGTAGCGCTGAAGTCGAGTCCAAAGTTGGTTCAGTGTCAGAGCGGACGTTTGTGGGCATGTCCGTTCAAGGACTTACGAAATAGTCTGCAGGATAATGTTGAGGAGAGCGGAGGGCGAGGGAAAAGGGGGGAGTCGGAAGATCTTACGGTTTAGTGGGCAGGATAACACTTGGAAAAGGGGAAAAGGGAAACAGGGAAAAGGGAAAAGGGGAAAATGAAAACAGGGAAAAGGGGAAATGGATAAAAAGGGAAAAGGGGAAAATGAAAACAGGGAAAGGGGAAAAGGAAAAGAGAGAAAAGGGAAAAGGGGAAAAGGGGAGGGGAGATCTGAACTTACATTTCAATCTGCAGGCTAATACTTGGAAAAGGCGAAAAGGAAAGCAGGAAAGGGGGAAAAGAGGAAAAGGAAAAAATGGGGGAAGGGGAAAAGGGGAAATAGGAAATGGGGAGAATTGAACCTTACGTTTTAATCTGCAGGACGATGCAAGGGGAAAGAGGAGGGCATGGGAATAGGGGATACGTATTCATCTGCAGTGCAATCCAGGGTAAAAGGGGAGGGAGGACTGATCTTCCGCATTCACCTGCAGGATAATGTGAGGGGAAAGGAAAGGGCAGGGAAGGACTTACGTGATAATCTGCAGAACAATGCACAAGGGTGCCCAGTCCCCTTCTCCCTCGACTTCGGCCCCTGCAGCTGATGCCAGTACTCACTCGCAGCGGAGTCGAGTGGATGAGGCTGACGGGATGGAATCAGCACTCTACCGCTGAGCT
>NC_051399.1:48508755-48512375 GCF_015228065.2 Penaeus monodon
TAGGACAATTGCATTAATAAGTCACAGCAGCAAAATTTTGTTGAATTATTTCTGAAAGAATGAAGTTTAAGTTAAGAAAAGGAAATTTTCAGACGAACAAGAGGTTTTCGCCCTGGAAAAGGGTACCCGAAACCAGATTCTAAATTTAAAATTGATCATAGAGAAAAACAGAGAACATCAAAAAAACCTATAAACCCGTGTTTCATCGATTATGTGAAAACTTTTGATACTGTTGATCACGATATCTTCTGGAAAAACATGTACGATATGAAGTTTCCAAAACACATCATCCAAATAATAAAAGCCTTTATGACCAACAAAAAGCAGCTGTAAGAACCACTTATGGGTTAACAAAATTTGGTTCGAAGTCAAACAAAGGAGTACGACAGGGTTGCATTCTGTCTCCGCACCTCTTTAATATATATTCTGAAACAATTATGAGAGGTGCTCTAGAGAAATTTTGAAGGAATGTGGATGTTGAGGGTCAAAATATCAATCTGAGGTTTATTGCCACAGTATCACTGATACAACAACTACTAAAAGTTAGAGAAGCAAGCGAAAGCTGGCTTGTTTCTTAATGCAAGAAAACTAAGATCATGAAGATTCAAAGAAACCGCAATAACAATGATGAACATGTTTACAAATCAATGAATGATTGTGGAAATGTGAAAAATCACTTACTTGGAGCTGTTTAACTAATACATATGATGATTCACGGAGATAAAAAGAAGAAATTTCCCTTTCCAAAAGCCAATTGCTCTCATAAAATTGGAAAGACCGAAGCATTACCTTAACGGACAAGTTGAGGTTATTGAATCATTAGTTTCCAATTGCTCATATGGTTCTGAGTGTTGGTGTTGAAGTAAAGACAAGAAAAAGATCAATAGTTTTGAATGTGTGTTACAGACGATACTGCATATTACTGGAGAAAGAAACGAATGATGAAGTGCTGAGAAAAATAAATTGTAAAGCCGACTGTTTACATCTTGAAGAGGAAATTAAAGTTTATTGGTCATTAATGAGAAGTAAAATATTGAAAAGAACTTGCTGACAGGATGGTGATTTGGAAACAGAGGAGGGCAAACGAAGACAGACTGAGCGAAATATCAAAAATATTTGGGGGCTGTCGTGGTACAAGTGGAAAGAAAGCTAAGTCGGAGTTTTGTGGCGAAGGATGGTGGAAGGTCCACGGGTGGCAACATGACAAACCGTTATTTATGATGATATTTATATATACAGAAATAAAGAATGTTTTGAAAACTTTCTCACCGAAGTTATTAACAGGACAAAGTTTTCAATCTTACCAATGTCGATCCAGCGACCGTCTGCAAGACATAAATTTTACCCATATAAGGGGAAAATAATTTGAAAGTACGCTGAAAGGGGCAGGAACACTGAGGCACTTCATTGGGTTCTGTATCAAGAACATACGCTGTGATTCGGACTACTGAAATTACATCCCTCTCTGAGGCCACTTGTAATTGTCAAAGGGATTGTTTTTCTGACTGGGTGGCGAATGTATCACTATGTATTTATTGCGTAAAAATCTACACAAACCAAAAGATGTTCAACAGTTTCAATAATGTGCGCTAAGGGAAAAAATGTATCAAAGCCATAGCTTTATGATATATATATATATATATATATATATATAATTAATATATATATATATATATAAATATATATATAAAATTATTAATATATATAATCCGTGTTACATGTGATAGAAAAAGATTGATAGTAGTAGATGATGATAGTAGATAGATAGATAGATAAATAGATGTAATAGATAGTTGTAGAAAAGTAATAAATAATATCATTCTGTAATACCCCGCTCAATCACTCCCCATTCTCCCTACCCCGCACGCCCCTCGCCTCCTCCACCAACAACAGTTAACAGGTCGCCGGTATGGCCGAAGCTTTTACTCGCGTGTTGCCAGAAGAAATGGGCGACGCCGTGGCAACGCTGGAGGCCCTGTAGCCCGAGACAAAGGGCGTCGACGGCGTCAGGGGCAGGTGAGCCGCCCTCCGCCACGGAGACTTGCTCGCGGTGAGAGGTTGGCAAAGGTTCTTGTGATTGGGGTTGTGTGCGGTGGCGGTATGTGCGCTTGTATGCTCGTGTTTGTATGCAGATTTGGATGGGATGTGTATTTGTTGGTAGGTATCTATGCTTGTATGTATCTATGCTTGTACGTATGTATGTGCGTATGTATGCTTGTATGTATGTATGTACGTATGTATGTATGCTTTTATGTATGTATGCTTGTATGTTTGTATGTATATATGTATGTATGTATGTATGTATGTATGTATGTATGTATGCATGCATGTATATATATATATATATATGTATATATATATGTATATATATATACTATATATATATATTATATATATATATATATGATTAATTATATATATTAATGTACTAAGCATGGATGGATGGATGCACAGTAGTCACGCAATCTATCTTGCAACCAGTCTATCAATGAAACGTTTTATCTGCATGTATGTCTCCTTTATGGTCGTGCCTGTGTGCATGTCTGTGTGTAGAAGCGCATGTACATGTGCACATGTCTGTTTAAAACACCGGCCATTTTTTCGGCATCCTCCCCAGGAGAGTTTTCACAAATGATTTTCATACAAATATCTTTTGAAAGAAGATTTGAGAAGCTCATTTACTTCCAGCCTCTTGAGTCATCTGCTGCCAATACCAGATTTTGCTGAAGAAGGCACGAACTCCACCAACTGTGTCGGATGATGACGCAGGGCGCTTAAAGATAGAGAGTTTCTCCGGCTTGTTTTATTCGCACACAGTTTCATGACTTTATCACCACATTTCGGAACTTTCACTAGAAGCCGTAGCATCTGTTCCCCGCTTTATTGAAAATAAAGTACACTTTTTTGTGTCTAGTATTCTTCCTTTATATTCGGAATATATGGGCTAGACATACAAGCAGGCGTGTGTGGACATATTCATACTTTTAAATACATACACACGCAAACAGTTATATGGAAAATAAAGAAGCAAGATAACATACTCAAGAAAAGAAAAAAAAAGAAAAAAAAAAAAAAAAACAGAAAAAGGGTTCTTTCTGAGCCGCTCAACATTAATCAAATCTTCCATATCTCACTGTCGCTCACTAGTTCTTGACATCACACTCCTCGCACGCCGCTGCCACCATGGTCCTTCTCTCTCTCTCTCTTTGTTTCACTATTTTTTTCTCTTTCTTTGTCTTCCCTTTCTTTTCTTTTTCTTTTAATGCTTATATATATATTTTTTCTTTCTATGTGTTTCTCAATTTTTTTGTTTCTTATTTTTCTTTGTATTCATTATTTTACTTTTCTCTCTCTCTATGTTTCACTAAATATCACATATCTTTTTTCTCTCTCTGAGTTTCTTTACTTTTTTCTCTCTCTCTGAGTATTTTTTGTCTGTCTGCCTGTTTTTTTTTGTTTATTTATTTATTTTTCTTCTTTCTCAATCTTATTCTCTCTTTCTCTGTGTTTCCTTTTTTCTCTTTCTCTTTCAGTTCATTGGCTCGTCTTGCATCTGTTTGTCTACTTGTCTACCTCTCTATCTGCTGTCTGTGTGTCTCTCTTGCTCACTTTTTTTCTTT
>NC_051399.1:48517475-48519975 GCF_015228065.2 Penaeus monodon
ATCCAACTAATAAAAGCCTTGTTTTTGACCAACAACAAGCAGCTGTAAGAACCATTATGGGTTAACAGAATGGTTCGAAGTCAAACAAGGAGTACGACAGGGTTGCATTCTGTCTCCGCACCTCTTTAAAATATATTCTGAAACAATTATGAGAGGGGCTCTAGAGAATTTTGAAGGAAATGTGGGTGTTGGAGGATACAAAATATCAAATCTGGGTTTTATTGCCAGCAGTATCACTGAACTACAACAATACTAGATAAAATTAGAGAAGCAAGCAAAAGGCTGGCTTGTTTCTTAATGCCAAGAAAACTAAGATCATGAAAATTCAAAGATAACCGGCAATGAACAATGATGAACATTTACAATCAATGAATGATTGTGGAAAATGTGAAAGAGTTCACTTATCTTGGAGCTGTTTTAACTAATACAATGATGATTCACCGGGATAAAAAGAAGAATTACCATTGCCAAAAACGCCACAATTGCTCTCAATAACCATTGGAAAGACCGAAGCATTACCTTACGGGCAAAGTTGAGTTATTGACTCATTAGTTTTCCCAAATTTCATCATATGGTTCTGAGTGTTGGGTGTTGAAGTAGATAGACAAGAAAAAGATCAATAGTTTTGAAAAGTGGTGTTACAGACGAGTACTGCATATTAGCTGGACAGAGAAGAAGACGAATGATGAAGTGCTGAGAAAAATAAATTGTAAAGACCGACTGTTGGACATCTTGAACAAGGAAATTAAAGTTTATTGGTCAGTAATGAGAAGTAAAAGTATTGAGAAGAACTTGCTGACAGGGATGGTGATAGGAAACAGAGGAAAAGGCAAAACCAAAACAAAACAGAGCGACAACAAAAAAGATAATTTCGGGCAGTCGATGGTACAAATGGAAAAAAGCGTAAGATCGAGTTTTGTGGCGAAGGATGGTGGAGAGGTCCACGGCTGCTCAAACATGAGCAAACCGTTATTGATGATGATATATATATATAACAGAAATAAAAAATGTTTTTGAAGACATTCATCTCACCGAAGTTATTAACAGGAACTTTGCCAATTCTACGCAGGGCGATCCAGCGACCGTCATGCGGACTATTTACCTATATAAGGGAACATATTTGATGTCTGCTGAAAGGCGCAGGAACACTGAGGCACCTTCATATAAGGATCTGTATCAGGAAACATAAGCTGTTATTCGTGCTACTGAAAATATACGTCCCTCTCTGGCCACGGTTTCATATGTCAGGAGAATCGTGCTCTAACTGGCTGTCGGAATGTTCCTATGTTTCATGCGGTCAAATCTGACACAAACCAAGAGGAATTTTTCAACAGGTTTCAATATGGCGCGTAAAGGGGAAACATGTCATCAAAGCCATAGCGTTTATGATATGTATATCTATTGTATAATATTAGTATATATATATACTATGTTATATGCTATCTATATATATTATATAATATATATAATCTATATATTTAACCGTGTGTACCATGTGTACTAGAAGTATAGCTATCGCTCGATAGATCTATCTCTAGGTAGATAGATAGATAGATCTATAGATAGATAGATCGATCGATCGATATATAGATAGATGATAAATATATATGCATTCTGGTATATCCCCCTTTCACTCTCACTTCCCCATCTCGCTCCCGCCCCCTCGCCTCCTCCATCCACAACAGTTAACATTCGCCGTAACTGGCCGAAGCTTTTACTCGCGTGTTGCCATAAGAAAGGGCGCCGCCGTGGCCACTGTTCTGAGCCCTTTCTCCCGCGCCAACTGTTCGTCGACGTCGTCAGGGGCAGTGAGCCGCCTCCGCCACGAGACTTGCTCGCGGTGAGAGGTTGCAAGCAGTTCTGTGATTGGGGTTGTGCGGTGTGCGTATGTGCGCTTGTATCTCGTGTTTGTATGCATATGGTATGGGATGTGTATTTGTTGGTATGTTATCTATGCTTGTATCATCTATGCTTGTCGTATGTAATGTGCGTATGTATGCTTTTATGTATGTCTGTACTGTATTCTGTATGCTTTTATGTATGTATTCTTGTGTTTGTATGTCTATCATGTATTATGTATGTATGTATGTATGTATGTATTAATTCTCATGTATCTATATATATATCTCATATCTAATTTATATATATATGTTAGATATAATATCTATCTATATCTATATCTCTATATATAGTATATCATATGTCTTAATCTATATATATCTCTATCATTGTACTAATCATGGATGGATGGATGCACAGTAGTCACGCAATCTATCTTGCACCAGTCTATCACTGAAACGTTTATCTTCATGTATGTCTCCTTTATATGGTCGTGCCTGTGTGCATTTCTGTGTGTAGAAGCGCATGTACATGTGCACATGTCTGTTTAAACACTCGTCCTTTTTTCGGGCATCCTCCCCAGGAGAGTTTTTTCACAATGATTTTCATACAAAAATATCTTTGAAAGAAGATTTGAGACTCATTTACTACTTCCCAGCCA
>NC_051399.1:48524975-48529975 GCF_015228065.2 Penaeus monodon
TGATATCAATAATAACAAAAATAGTAAGAATTATCATTGTTATTATCATTATTATCATTATTATGATAATAATGATAATAATAATAATAATAATAATAATAATAATAATAATAATAATAATTATTATTATTTATTTTTTTATTATTATTTTTTTTTTTATTATTATTATCATTATCATTATTATTATCATTATTATAACTATTATTATCATTATCATTATTATCATTATCATGAAGAGAAACAACAAAAACAACAATATTAGTAATAATGATAATGCAAATAATAATAATAATGGTAACAATAACAGTAAAAATAACTATAATAATAATGAAAACAATCGCAAATTTTAATACTGATATTACAACCTTTGTCATTATCATTGTTATCATTATCATTACTCTGGTCATCATTATTATCATCGTTATTATTATTATTATTATTATTATTATTTATTATTATTATAGTAGTATCAGTACTAGTAGTAATAGTATTAGTAGTATTAGTAGTAGTATTGTACTAGTAGTAATAGTAGTAGTATTAGTATAGTAGTACTAGTACTACTACTAGTAGTATCAGTACTAGTAGTAATAGTAGTAGTAGTAGTAGTATCAGTAGTAGTAGTAGTAGTTTCAGTACTTGTATTAATAGTAGTAGTAACAGAGGTAGTATCAGTATAAGTAGTAATAATAGTAGCAGTAGTAGTAGCAGTAGTAGGAGTATTAGTCGCAGCAGCAGTAGCAGTAGTAGTAATAGTTGTAGTAATAGTAGTACTAGTGGTAGTAGTACCACTATCATGATGAGGAAGTTGCCCTTACACGATGTAAACTGATAGTAGCTTTGAAATACCTCTCAGTGACACAGAGATAAAAGCCAAGTCAATCAATCGCTTATTTTTTTACGAAACAGGATCCAACCGTTTCCAGATTCCAAGGAAACAGAGTACCCATTATCAATACTCCTTTTCTCTCCCTTTTCTTTCTCTTTTTCAAAGAATGAAGGAGCAATAGATGGGTTTAGAAAACTTCCAAACAATTTGCAATGATAAACACTTGACCCGTGATCGGATATCGGATTACTAGGTCGGGTATCGGATAATGGTTTTCGCTAAGTAAGCCTGTTATTGGGTCGAGATATTGTGCTGTTCAATGAATTTAATGAGCGGTTGCTGTTCCTGCCACGGCGGAGGTGATAAGTTTTGGACGTGGTCGTGGGTCCCGAAATAATATAATATATATAATATAATTAATATAATATATAATATATATAATATAATATATTTTTTAAAAATATATATATTATTATAAATATATATAATATATAATATATAATATATATATATGTACATACAGAAGATTTTATAGATAGATTAGGGGACAGAAAATAACCCATAATCATAGACACCCAAAAACACACACACACACCCACACCACACCAAAACACCACACACCCACACACACACCACCCCTCTCCTTTCTCTCTCTCTCTCTCTCTCTCTCTCTCCCCCTCTCTCCTCCTCTCTCTCTCCTTTTTCCTCCTCTCTCTCTCTCTCTTTCTCTCTCTTCTCTCTCTCTCCTTCTTCTCTCTCCCCCTTTTCCTTCTCTTTCTCTCTCTCTCTCTCTCTTTTTCTCTCTCCTTTTCTCTCTCTCTTCTCTCTTCCCCTTCTCCCACCCCCCCACCCCACACACCCACACACCACACACAAAAACACACACCACACACACACACAAAAAAAAAAAAAAAAAATTTTTTTTTTAGGGGGGGGGGGAAAAAAACAAAAAAAAAAAAAAAAAAAAAAAAAAAAAAAAAAAAAAAAAAAAAAAAAAGGGGAGAGAGAAAAAAAAAAAGAAGGGAAAAAAAAAAAAGGGGGAAATAAAAAGAAAAAAAAAAAAAGGGAAAAGGGGGGGGGAAAGAAGAGAGAAGAGGGAAAAAAAAAAAAAAAAGGAGAGAGAAAAAAAAGGGGGGAAAAGGGGGGGGGGAAAGAAAAAAAAAAAGGGGGGGAGAGGGGGGAAAAAAAAAAAAAAAAAGAAAAGGGAAAAAAAAAGGGGGGGAAGAGAGAGGGGAGAGAGAGGGGAAAGGGGGGGGGGAAGAAAAAAAAGGGGGGGAGAGAAAGAGAGAGAGGGAGAGGGGGAGGGGAAGAGGGGGGAAAAGGAGGGGGGGGGGGGGGAGAGAGGGGGGGGGGGGGGGGGGGGGAAAAAAGAGAGAAAAAAAAAAAAAAGAGAGAGAGAGGGGGGGAAGGGGAAAAAGGGGTTTTGGGGGGGGAGAGGGGGGGGGGGGAAAAAAAAAAAAAAAGGGGGGAGAGAGAGAGGGGAGAGGGGAGAGGGGAGAGGGGGGAAAAATTTCCCCAAAAACCCCCAAAAAAAAAACCCGGGATATGAAACATCTAAGTCTTCCCTGCAGTCCGCATTTTGCACTGACCACCCCTGATTAACACGCGCTTTTATTCATGAAGTCATCATGGAAAAAAGCTCATTTTTTTTCCCGACAAACCTAGGACAATCACTCAAAGCTGGAATATCTAAGCATATCATTAACTCGAATTATAATCCCTAGACTCATTAGAATTACTACTGCTACTACTAATACTAATAATAAAATATATATACGATGTTGCTTTCGCTCTCTCGGAGAAAATCTCATTTCCAAAGTATTTAATATGCAAAGGCTGAATCCAAGTTCTCCTTTCTCATCTGATAGCATTTTCATCTCAGCCTAATCGTGGTGGTATTTCACGTATTATATTCTAATACCCTTATCATTACTTAATGCCATATTACCCAAAGGGGGTTAAACTAAAAACCCTAAAATATTGTAAGACAAGAACGTATCAATTTTTCAGTTTGCGTTACATCGAAATGGCATGGCTAAATTTTTCTGTGATGTTTATTGACAATGACAATGACCTTTCGTTATAGAAACATACAAAGTTATTCCTATATGAATAACCTTTTGACACTTTCTGTCCAGATAGTGCTTGAAAGAAATACAAACAGTCATATACAAATAACTTTTTTTCTTAAAATTTCTGTGTATATTGGTCGAATGAAGGAAAAAGATTAAAACCTATGTAAATAACTTTAATCTTATGATTTATGGCTTGAGGGATCTAATATTAATACTCTATCTATACTTTCTGTCTTAGTGAACGACTGTGTTTCAATTCCTTCCTTCAATGCTATGATTAATAATAATGATAAAAAAATAGAGTAAAAATTAAAATAAAATAAATTAATAATGTTACCAATAACATCAGTCTCTAATTCAACTTTATAATAACCACTAAAAATGGGATATAAGGAATAATACGCTAAACCCTCCAATAAAAAAGAAAGTAAGAAAAGAGATATATATATATAGAAAAAGAGAGATATAATAACTAATAGATATATAGTATAAGATATATATAATATTATATAAAGATAAAGAGAGAAAGAGATGAAAAGAGAGAGAGAGAGAGAGAGAGAGAGAGAGAGAGAGAGAGAGAAATGGTTTCAAAATTCAAAGAAAAGAAAGAAAGAAAAGAAAAGAAAGAAATAAAAGAGAGAGAGAGAGAGAGAGAGAGAGAGAGAGAGAGAGAGAGAGAGAGAGAAATGGTTTCAAAATTCAAAGAAAAGAAAGAAAGAAAAAAGAAAGAAAGAAAGAAAAGGGAGAAAGGGAGAGAAAAAAATAGGCTTTAAATTCAGCAAAAACAAAGAAAGAAAGGAAAAGAAAGAGAGAAAAAAAAAAGCGAGCCGCAAACACCCTCTCTTGCAACCATTGTGTGCACATGCAATTCCAGCTCGTGTGTTCTCGCCCTACTCGAAGTTTACTCGTTGCAATCTCAACCGGCGATGCAATATCTCCAGATCACACTTGAATGGCCGTATCTGAGGAAAATTTTCGGCGGGACCGTGAAGCATGTCGGGCTGTCATTCTGCCGATGCTTCTCCTTTTCATTGGTGCTGCTTTTAGCATTTTTATTTTTGATATATATATACATATACATATATCTGATATATTTATACATATATATATATATATATATATATATATATATATATATATATATATATATATAGAGAGAGAGAGAGAGAGAGAGAGAGAGGAGAGAGAGGAGAGAAAAGAGAGAAGGAGAGGAAGGAGAGAAGGGGAGAAGGAGAGAGAGAGGAGAGAGAGGAGAGAGAGAGAGAAGGAGAGAAGAGAGAGAGAGAGAGAGAGAGAAAAAAGAGAGAGAGAGAGAGAGAGAGAGAGAGAGAGAGAGAGAGAGAGAGAGAGAGAGAGAGAGAGAGGAGAGAGAGAGAGAGAGGAGAGAGAGAGAGAGAGAGAGAGAGAG
This sequence comes from Penaeus monodon, assembly GCF_015228065.2. NCBI lineage: Eukaryota > Metazoa > Arthropoda > Malacostraca > Decapoda > Penaeidae > Penaeus > Penaeus monodon. The sequence continues at coordinate 48,529,285 of NC_051399.1, forward strand.
AGAGGAGAGAGAGAGAGAGAGAGAGAGAGAGAGGAGAGAGAGAGAAGGAGAGAGAGAGAGGAGAGAGAGAGAGAGAGAGAGAGAGAGAGAGAGAGGAGAGAGAGAGGAGAGAGACATGAGCAATGGTTGCTCAAAAAAATTGCGAATTTTGGTTTCATAAAGATTGATAGTAAAAACTAACATTTGCACATGTGATAACTTTCAAAATCACAATACATAACACAACAATGCAAAAATTTGCTAACATAGGTAACACTGACCGCCCTCTAAACAAATAGAAACATTCATTACAATAACGATACCAATATATTTTGCTCAACGTCGGGTAATACTAAAAAAGAAAAAAAATCAATCAATAAATGAAAAATAAAATAAAATAAAGAAAGAAATAGATTAATAAAGAAAGAAAAAAATAGAAAAAATAATTAAATATTATTCTCAGATCAAAGTGAATAAATAAATAAATAAATAATCACTGTAAATCAAGTTATAAATAATTTTAACTCTTAACTATTTTAACTTTTAACTCTTACGGAAACCCCGCACTCACCTCTCAGCTGGTCCTAATCAGGTGTCTGAAACACACGCGACGCTGTTTAGCTATAAGCCAAATGAACTTCTTAATTAGAAAATAGTTTTACACCAACGTTAATAGACTAGCATGCTGAGGACACCGCCTGACGTTCCTGAT
>NC_051399.1:48537475-48542475 GCF_015228065.2 Penaeus monodon
CCTCCTCTCCCCTCTCCCCTACCCCTTCCCTCTCCCGTCTCCCCTCACCCCATTCCTTCTCCCTTACCCTCTACCCCCTCCCTCTCCCTCGTTCCTCTTCCTACTCCTCTTTCCTCTTCCCTCTCTTCTCCCTTCCCCTCTCTCCACTCCTTCTCCCTGGCCCTCCACCCCTTCCCTCTCCCCTCACCCTCTCCCCGCGCCCCTCCCTCTCCCCCTCTTTTTTCTTAGTCTCCCCTCTCTCCTCTTCCACCCTCTCTTCTCCCCTTCCCCTCTCCCCCCCCCTCTCCCTCTCTCTCCACTCTTCTTCCTCTCTCCTTCTTCCTCTCCCCCTCTCTCCTCTTACTCTGTCCTTCCCCTTTCTCATCTCCTTTCTCCTTTTCCTGCATCACCACTTACCTTTTTTCTCCCCTTACCTCTTTCTCTCCCTTTTTTCTCTCCTCTCTCCTCTCTCCTCTCCTATTCCTTTGTTAGGAAGAAGGAAGAAGGAAGAAGAAAAAGGAAGAAGAGGGAGAAGGCAAAGAGGAAGAATTCAAAGGAGGAGGAGGAGGAGGAGGAGGAGGAGGAGGAGGAGGAGGAGAGGAGAGGGATGGGGAGAGGAGGAGGAGGAGGAGCAGGAGGAGGGGAGGAGCGAGGAGGAGGAGGAGGAGAGGAGGAGGAGGAGGAGGGGAGGAGGAGGAGGAGGGGAGGAGCAGGAGGAGGAGGAGAGGCGGAGGCGAGGAGGAGGAGCAGGAGGAGGGGAGAGGAGAGGAGGAGGCGGAGAGGAGGGAGAGGAGGCGGAGGAGGAGGAGGAGGAGGAGGAGGAGAGGAGGAGGAGGAGGAGGAGCAGGAGGAGGAGGAGGAGGAGGAGGGGAGGAGAGGAGAGGAGGAGGAGAGAGGGGAGGAGGAGAGGAGGAGGAGGAGGAGGAGGAGGAGCAGGAGGAGGAGGAGAGGCGGAGGAGGAGGAGGAGGAGGGGAGAAGGAGGAGGAGGAGGAGGGGAGGAGGAGGCGGAGGAGGAGGGGGAGGAGGAGGAGGAGGAGGAGGAGGACGCAATCACGCCGCAGACGTCTCGCCGCCCAAGGACCTCGGCCTCTGTTGACGAGATGGAAAGAAAACAGTTTTATTATTGGCTTATGGCAGAGCGGGATTGGGAAGGGGGGGAGGGGGAGGGAAGGAGGGAGGGAAGGGGAGGAGTGGGGGAGAGAAGGGAGGAGGGAGGAGGGATATGGAGGGGAGGAAGAGGGAGGGAGGGGGAAGAGAGGAGGAGGAGGAGGGGGGGGAGAGAGTGGATGTGATTGGGTCTGATTGGGGTTGGAATACTGGGGGGGGGGAGGGAGAGGGAAAGGGTGGGGGAAGAGGGAGAGAGAGGGAAGGAAGGGGTGGATGGGGGGGGGGATGAGGAAAAGTGGATCTGATTGAGGTTGGAATAAAGGGGGGGAAGGAGGGGGGGAGGAGAAGGGGGAGGAGGGAGAAACTGGGGAAGGGGGGGAAAGCGATGAGGAAGAATGAGTGAAACTGGATCTGAATAAGAGGGGGCGGGAGAGGGGGGAGGAGGGGGGAGGGAGGAGATGGAGAGAGGGAGGGAGGTGGGTCGGAGAGGGGGAATGAGAGGGGAGGAGAGAGAGGGAGGAATGGGAGAGGGGAGGGAGGGAAGATGTGTGGAGAGGGGGAGGGGAGAGAAGGAAGAAGAGAGAGAGAGGGTGAGAGGGAAGGAGGTGGGGGGAGGGAGGGAGGATTGGGGGTCAGGAGGGGGGAGGGGGAGGTGGGAGATAGGATCTGAATGAGGATTGGCATAAGTAGGGGGGGGGAGGGGGAGGGAGAAAGAGGAGGAGGATGGATGAGAGAGAATTAGAGGAGGCGAAAAGGGAGGATGGAAGATGGAGGAGGAAGCAGGGAGATGTAATGATAAAGACGATGACAGCATGGAAATGTGAATAAACGAGGAAAGACACAGACATGGCGATAGAGGAAGATAAATCGATGGAACAGCAAGAAAAGAGGAGAAGGAGTCGAGGTGGATGACATGGAAGAAAAGAAGGAGAAGGAGAAGTAGAAATAAGAAGACTGACGAGGGAGAGAGAGAGAGAGAGAGAGAGAGAGAGAGAGAGAGAGAGAGAGAGAGAGAGAGAGAGAGAGAGAGAGAAAAGGAGAGAGGAGAGAGAGAGAGGAGAGAGAAAGAGAGAGAGAGAGGAGAGGAGAGGAGAGAGACAGAGAGAGAGAGAGAAAAGAGAGGAGAGAAAGAGAGAGACAGAGAGAGAGACGAGAGAGAGAGAGGAGAGAGAGAGAGAGAGAGAGAGAGAGAAGAAAATGAAAATGAAATGCCGAATCTATTTGTGATGATTTAGATGCGATGTCATTGCCATTGTTACTCATGAGAGAGTGGTGGTGATGATAGCTTTATAAAGTGATGAAACTGGTATTATGATCGTGAATATGTTTATGATGATGGTGATTATGGTGTTGGTGGTGATGATGATGACGATGATGATGATGATGATTATGACGATGATGATGATGATGACGATGACGACGAAGACGATGATAATAATGATGATGATGATGATGATGACGATGACGACGAAGACGATGATGGAGATGGAGATGGTGATAAAGACGATGGTGCTGATGGTGATGTTAACGATGATGGTAATGGTAATGATGAAAATTTGATGATGCTAATGTCATGATACTGACCATGTTAAAGAAGCATGGTGATGTGTTGCTCCTGATGATAATGAAAATAATCGACCTCATTTGACTACAAATATCAATAAGCGTTTTCAGAAAATTGGCAGAGGTCCTGATTCTGCAACACAAATTGCATCAAATTACACGGTGCAATAAGAACGGAAGTTGAATTGAAAAAAACTCATTTATCTCTTTGTGCAATGATATATATATATATATATATATATATATATATATATATATATAATTAATTTGCTATGTTGTATTTCCACCAATTATGGATAGACATTTTCTTTCATTTACAAGTAGGTATGGCGAAATTATAGGTAATATTGATGCAATTTTTCCGTGATGAATATGTTGATATCTCTATCTATCCGTTTATTAGTGTTTCTTTCTTTCTTCCTACACATTCACGTACAAATACTAACATCATATAAGCCGTGTTGCTGATATTGTATCGAAAAAAAGATCAACAAGACCTTATACATGCAACGCGAATCGCGAAAAAAATACATCGTATTAATTTATTTTTTCTTCACGTATATATCTCCGGCTCTTTATTCGCACACGCCCCATCCATTCCGAAAAGAAGCCGTTTCGAAGCGTCGCCGAACCACACAGCGAAACGAAGCGAGTCTCCCTCTTTGAAGCTCCGAAACGAAATGGGTTCTTACCTTTCCCTTTGGCGCGGCAGAGAGAGAGCGCGCGCCATCAAAGAGCCAAAGGACGGTCGTGTTTATTGCCTCCTCGAAGCCAAATTGTCATATCCATATTCCTGTGTCTTGCGGGGTCGAGTGTGAAGCGGAAATCAGGAAGAAAATTGGAGGTGAGGAGAAGCGAGGGTTGGGGAGTACCGTTTCACCGTGCGGTTTCTTACTTTATTCGATTATTTATGGGGATTTGAGCTGTTGTCTTATTTGGTTATTATTGGTGTTGTTCTTGTGATTGTATTTTCTTTATTACTATAATTAATGTCATTCTTATTATTTTTATCACCATTATTTTTATCAGCAGCTGTAGGATTATCAGCGTCTCCATGATTACGCCACTATCATCATCATAATCATCACATTATCTTCATCATCATAATCGTCATCATGATAATTTAATTATAGTTTTTATTATCATTATCAACGGTAACTATCTTCAAATTCCTCCCGTTTGTTCATAATTGTCTGTGTGTATATATTCATTATTATTTTTTATTTCTATCAAGTTACGATCCAATTAATTTCCTAGTTTATTTGTTTATGAACCCAAGAGGCGCTCTTCTGTGTACTTCTTCGGCGAAACCTGCCCTGTACCTTTACACTCTGTCCTATTCCATTTCCGAATTCCAAACAAACAAATGACAGTCGGAACTTCCTCCCTTCCCCTTCCGAACAATCATCAGGAAATCCTACGCAATTCTGCAACCTCCTCCAGAGGGTCCCTTAACAGTCTCTACATCCTATACACAAAGGGCGTTAAGGACTATATATATATTTAAGACATCCCTGAGAAAAGGGCTTCTCTGTGTGTGTGTGTGTTCTCGCTGTTTATCCTTAGGGTCTGAGCTATTCGTGTCTCGAACATGTTTATAGACTCTGAGGTGTTGTCCTTCGGCGCGGTAATAATGGCGAGCAATTAGGACGCGAGTTGTGAAGACTTCCTGTGCTCTGTTGTTATGTGGAATGGCGGCGGAGGTCGGGTCTGTGGGCGTCGCTTCGCTGGTTGGGAGGTTGTGAATTTAGGGAAGTGTGTTTGTGTTGGTATGAATGTCTGTTTGTCTGACTGTAGGTCTTTCTTTTTTCTGGTCTCTGTCTTTTTTCTGGTTGTTTGTTTGCATGTCTTTCTGTGTTTTGTCTGTCTGTCTACCTGTCTTTGGTTTCTGCCTGTCTGTCTGTCTGTCTCTATCTGTCCCTCCCTTACTCTCTTCCAGTACTAGTTATAGAAATAATGTTATCAAGAATGACATGTTTGTAATTTTAGATTATTCCTCTCATTACAAAAATAAACGCTGTTTTTTACTGACCACATCAACATCGTCATCATCATGGTTACTATAATCACCAATTCCGATGTAGCCATTAGTCCTACCCTTATCATAATGACTCGTTTATACATCTACAAATTCCCTGTACTTCTCTTGCTAATAATTCTACTCTGGGGCCATGTTAAGTTCCGGACTTGGATACTTAGCTCTCTCTCTTCTAATCTATTCCAACGGCAGACAGTAAACTTCTCGTAAGGGAGATGAGCAATGTTGTCAGAGGAAAACTGCCTCATCAAAAACGCATTATGATAAAAATTAAAACGAAGCCTGGAATATATCAGAGCGAGACAAGAAGAG
>NC_051399.1:48559975-48562475 GCF_015228065.2 Penaeus monodon
TTTTCTTCTTTTGTTGTTTTGTTTTTTTGTTGTTTTAGTGTTGTTGTTGCTTTATTTTCTTGTTGTTTTGTTTTGTGATACAGTCAAACAAACAATTGTTTTTTGTAAAGTATCAATCTTTGTCTCGGTGTCTGATTATGTAAATATATGAAATCATAATTATCTTCTCCCTTTTTGTTGTTGTTTTGTTCCGTTTTATTGTTTTTTTTTGTTTTTTTGTTGTTTTTTTGTTGTTGTTTTGTTATTTTTTGTTTTGTTGTTGTTTTGTTCCGTTTTATTGTTTTTTTTTTGTTGTTGTTATTTTTTTGTTTTGTTGTTTTGTTATTTTTGTTTTGTTGTTTTTACTATTTTTTTCGTTGTTGTTACTATTTTGATATTTTGTTTTGTTTTGCAGTTATTGTTATTCAGTTTTTTCTTTTTTTTTATCATTGTTTATTGTTGTTATTGTTGTTTATTTTGCGATTTATTATTATCATATTTTTGTTATCTTATCATTTTTATATATATTTTAAATACTTATTAAAATAATAAATTAACTGAGGGAATAAATTAGACTTTTTAATATATTCAAATGTTCCGATCAATTTATTTATTCCTCGGGATTATCTATATTAATTTATTCATTTCGGGATTTATCATTTCATTAAGATTTTTTTTTCATTCATCTCTTTGATTATTCATTATCTTTATGCTTTATCATTTATCATTTATTTGTTTATTTATTTATTCATTCTTTCATTGTTTATTTACTTATTTGCTTGTTAATCGATTATTTTAGTTATTCAATTATTTATTCTTTCTTTCTTTATTCATTATTTCCTTATTTACTTTTTAATCTATCCATTATTATTTACCCATTTATTTGTTATTTATCTATCTACTTATTTATTTCTCACTTATCCTTTATTCAAGACTTTCATTTTATCTCATCTTCTTGTCTCTCCTTCTGCGCATTTCCGTTTTTTGTTGGTCTTTTAAGGATTTTCGGCTTTTTATCTAAATTCGTATCTGTGTCGTGGTTTAAAGTCCGTGATGATGCGTTGTTATGATGCCTTTTGAGTTATACTTATGGTGTTCATTTATCTATCTTTATTTATCTCTCTCTATATATATGTTTATGTATTTATTTATTTTTATCTCTCTTTATCTCTCTCTCTCTCTCTATCTATCTATCTGTTTATCTATCTATCTATATATTTATATATTATTTATTTATCTATCAATCTTTATTTATTTATTTATCTCTCTCTCTATCTGTCTATATATGTATATTTATCTATTTTTATTTATCTATATGAGCTATATATATGGTATTTATTTATATGTCTGTTATCCATTTGTTTATTTCAGATTGTTAAATTTCGTTCGGTTCGCATTTTCGTATGTCTGTTGTTTCGATGATTTAGTTATTTGTTTATTCATCCATTTATTTACCTGAGATTGCACGGTGACGGTAAAGATTTATATTTCGTTCGTTGTCCAATTTTGTCATTTAAAACGACTTAAAACAAAATAGATAAAATAATTAAATGAATAAATAAAAAGTGATATACCCTGCGTCATCCGCTATGAAGAAATTAGCCACGCCCCCTATGCATCCACGACCAATCACAGCTGCGGATGGAAATCGTGGGTGGGAATTCGAATTCGCGCGGGAATTTCAAATCAAAAAGATTACCTCCCTTCACCCAATCGTTATACAAAAACTGTAATTTATAAAATGAAGTCTTATATGGTGACATTTGTGTTTCATAATCAAAGTTGATTTTTTTTGTTCGTTTTATTGTAACAGAAGCATGATAATTACCTATAAACACAGCTGGTGAGCAATTTCCAAAGTAGCTATAGACAGGTAGATACACTTGATGAAAATCCTAGTTGGTAACTCTTGAGCGAAGCCCGCCTCATCACCTTTATTTATTGCAAATATGAAATATAGATTTCTATTTTTTTCTAGGTTACTTTTAAGATAATTATTTTACCATTGTTATTACTGAGTCATTTTCAAAGGTAATGCACTGAAATAACACTTATCACTGTAATTTCCGTAGGTAAAACCACAATATCATTTTACAAATTAAAACGACATGGAGTATTTTATACATTACTATTAGCTCTATTATGGGGGCCGCGGTGGCCGAATGGTTAGAGCGTCGGACTCAAGACTGTCACGACGGCAATCTGAGTTCGAGGGTTCGAGTCACCGGCCGGCGCGTTGTTCCCTTGGGCAAGGAACTTCACCTATGCCTACCTAGCCACTGGGTGGCCTAGCCAGCCCAAGTCAGTGCTGGTCCCAAGCCCGGATAAATAGAGAGAATGATTACCTAAAAAAGGTACCACCGGCACTCTCCGTGGAAAGGAACTGGGGACCCTACCACGTACTCACTCCAAGAGCATCACAACGTGAAAACTGCAACTGAGTATCATGCTGGGACCACGGCGGCTCAGACATGAACCTACGGTTAAAAGAAGAAGATTAGCTCTATTACATATAGCATAT
>NC_051399.1:48564975-48567475 GCF_015228065.2 Penaeus monodon
TTTCTTTTCTTTTCGTCTGCTTTGCATATCTTTGCGTCTTTGAGTTTTTTTGACTCTTCTTTTTTTTCTTGATTTTTTTTTTTTTTCTTTCTTCGTCTATTTTCTTTCAACTTCTTCCTTTTGTATTCTCTCTTCCATTCTCTCTCTCTCTCTCTCTCTTTCTCTCTTTTTTTCTATCTCTGCCCCTCTCTCTTTCTCTCCTCTCTCTCTCTTTCTTTCCCTAATCTCCTCTCTTTTCTCCCCCCCTCTTTCTCTTTCTCTCTTTTTTCTTTTTCCCCTCTCTCCTCCCTCTCCTCTCTCTCCCCTTCTCTCTCCCCTCTTTTCTCTCCATCCTCTCTTCCCCCCTCCTTTTCCTCTCTCTCTCTTGGGCCCTGGATTTGGGTAAGTTTAAAAAAGACAATTCCGCTTATTTTAAATTAAAAAACAAAAAAAGTTTTTTTGGGTGACAAAACCCTTTGAAAAAATTTAATTTTTCAGTCTGAAAATTGCATGGGGCATTGTAAACCAACCCTTTTTGTTTTATTTTTTTTTTTTCCCCCTTTTTCTTTGTTCCTTTCTGTCTCCCCTCTTTTCTTTTCGCTTGGTCTTTCTCCCCTTTCTCTAATTTCATGTCACCTTTTTATCTCTGTTTTTTCTTGTTCTCTCTGTTCTGTTTGCCTCTCTCTTTCTCTCTCTCTCTCTCTCTCTCTCTCTCTCTCTCTCTCTCTCTCCCCCTTCTCTCTCCTCTCCCCTCTCTCTCTCCCCTCTCTCTCCTCTCATCTCCCCTCTCTCTCTCTCTCTGTTTCCTCTCCTTTCCTCTGTTTTTTTTCCTCCGTTAGATATTATGACAACGATATTACGTCCAGTAAATGCACGAACAATTATTGTGATACTGTTAACATTTTATTAGAACGTAACAATAGCAGTCAAATAGAAGAAAAAAATGTAAATAGATTGAAGTCCCAGCAATGCAAAAAATAGAACACAGGCAATCTCTCTCCTCTCTCTCTCCCTCTCTCTCTCTCTCCCTTCCTCTCTCTCTCTCTCCCATCTATCGATTTTTCTCCTCTCTCTCTCCCCTCTTCGATTTCCTCTCTCTCTCTTTTTTCCCCCCTCTTTCTCTCGCTTTCCCCTCTCTCTTTTCTCTCCTTTCTCCTCTTTTCTCTCTCTCTCTCTCTCTCTCTCTCCTCTCTCTCTCTCTCTCTCCCCCCCTCCCTCTCTCTCTCTCTCTCCCTCTCCTTCACACACACCCACACACATACACACACATATACCCCCCCACACACACGCACCCACACCCACACCCACAGATAACGCCTCCACCCCCACCCCTTACACACACACGGAAAGGGGAACCCTTAACGTCAAAACCCTTTTTTCCCGAACCCTTAAAATAAATAAGCAAATTTTTTTTACTTCCCAAAAATTCCCACTTCGGACCCCCGCTGCGCCTCCTTTTATTGAAGGTTAAGGCAAAGGGGCTCCCCGACTGCCCCCCTTGATATATCATAGGGAAGCTGTGTATGTAGGGCGTGTGTCTGTTTAAGGGAAGGAGACGGCTCACCCACGCAGGACAGGGGTGGGGGAGGCCGGGTGTGTTAAGAGACGAGGGAAAGAGAAGCGTGAAGGAGAGGGGGAATGGGAAAAGGGGGGGAGGGGAGGGAAAAGGGGAGAAGGAAAAGAGTGAGGAGGGAGGAGGAGGGAAGAGGGGGAGCGGGGGAAAGAGAGAGAGGAGGGAAGGGAAGGAGGGAAATGAGGAGGGAGGGAGAGAAGGAGGAAAGGGAGGGAAAGAAGAGGAGGAGAGGAAAGAGGGGGAAAGGGAAGAAAAAGGGGGGGAAAAGGGAAGGTGGGGGGTGTGGGAAAGGGGAAGGGGGGGGAGGGGAAAAGGGAAAAGCGAAGAAGGGAAGGAAAGGGGGGAGAACAGGGGAAGAGAAAGAGAGAAAGAGAGAGAAAAGGGAAAGAGGAGGAGGAGAGGAGGGAAAGAGGGAGAGAGGGAGGAGGGGAGAGAGGAGAGAGAGAAGGGGGAGAGAGAGAGAGAAGAGCGAGAGAGGACGAGGAAAAGAAAGAGAGGGGGACTGTGAGAGAAAAGAGAGACTGTGAGGAAGGGGAGAGGGGAACTGTGTTTTGTGTGGTGTGTGTGTGAGAGAGAGAGAGAGAGAGAGAGAGAGAGAAAAGAGAGAGAGAGAGAGCAGAGAGAGAGAGAGAGGGAGAGTGAGAAAAGAGAGAGAGTGAGAGAGAAAGAAGAGAGGAGAGAGAGAGAGAGGGGAGGGGGGAGGAGAGAGAGAGAGAGAGAGAGAGAGACGGAGAGAAGAGAGAGAGGGGGAGGAGGGGAGAGAAGACGGGGTGGGGGGGGGGGGGAGAGAGAGAGAGAGAGAGAGAGAGAGAGAGAGAAGAGAGGGGGAGAGAGAGGGAGAGAGAGAGAGAAAGAGAGAGGGGAGAAGAGAGAGAGAGACGAGAGGATGAGAGTGAGAGAGAGAGAGAGAGAGAGAGAAGGAGGAGAGGATGAGAGAGGAGAGAAAAA
>NC_051399.1:48573456-48580956 GCF_015228065.2 Penaeus monodon
ATTATTGTAATTACTGTTATTTTTTCTTGTTGTTACTGCTATGAAAATGACAACGATGCTAATGATTACTTAACTCATTATTGATGATAATGATAAAGTAATAACAATAATTATCATCATTGTTATTATCGTGATGAGGTTTCCAATAGTCAGCTATTAGTTAAAAACAGTCCTCTTCTTAATGAGATTCACCACGCTGTTCCAATCAGTCACGCTTGACAAATAGGATAAAGACAGTGAATCTGGCCACAGACACCCTGTTCTTCAAACTCTGTTCTGAACCGAGATATCCCACCAATTCATACTAGGAATACACTGACAGCATGACAGCCGAGTAAAGCAATACAGCATGCATCACCCACGTACAGATTTACAGTGTCGTAAATAGCATGCGTTGAGGGCTAGACTCCCTCCCGCCACATTAGCCTATGATTTATATCTGGCAGAGAACAACGCCGGCCATTAAGGGTATGTAACTGGGGGGTTGAGGGGGGGGAGGAGGGGAGGGGAGGGGGAGAGAGAATGGGGGGTCGGGGAGGTGATAAGGAACTACTAAGGTGTGATTGTGAACATGCTGCAATCTTGATGTTTCTTCACTTGATTAAAACAAATAGTTTTTGATTTTTGCATCGTTTAACTGGGTAAGTTTTGTATATATATATATATATATATATATATATATATATTGTGAATATATACAATATATATATATTATATTATATATATATATATATATATATGTACTATAATATATGTATATATATATTATATATATATATATATATATATATATATATATATATTATATATATATATATATAAATAAATATATATACATATATATTGCTGCCCTTATTGTATTTGTTATCATATGAGCTGTGTGAATGCATGATGTTTTTCTTATTTTCCTTTCTTCCTGATAAACAACCGGGCCTATTAGATAAAACCCTGGAAAGAAAAAAAAAACATATGGTAATAATAAAGATAACAAGACAAATAAATGCATCAATATACATTCGTATTTTCCACCCAGGTTCGCATGCACAGATTCCAGCAAATTATAGAATAGTAAGAGAAGCACTGAACAAATGATAATGAATAATCACAAGAGAACAGAAGGGAAACGACAAACGCAAGAAGGCCTTAATCACAGGCAGAGGAACCAAGAAAGAGCCAGGTTTGTATCAAGGACAATAGTTCTGCCTTAAATTACGGATATGCAAATTCCATTCAATTAGGGAGTTATAAATATAACTTTAATGTGTCGTTAAGACTGTGTATGGGGAGTCTGAGCTCTCTTCCTCTCTCTCTCTCCCTCTCTTCCCCTCTCTCTCTCTCTCTCTCTCTCTCCTCTCTCTCTCTCTCCTTCCTCTCTTTCCTCTCTCTTCTCTCTCTTCTATCCTCTCTCTATCTCTCTCTCTTTTCTCTCTCTCTTCTTCTCTCTCCTCTTCCCTTCTCTTCTCCCCTCTTTTTTTTTGTCTGTCTTTTTCTTTCTCTTTCTCTCTCTCTCTCTCTCTCTCTCTCTCTTTCTGTCAGTCTGTTTGTCTGTATGTCTGTCTGCCTCTGTTGATCTCTCTCTTCTCTTCTAGCTCGATCTCTGTTCACATTTTTGTCTCCAAATTTCCCCTTCTTATTCCCCGCTCTCTTTTTCTTTCTATTTTCCTCGACTTCCTTTTCTATCAATTTCTCCCAAATAATTGTTGATTCTTGCTGCTTTTAGTATCTCCTCCCCCCTATTTTTTTTCTCCCCCCCCTCTTTTCCTGTATTTCTGTTTTCCTTCTCCTTCATTCTTAACCCCAGGGTGTCAGACTCATGGCCCGCGGGATGAATATTGAACTCGGCAAAGAAATTTTTGCGTGTGAAATTACGACCCCCCCCCCAAAAAAAAAAAAAAAAAGAGGTAACATAGATTAGGAGTCTGAAAAATCGTAAATAATGTTTTATGTTTTTACGTTATTTATATTGTCATTATTATTCATAATGAAAATAGCTATTGCTATTGCTAGCAAACCGCTAGTAAAGAATAGAATAATACAGGGAAGCCATGTATCTACGTACGTTGGACTACAAGAAGGAAGCTGTAATAAAAATTAACCCGCGAGGGTTTTTCAACTTCAGGGTTGAACGCAACTGCAAACAGGGGGATAAGCCAAAATATATGCAATGCCAAAAGGCGGAATGAGAAATATGTGCATTGCAAATTTCCAAATAATTCGTGTACTCTCAAAATAATTCCTCGAATGGGGGAAACTTTCAATCTCTATGCATTACGTTTTTTTTTTTTTTTGCTTGTTTGTTTGTTTTGCTGTAGAATCAGAGGAGTTTCCTTTGTGGAGATTCGAACTCGATCGCGAATTTAAAAAGGGCACTTGAATCCATTCGGTCATCGGGGAGGAGGCATTAATTCAGATTGGGAAGAGGTATTTAAGTCGCTTTTTTCTGTGAGTGCAGTATGTTTGCTTATCTGTTTAGCTGTGTCTCTGTACATGTGTTTGTGTGTGTGTGTACGTATTCATATATATGTATATATATATATATATATATATATATATATATATATATATATATATTATATATAAAAATAATATATATAATATATATATACGTACACACACACAAACACATGTACAGACACACAGCTAAACACACACGCACACACATACACACACATACACATACACACACATACACATAAATATATACATACACATACGCACACATACACATATATATGGAAGAAAAAAACCCACAAAAAAACTAGATTTATTTAAATGAGGGCTACAGTTTCGAAAACCCCTGGATTCCAGGGCCCCAGGGATAACCTGACCTGAGGATGGAATCCAGGTGGATTTCGAATCTGTAGTCTCATTTTCAATAAATCTAGTTTTTGTATTGTGGGTTTTTTTCCATTGTCTCAACACGGAAGAGTGTTTTTCTATTCAACATATATATGCATGTACACACACACACACACACACACACACACACACACACACACATACCCACAACACAAACCCAATATATATATATATATTTTATTATATATATATAATATATATATATATATAATATATATATATATAATTATATATATATATATATATATATATATATACAGATACAGAGAGAGAGAGAGAGAGAGAGAGAGAGAGAGAGAGAGAGAGAGAGAGAGAGAGAGAGAGAAGAAGAGAGAGAGAGAGAGAAGACAGAGACGAGACAGATCAACAACATACTACACACACACACACACACACACACACACACACACACCACACACATCATATATATATATTATATATATATATTATATATATATATATATATTTATATATATACATTACATATACATCACACACACAAACAACAACACACACACACACACACACACACACACACAACATACAATATAAACTAATATATATATATATATATATATATATAGATATATATATATATATATATATATATATATGTACATACATACACATCACACACACAAACACAACACACACACACACACACACACACACACACACACACACACACACACACACACACACACACACACACACACACACACACACACACACACACATATATATATATGACTGCCGCAATGGTCCAGTGGTTAGAGCATTGGACTCTGACCCTCATGGTCCCGAGTTCAATCCCCCGCCGCGGCAGTCGTAAAAATGCCTGCGCACTGACTGTTCGCTCGAGCCCGATCTTACGGCGAGAAAACGACATATCGCCTTGAGAAAGTCAAAACGCAGGTTTTGTAGAAGTCGCAGCCGTGGCAACGGGTGTTAAACGCCGAACCGCGGTTGATTAGGAAGGGCATCCAATCAGGCAAGGGTGAGACTGCCAAATATTCTCTCAAATAATGAATTGAGAGAGGCCGATTTCCTGCAGTGGAATGAATGTCTGTTGGAAAAAAATCTATATATCTATATATCTGTATGTCTATCTATCTATCTATCTATCTATCTATCTATCTATCTATCTATCTATCTATATATATATATAGACATCACACACACACACATATATATGTGCGTGTCTGTGTGTAATGGATAAGATGGTGCAAGGAATGAAGTTTTGTGAGGGCAAAGATACAGTATCATAAAAGATTACAAACGTAACAAAGACCTAACAAAAAGTTACTCACTATTTATCTTTGCCTTTCTTCCCCTCCTCCTCCTCCTTCCTTCCTCCATTTCTTTCCATTTTTTTCCTCCCCCTTTCCTTCTCTCTTCCTCTCCCTTTCTTTCCTCATCCCCATTTACGTCTCTGGTCTCCCTCTTCCTACCTTCCTTCTACCCACCATTCTCGCTCTGTCGTCCCTCTCTCTCTCTCTCACCCTCTCCCTTTTTACTCTCTCCCTTACCCTTTCCTCTTTACTTCTCTATCTCCCTTACCCCCTTCCTCTTTATTTCTCTCTCTCTCTTTCCCTCCTATCTGCCTCCTCAGATACTATATGCTTGCCGGTGCAGTGGCACTAGTAACAGACAGGTGCTAAGCCTTCTGTTTCTTGAGGTGGGTAACCAGTGGCTATCTGAATCAGGATCCAAAGCAGTGTTCGAGAGAGCGAAAACGTGGCATATCAATACTGTTTTCCAGCACTGATACCTGGTTTGTATGGAATATTATTCATTACGTGTTTGTAATCAGGAGAAAATTGCCTAAGCTGTAAGACTAAATTACGTGCTATATCTCGAACTTTCATTTTGCTTGCGATTGGATGGAATGCTCGAGTGAGGGCCTTGGGTGTTTAAGGGTTAACTGCTCTCTTTCAAGAGTCAAAACACGGCCATCCACACCCTATCCCCACCTCAGACATATTCACTCTCTCTCTCTCTCTCTCTCTCTCTCTCTCTCTCTCTCTCTCTCTCTCTCTCTCTCTCTCTTCTCTCTCTCGCTCTCTCGCTCTCTCTCACGCACACACACATAAAAAAGAAAAGAAAAACGGGGCAGATGTACAGCTCGGGACAAAAGTTTTAGGAATTTCACAAATAATGGATACAGAACTTTGGTGATTCGCGGATTATTCTCTAAGTTCTTTTGTGCTTCAGATTATATTGAATTAATAGAATGGCTGAAGCTCAGACTGATAAAGAAGAAGGAAAAGAGAGAGTCGGGAAAGAAGGGGAGAAAGTGAGAAAAGATTTCGTGTATATTCTTTTTCTCTTTAGAAAAAATAAATTTCTCTCTCTCTTTCGATCTCATTCTCTTCGTGTATCTGTCTATCTGTCTATCACACACACACACACACACACACACAGACACGGGCCCAGAGCTATCTAGAACGAGGGTGGTGGGGAACCTGGCTAAGCCAAGAGCCAAGATCATCTGTGAACTTTGCCGTTGATGGGAAAGGGGAGGGGGAATGGGGGAGTGTGAAAGGGGATGAATGGGGAAGGTGATTAAGGGGTGGGGGATTGGGGAAGGGGAATTGTGGAAGAGCTTGAAGAAGGCTCATGAATGCGGCGCTGTTCATGGGGATTAGTTCTGTCTTGAGAAACTAACCGAGGACTACCTAACGGGAAGTTGTCGCTGCCTCGAGATTGTGGCCGGTCGGCTTAGGGGAAACTTTTGTGGGCGTGTCAGTTTATTTAGTTTTATTTTATTACTTATTATAACTTTTTATCATTTTTAGCTTTTTTATGTTTGGTTTGTTATGACTTTGGGAGAGAAGGTTAGGATATTCCATTTTGAGTTAGGGTGGGAGTGTCTGGTTTCTCTCTCTCTGTCTTTCACTTTAAAATCGTTAATAGGACTTCGTAGTTACCACGAAAAGAACTATATTCATTCACACGATTTTACATAATTTTTAATCTCTGTTTGTCTGTTTCTCTCTGTCTCTCTGTCTGTCTGTCTTCTCTCTCTCTCTCTCTCTCTCTCTCTCTTTCTCTCTCTTTCTCTCTCTCTCTGAAACTAATACTACTAATAGTAATACTAACACGAGTACTACTAATGATACTAATACTTCTACTAATCATCACCAATCATTAATACAACATAGTCTCCCCCTCAACCCTCTGCCGAAAATCCCACAGAAAACGGGGCACCCAATCTCGCTCTCCTCCTGTTCCTCATTTCGGAGATAAGGAGGAGGTGGAAATATGAGGTCCAGCTCCACGAGGCATCTTTTCAGGGCCAGGCTTTGCGGATAACGTGTCTGTCCTCGCCTCGTCTCTTTGTTATTAATATTATTGTTATTTTTATTTATTTTTGTGTGTGTGGGTTTTGTCTTTTTAGTTGTTTGTTTGTTTGCTCTCTTTCTTTCGTTGGGTGTTTTTCTCTTGTTTGTTTTCAGCCTTTTCTGTTTTTTTATTTATTATTATTATTCTTTAAATGAAAACTTTGCTGTTTTCTTTTTTCTTTGTTTTCCTTTTCTCTCTCCTATTTTCCTTTTTTTTTATTTTTGTGTGTCTGTCTGTCTCTCTCTCCCTCCCCTTTCTCTCTCTCTCTATCCCTCCCTCCTTATTCTCTCTCTCCCCCACAGCTCTCCCTCTCCCTCTTCCTCCTTCCCTCCCCTCCTCCCTCTTTCCCCCTCTCTTTCTTCCCCTTCCCCCCCCCCTCCTCTCTCTCTCTTTCTCTCTCTCTCTCTCTCTCCTCTTATCGTCAAAGTCCATTTTCACACAACGTAAAACTTGCCTTTATGTGAGACCAACAAAGTGTCAGCGGCGGAGGTATGTGTGTGGGGACGTCGCACTGATCGCCGCACCTTCAGATAGGTTGTGGTGGTGGGGGAGGTGTTGGAGGGAGGGGTGGAGGGTAAAGGGGGGGGAGGGGGGAGGGTAAAGGTGGTGGGGGTGGAGGGGGGAAGGTAGGAGGGAGAAGGGAAGGGGTGAGGAAGAGAAGGAGGGTGAAAGGGAAGGTGTTGGCGGTGGTGGGGGAGAGGGGGAAGAAGGAAGAAGGAAGGTGGCGGTGGCTTGTGGGAGGATAGAGATGGTGGAGGGAGGGGAAGGGTGGACTGGAGGGGGGAGGGAATGGAGGTTGGAAGGGAGGGTGTCGGCGATGGTGAGGATAGACAGGGTGACTGGGAAGGGAAAGAGGGAGAAAGAGAGAGAGAGGGAGGAGGGAGAGGGGGGGTGAGGAAAGGGTTGATGAATGGTGGGAGAGAGGGAAGATGGGAGGAGGAGGGAAGGGGGCAGAGGGAGGGAGGAAGATCATCTGCCCCTTGTGGATGGTCCAAAGAGAGAGGGAAGGGAAGGAGGAGGGTAAGGATAGAAAAAAGAGAAGGAGAAAGGGAAGGGAAGGAGAGTGGGAGGGTAGGGAGAGAGAGAGGGGAAGGAAAGAGGGGAGGGAAGGTAGCCGAAAGGAGAGAAAAGGATGGGGGGAGAGGGGAGATAAATGAGGAAAGGGGAGAAAGGGGAAGAGGAGGGCATTAGTGGATGGGAGGGAGGGAGGACAGGTAGAGGGGGAGGGAAGGGGGAGGGGGAGATAGGGTTATGGATGGAGGGAAGACGCGGAATGGGGGAGCGGGAGAGAGGGAG